>NC_142922.1:25682248-25997689 GCF_054131065.1 Drosophila arizonae
ATGACAGATACCGAAACGTTGCCCGTACACGGATATGCAATTGCGGATTTAAATAACCGTTGTACGTTTTCCAACAATCTAGAGTGGGCTGGACATGAATGTGTTTGTTGGGAAATCTGTGAGAGTCACAAACAACAAAAATGTGAGTCAGAAACATTTCAGAGTTATTTATTATTTTCTATGACACAAACAGCTGCTGTTTTGGATATTCTAAATTAAAACTTTTAACTCGCTGACGTCCCACGTTGAGAGGGCCACCTGAACAATTAATTAAGACCAGCTCCTGTCCGGACTTTGGACACGTCGGACGGACGCACGAACGACCATAAGCGCAGAGAGTGGCCGACCTACCGACAGACCGACCGATATCAAATTCAGCCATACCACAACCACAGCTGCATTATTGTATTACGTATACGCAATTTGCCTAAGCAAATTCTTTGCGCATTGCCCAAACGCCAGTATTTTATGTGGCCCTTATCTTTAATCTACACAGGCATTAGGTCTGCGACACAAACATGGGCCAAACGAGAGCTGACAAAGCGAGGAAGCCACAACAAGACCTGCGGCAATTTCCGAGCCTTCTGATGATATTGACATTTATGCTCGGCAGATAGTCCCCAGCCCGCAGAGCTTTCAGCCGACAGCCGACAGCCGACACAGTCACCCTGCTCCCAGTCCTCAGCTGGGCTTTTGTTTTTTGGTAGCTTCATCTTTTTTAACCAAAATGCTGGGCACTGTTTTTGTTGACACTTGACAGCACCTGCCGCCTGCCACTCTGTGGGTGGCCCTCTTCAGGCCTGCTTTAGTGTGAATACAGGGCACATTTTGGGGCTATGAATGATTCTATGTAGCACTGCGCATTAGAATCGAGTTGAACGGGAAATGACGCAGTTTGCAGCGTCGAGCACAACACATGACCACAATAATAAGGCCATATTTGTTTAGTGCCCATAAAGAGCTGGACACAGCAAGCCGCCCTCCGCGGCCATCGGACAACTTGTTGAAATCTACGCCGTAACATGAAGAAATCGTAGAGCGAGAACCCTCCAGAGTCCGTGTCCAATCAATGCCAACTGGCTTTTGTTTGCATTTCAATTTCAGCTGGTGCCGCTTCTTCGGCTGCCCGACTCTGGCGCCATTTAAAAATCAACGCAAAGTGCCTTCATTATGCGATTCTGGACCGTTGCAATGCCAAGGACTAGCATATTTATATGTGCGTTCAACCGAGAAAGCTCCCACAAAAGGCGTAACAATCAGGCCGGCGCATAAAAAAAGAATATAAATATATATATTTATCTCAATATATATGTATGTATATATACAGCTGTATATGTATGTATATAGAACTGGTTAGGCTGGCCAGACACGCTGCCAGCGTTAGCCTTCTGTTTTCTGGTGATTCTAATCAATAATTTACGCATTTTCATTTCGTACGGCCCGAAGGTAGCATTAGCATTGGGCCCACAATTACCAGCGCAGAAGTGGCAGCCATTCAAGTGTGTCCCTACTTGAGAGTCTCTCAGCGTGTGTCTCTCCCTCTCTCTCTCTCTGTCTGCTCGTATGTAAGTAGCCTTATTTCGGCTCTTTTTCTTGGGGCATATTTCCCTACTTGGCACCATTTTGTCTGCCCTATTCCCAAAAGCCCATTTTCTCAAGTCGTCGCTGCATAAATTGTTGGCTTTGTTTTTAGTTTACAATGAAAAAGTTCTCGTTCACTGCTTTTGGAGCTCTACAAGTTCAGTTTCTGTGGGTCTATAAGGGGGTAGCCGTATTCATTTGCACAATATATTTCTTTAATGTTTTCTTTTTTTGTAACATTTTATTATTTATGATTAATTTGAGCTTATTTTTTGCATTTGCTCTTGGAATTACTTACTCGAATCCAATTACAGCTAAGCAGCTACGACTTAGACTCTTTCATTTGCCCTCTCGTCGTTGTTGCATTTGTTTTTGTTTGTTGCTTCTGTTTCTGGTTTTTGTGCTATTACTCTGCTGGTAATTCCTTAAGGATTGTGTTTACTTGAGTGCGCATGTGGCTGCCAATTGACGCATATTTGACTTTGTGCTTAAGCGAGCTGTTATTTTATTTTGTTCTGTTTCTTTTTTCCCTGGACTCCCAGCATAATACTATACAATTATTGAGCAGCGCCGAGATTTGGCTGTGGTCTGCCATTCTTGATTGCCATCTCTTGAGCTCTGTCAATTGTTGCGTGAAGCACAAAAGAAATAGCAAGAGCAATACAGCCGTGGCTCCACGAATACTAAGCAGCTTAGCTAGCATTTGGCATTGGGTACGACTCTGAATTTTAAACGCTCGCCCAACTACAGAAAATCTTGGCCGCGCTAAGCAAATAAGATGCGTGCTTAGTATATGACTTGGCTGGCGTTAATTAAAGCCAGGCTAATGCTTAAACTGCATAAATATGGCAATTAATAAAGCGCCGAAGCGCGCTCTACTCAAGCCCGCTCACATTTCACACGCGCAGAAATTACGCATACGCGGCGTGCGCCGCTGGCAGCAAGTCAAGTATCTTAGACAGCCAGCAAGACAAGACGCATATTCATAAGCGGCGCACATTAATATTATTAATTGAATTTAACGCATGAGATATTTTATTCATACGCAACCCTTGGGATCTTCCCTCTCTCTCTCTCCCTCTTACACACACTCTCTATGCCCTTTGCCATTCGTGTGTGGGGCTGGCTCGGTGAAGGCGTGTCTATGGGTAACAGCAGCTGCTAAATCATCAACTTATGGGCTCATTAACAGCTGTAGCAACCAGAAGGCCGAGGCTGTTTCTGCCATTGTGTTGAGTCACCTACCGCATATTAACTGCAGGTATTTAACATGGTTAGGCACCGCAAAATCATCGTAACGGCTCCAGCTACAATCGGCACTCGCTAAAAACGCTACATCCTGCCTCCTTGGCTGCGACGTTGCTCATGCTCATTGCACACGCCACTGGTTAGATAAATGACTTGCTTTCCGCCAAGCACAAACACAAGCACAAGCCCAAGCGCAAGCACGCAAATATACACCCACACTAACATTTCTAAGCCGCATCATTAGCAACTAACGACGAAGCAACAGCAGTGGAGCCTTGTGCAGGAAGACTCTGTCCAATTAATTAAGCAACTGTCAGACTGCTCTATGTCTCCGCCTCCGTCTTCGACTTCGGCTCAACTCCATCGACGAAATCTCTAATAATTTAAAATACAGTCAGGCGTTTAGTACGCCAAATTTAATTTCAATGTGATTATGGAACACAATTTGTAGCTTAATGGCTGAACATGCATAATAGCATCAATATAATTAGAGCCTCTCTAATTAGAACCTCTCTGGCAAAGCTAAGACACGTGACAGATGCTACTCTAGCATCGAAATATTCCCAAGAGTATGGCCCATATTAGTAAATATATGTGCATATATATGTATCTGATGAGAGAAATCAATTTATGCCCTCTCGCTTGCTGCTAATCTGCTTGGCATATTGCAACTGAATCTTCAGCTTCCAAAATTAATTTGTTATTTATTTCAATTTGAATGAAAAGCCTAATAGGAAAATAACTTATTTATAAAACTAATATGAGAACAAAGAGTTTTTATGGTCAACTATTTATTCAATTAATGAATAATTCATTTATTTCTATATATTTGCATATAGAAATATAGAAAACTCTATACTGCTAAATTTAATTTTAAGCCTTAGCAATTTCTTTGAAACTGTCAACTACGCTTAACGCAAAGCTATTTATTTTCTATATTATTTTTTCCACTCAACGGAATGTTGGTTCAGTTCACGGTTTGTCTCTCACACATTTCAGGAGGCTGAGTCAATTTTGAGTAATAACACTTTATTTGGCCTATATTTGTTGTTCATCAAACATGGTAGCGCCCGCTCGGAAATGGCCTAATAACACAGCTGCTTACGCTATTGTGTGTCATGTGTTTGTGGGCGTGCCTAGATTTCTGCAGCTAAAGCTAGTGTTTTATTGCCTACTTTGCTGAGCACAGACAGACACACACACATTCACAGAGAGATACACACACACACACTCACACATACGTTCACAGAGTGCGCGCTTGGCAGCCCTTTATGCTACCCGTTAACAATACATACTTTCAAGTGAGCGCACACACACAAGCACAGCAATAGAAAGCTGACTGCACACACACACACATGCGAACACTCTTATAGACTTGCACAGGAGTAGCAGCCGAGTGGAAAAAGCAAAAACATTTGCCTTTCATTTGCGTCCCCTTTGCATAATAAAAATGTGTAGTTTACTTTTTTCCCACCAGCTCGCGCCTCTCTCTCTCTCTCTTTCTGCGACAGTCGCTGTCGCAGTCGCTGCCTCTGTTGGCGTCGTCGTTGGCATCGACGTCATCGTCAGGCAACTTTCGTAGCCCTTTGTTTCCACATTTGCTGTCGTTATTGTTTGTTTGTTTGCCAACTTGTTATATCCCGATGCGTGTGTGTGTGTGTGGTGCGTGTATGTGTGTCCAAGGGTGGGTGAGTGGGCGCGGCATGTATGTGTGACATTTCCGCCTATGTTTAACTTTTCACTCAGTGTTCCATACTCCTTTACTAAAACAGAGAGAGACAGAGCGAGAAAGAGAGGGCCTCAGCCATTTCTTTTTTTTTTTTCGGCCGTTTTATGTGTAATTTTTTGCTTCACTGCTGAGACTTAATAAAGTTTTTAGTGCCTAGACATGTTTTTGTTTTAATTTCAACCACACACAAACACAGTAGAGACGCACACAGACATGCACACACATGCACACTCACAGTGTTTTTAATTAATTTTGCCTACTGTGTGTGTATATGTGTGAACGTCTGTGTGGGTGTGCGGAATAGCAATAAAATAAAATATATATGTGTACTGGGCTGGGAATCGTCTCCAGCTTTTGCAGTGATTAAATTGATATAACTGCTCCCAGCTCTGCTCAATGGGGAGACGCTTTAAAAAATGCCAAAACACTTCCGTAAAAAAGCCGAGCTCATGTGTTGACTACAAGATTATGTATATATTCATTCGACCACATTCGTATGCTAAAATTTTCAACTGGCACGCCTCGCATCGTTTAACATATCTGAGAAGTAGAGTGCTGATTATTTGGTGTTTACAATTCATAACACATCATTCATGTAAAACACTTTTGATTATCGCTTTTGATTATACTTTCGATCAACTGCACACCGCAGCCGCCGTAGAAACTAATTTTGTGGCCATACACTAAATATAATTAACCAAAATCTGTGAATGTGCTGAAATATTTAAGTAAATGCATACTTTTTTATTGGCTTAGCACTTATGAAACATAAAAACTAATAAAATATGTAGTTATATTTACCTATGAATATATTCTGGAGTAATTTCTATGCTTATCGGCTGCTTTGACAAATTAATACGAGAATAAATGAATTCCTCAGATTATCATAAATACTAAGCCTCAAGAGTCTACTTAAGATTATGTTATGAGGCGGGCTAGTCAAACTTATAATCTACAAATTTAGCATATTAAAGAAGATATAAAATGATTTTTATCGATGCTTTAAAAATCAGATGAGATTTGAATATATACATATATAGAGATATATATGTATATATAGGTATACATATATTTTTCAATTTTTAATCTCAGAACTTGATGAACCGACAGACAGATAGACAGGTCAGGCAAGCCTTCCATTATAAATATATACAACTGTCAAACTGTTGACGGCTTGATAATGCAACAGATTTAAAATTATAAGTAGAATTTCGAAAAATATTTATATTACAGTTATCCGGGCAGCACTTTAAACTTTTCATATTTTTGTTAATGTTTATGCTTTGAGCATGCTATACTTAGGCTGCAAGTCTAAGTCGGGCTTCAAAGTTCTTAAAACGACATAAAATTTAAAAAACAATGCACGTACTGAATCAAAATTTGCTTTTCCGATCAATGTTCAATCTCTCTTAATAGCTAGCACGCTTTGAGAAGATTTGGTAGAATGGTCTTTCAGGCGATTCGTTGCTTGGCTAGAGAGCGAGGAATATACCAAAATTTTGCACTCAAATTTATGCGCTATCAGTTTAGCCTTTGAACCATTTTGGCTTGCTCTGTTTTGGCCTGGGTGGGAGCGGCCAGTTTGGGGCGTCCGACTAAATCCCTTAAATCCCCCAACTTGCTGTCATTGCTAACCAGCAGGCCTCATTCATTTTGCATGAATTGCCAGCAGGGTTTGACTTTAAAATGCTTTCGACCTTTGTTAAAAGTTTTCTGCCAGAGCCGAAAAACTTTGTGCCAAAAATCAAACTGTGGACAGTAATGAATGCGTCGAAAAATTTGTCAGCTTATGGCCAGACTCGAGCTTTCAGCTTGTCGTCCTTCTCGGCTCTTTTCTGCTGCCAGCTCTGCTTCCCCTTCCCCACTCGCCTGTGCTCTATATGCCTGAATAATTAACGGTTCGGTGCGCAGCATTGAATCCCGATTTGGGCACATTCCATTGCTGTTTGTCATTTGCCGAGAGTCAATTTACATTTTTTGGCCAGCAGAATTCGATTTTACACAACATTTCCACAATGTGGTTGTTGTTGTTGTCGTCGTTGTTGTTGTTGTTGTTGTTGTTGAGTGTTTGTCAGCGTTAACTGACCCATTGCGTGCCATTTGCCAATTTATGGTTTTTTGAAATTTATGTCGGGTCTGCCAGTAACAAATGTCCGCCGGCAATGCTAGCGCATTTTCTTGATTTGGGTTAAATTAGTTGGGATTTATGCTGCATTTGCCGACTGCCACATGCTGCCTTATTAAGGCTCATTAAAACGGCCGCAAGAATAACTTCAAAGCACGCGGCTACAGATTTGACTTTTATGAGGCCCAAACCTCAGGCCGCAGCAATCAAATAAAAATCTCAATTTTTTCTCAGCCGTTCGTTATTAAAAAAAAAACAAGTAAGAAGGCTCCAGTCGAGACTGCTCGACTAGGAGATACCCTGAACCCTCCAAACTGATATTCTAATCATTCTGGACTTCTTTTATGCACACATACATACACATGCACGTATAAGCACGCGCTTTGCAAACTGCGCAGCTAGCAGCGGCTGCGCTTGGGCTGCACTGCAGTGCACTATGGGGAAAAATCCAAATTATCGGGTATTAATTAATAACTTGAAAACTAAGCCAGATTTTTTGATCCGGTTTTTGTATTATTAATATGTATACCATCAGAAATATATTTTAGAAAAATGGGCGTGTCACCGCCCACCCAAAAAAAATTAATTAAAATTTTGTATTAAAAAAAATTTTTTTTTTTTAAGAATTTTGCTTGTTTATACTTTAAAATAATAATTTTAATTGAAAACAGTCGAACTTTCATAAAATCGAAATTAGTTTTCTTCAGTTTCGAGTTCCAGATCAGCCAGAAATATTGATCCGCTGAAAAAATTCGGGTTTTTCAACTGATTTAATTGTGCCTTCAACTTTACATAATACAAGACGTACAACTTCATTAGACAGCGACCTATATGCTTTCAAACTCGTTTCTAAATATTTGCTGAAGAAATAATCTGATCAGATGTATCCATTGCTCTATCAACCATCAGCGAAATTATGGATTCTGCTATCCTTCTATGCGTGATGAAATTAGTCTGATTTATAGACCTGGTTGTGCAAATTAAAAGCTGCCTTGCCAAAAATGCCTACAGGATGAACAGTATTTTCCATAATTTGCCTCAAATGAACAATTATTTTATAAACATTTGCTATCATAGGCAGTCATTCATAGTTCTCAGCTAGTTTTTGTTCCTGCTGCATTTCTTCCATTTGGCATTTATATTTTGGCAAAAAAGCGGCTTTTGCTTTTTTAATATCATTAATAAGTTGAATCAATATTAGTCTTATTTAGTTTCGCCTTAAAAAAAATCTAAATTACTATTTCTTGGTTATAGTTGCCTTTTTCATTGAGCCAAATATCACACAGGTCAGCTCATAGTCACCTGCTAAAAATTGATTTGCGCCGGTTGTGCGCAAAAGTGCACATTGAGACAAAGGCACTAAAATCCCAATTGATTACTCTATAACATGCAATTGGAATTATACTGATGCGCCCTGGTGGCTGTTTTATATGTCTTTGCAAAGTTTAATTTTATTTACAAGAAATGAAATTTGACAACATTTGCTAATTATACAATAAATGATTAAAATAAGTTCAAACATCAATTGGTTTTTAAGCCAACGCATAGTAGAAGCCCTAAAAATTCATATCCTTTTTAAATTTCTCAAAAATAATGTCTGGTCATTGAATAACGATGATTTGAAAATCGGCTACCACAAATTGTAAGCTGAAGGCAAATGCTTTTCGAAGATAACAGACTTTAACAGCTGTTAGGCTTAACAGTGCACTGTTATTCAACATTTTGGGTACAGTACCTTAAAGTTTGGAGTTTTATTAAGATGTTAACATAAAAAAATTATAAATTTTCATACTTCGCAAAAATGACTAAATACCCGAAAAACGGCAAAATTCCCCATAGTGCAGTGTGGGCAATATAACGAGAATTTATTTGTTGAATAATTTCTTTTGTAGACATACGATCTTAATGAAACTTTTAGAGCGTAATCATATGGCTTAAATGTGTGTACATTTCAAAGCACAAGTCTCTAGTACTTGAAATGCGTTTTTTACAAATTGGGGGCGAAGGGGGCGTGGTATCCAAAATCTGTAAATTACAAAATCTTTGTATCCATTAACTTTATATACAACGCAAATTTGAAGTCTCCAGGTCTAAAAGTGTTCAAAATAAGCTGAAAAAACATTGTCGATTTTTCGATTATTCTCGATAAAAAAGTTATCGGATGAGTTATCGAAAAAATAAAGCAAACTTGTACTGCCTATGGTATACACGAGTATGCTTGCCAAATTTCAGCTCTCTAGCTCTTATATCTTCTGAGATCCTTTTGCTCATACGGACGGACGGACGGACGGACGGACGGACGGACGGACGGACGGACGGACGGACGGACGGACGGACAGACGGACAGGGCTATATCGACTCAGCTCGTCGTCCTGATCAAGAATATATATACTTTATGGGGTCTGCGATGATTCCTTCTGCCTGTTACATACTTTTCACAAAACCATTATACCCTGATTTCCCATTTTCAATGGGTTCAGGGTATAAAAAGGAGAAAATGCCGCGTTGCCCTGTCAACAAAAGCCAAAAATAACAACAATAAGTGCGACTCTTGATAAACCCATAAATTGAGTGAAAAATGGTAAATCGATTGCTTTTCTTGCGTTTATTGTTATTACAAAACTGTCAGACCAAAGGCAGCAACTAAAAAAAAAAAAAATATGTATATATAAAATTATGACAAAAAGAAAAAGCAGAAGCAGAAGAAGAATCGCCTGGCAGAACCTTGGAATTTGCCTGCATTGGCAGCCGACTCCTTTGGCCATAGCTACGTAAATCCGTTTTGATAAAGTGCTTTCATTCTCTCGACACTCAGAGAGCGAGAGCGAGCAGCATTGACTGGCAACTTGTGCGCGATTTGGCCCAAGTGTCGCATTATGGCCATTTTCAGTAGCAACGCCTCGTTGGGCTCGCAGTTTCCGACTTTTCTCTGGCTGAGCTCGTTTCATTTTAGTGGCGGATTTGGCAATAAGACGCCATCAGATTTATCCTGCTGCTGCTGCTGCTGCCATGCGTAATTATTTGTTGACACTTTAATAGTTTTCAATTTAGTGCATTTGACAGAAGGCACGCTTCGCTAAATACACAGCTGAGCTCTTGGCTGTGGGACAAAGTGTTTTTGTCGTTTGCATAGCATTTGGGGCACGTCAATTTAACAATACTGTTTATTAAAATTTGTGGTGAGCTGTTTTATTTATTTATTTATTTTTGGAGTGGGGATAGCTTAGCAATTACTTTCCGCTTCATGAATATTTAAGGTGCCGCACTTAGATGTAATTGTTTTGTAGAATATTTTTCTCTTCAGTTCTGTGGCGCCTTTAGGCAGTTGCCATCCGTCCCACACATGCGGAAACCTTTCTAAAGGCCTCAATTTAACGACATTGCCCAAAACATCATAAATAATATAAATAATCGCAAAAGCTAAAAAAAAATAAAATTCGTTTTCCATGTTCCGTTGCCATTGTTGTTGTTGCTAGCAACGCAGTTGACAATTTGTCGTATGAGCAACTTTTTGATAGGCCCAGTTGTTTCTGTGCCTTTGCTTTTGTGGATAAGCCTCAGTATGGTATTGGCCTCTCGCTCGCACTTGCTCTCCTCATCCTGCTAAAGCCCCTAACGTCCTTGCCAAGGTGCTGCCACCTTGGGGCTTTTAAGTTTGCCGCTCGTTTATAGACTTTGCACACTTTGCATTTACTTTACGGTGCCGCTGATGCGGCTGATAATAGCACCACGTGGCGTATACGCAATGCCGGCTCCAGGTACAACAAGCAAAAGCCGACAAGTATCAAAAAAAAAAAAAAGTTTCCCAAAGTTTTTACAGCTCGATACACACACGGCAGAGCTCCCAATAAGATCGTATCCCAGCTACCACCGCAGCTACAGCAGACGTAGCTCAGCATCATTTGCGCTCTGGCCATGCGCTGGTTGGGGGATTTGGCATTGGAGCTTTGCGGAATTCGGGCCGCAGCTCTCCATTGTTTTCGTTTTCGCCGAAGCTTGTTTTATAACTTTTTGATTGTCTTTGCGCCAAATTTGTGCCAAATTGTTCCAGTCATTTGGCAAATGTCTAATACCTGCAGCATAACTGAATTGTATTGCCGAACATTAGAGCCACACGAGACGGAAGGCAGGCGACACGGCTAACCGGGTGCATGTGTGCCAATGTTTTCTATAATCTGATTTTAGCCACTCAAGTTAACTTCGATACTCTAAGCTGGGCAAACTTTGCCCGTGGCGCTCATATTTTGGCAACAATTTATTGACAACTTCTGAGCACTTATGTATTGGCGGCGTTAAGTTTTAAAGTCGCGAGTTGGTCTATTCAAGAGTTTGTCGGCCAAAAAGTTTCATTAAATATGCGAAAAGCGTCTTTGTGCAAGTTAAAATCACGGCAAGGGTCGTTTGCAGGCGACGGCCTCTTCTGGATTGTCAAAGTCGTCACATGTCAGGCAGTCAGGCAGCCAGCAAGTCAGGCAACCGGGCCGGAAGGCAAAGAGACACACAGACACATGGACAGACAGAAAGACGGCTCTGGCCAGAGACAGTCACCAAGTCTGACAGCCAGTTAGTCACTCAGCTTCAGGCAAAATCATCTCTCTGCCCCGCTTCTCTGCCATGAGTAAGTCTATGTGTGTGTGTGTGTCTGTGAGTGTGTGTTCGTGTTCACAACTTAAGTTTGCCTGTGGCTAGACCTGCCATTGAGGTTGCACTGAGCACACACACTTGTCGCTTTTCGCTTTTGTTGTTGTTGTTGCTGCCTCTGCTTGCTGCTGGTGGCTCTTATAACTATTACATTTATATGGACATGTGCGCACATTAAGCATATGCAGTGAAGGCCATCCATCCTCCCCCCACGCACTGTTGCTGTTGTGGCAGCCAGCGTTTGGCATAATATTTGCATGGATGTAAATTTCATGGGACAGCTCTCTGTTTGTGCAAGCAAATTGATTTATATTTTCTTAAAATTTGTAAATTGAATCTGAATTCAAGAGCTAAGCAAATAGTTGGCAGCAAAGATACTTATTATCAAATGGAATTGTTATGAGCGTCACGTCTGACCTATGCCCGATAAGAGTTTCAATGCAATTAGCCTCTGGGAGCCTCTCTGCTAGCCATAAGAACACTTGACTCTAATAGCTCCTACCCATAAATAATTCAATCCAACCAATTTTAGTTCAAGTAAAATCAATAATAATCGCATCAGCTGCCGATGCTATGGCTCGATTACACATCCAGAGTTGAGGCAACGATCAGGCCTGCTAATGGCCCCTCTGTGCCTGTGTGCGTGTGGGTGTGTGTGAGCGTGGATTTGATAAACTTTCACTTCCGTAAAAAACCAGCCATAGAAAGAAAACTCTTCATAAGGTTCATTTCGCTTAACGACTTGAAATTGATTTTACTGTGGCAACGCAACAATTTATACGCTGCTAGCTCCTATCTCAGCCATTGGCGGTGTAATACGACCCAAACGTGCTTTACGACTTTCACCGATCCTTGTTGCTTCATCGACGTGGCTGGCAGACTCCTGCTGCTGCTGCTGCTACTCCTGCTGCTGCTGCTGTTACTCCTGCTGCTGCTGCTCTGCGGCGTATTAATTTTTCAGCGATTACGTTGCCTCGACAACATGTAATAGATACGGGGCTGTTGTTTTTATGAGCTGCTCATTGAGTTTTTGATTAACTTTTGCCCCCAAATGAAGCTGTAATTAAATTTAATTTCGTGACATACTTTTTAGCTGATGTAATTAATGTGCCCAGCAAAGTCACTTATTGGTTAAGTAATCAAGTCAAGCATACGACAGATATGCACCTAAGCTAATCGGCATTTTCCATCAATTTCCCGAGCAGATAGCAAGCAATCCGAGACCGACCGCCTAACAACTTAGTAAATAACTAAAAGGCATTTTGTATAATAAAAAATTTACATTGCATGTTGCCGGCCTGAACAAAACAATTTAAAAAATTAAAACCCCGTATTGCCCCCGCAGTGTCAAGAAGCATACCTATATATTCTATTCATAGAATATGTAGGTGTACTCTCACACAGGCAAGCATGACTCTAGCAGAATGTTTATGAAGTAAATAATCGAAGCGTGCTATCTGAATTATTCATGAGGCTTATGAAAAAATACAGAGTAGCCGCAGGAGCAGCAGCCAAGAGCAGCAGGCAAAGGAGCAGCACTGACCAACTGCGTGACATTCCATTGGGCAAGGTCAGTCGGCTTTGAAGAAAAGCAACACGTCGCCCACATCTGCACTGCCATGAATGGCAAGGGGGATGGAAGTCAAGCAGGTAGCAAGCAGGTGTTTCTGCTGCTTGCATGCCTGCTCGCCATTTGCAATTAGCTAGAAGGCTTTGCTGTTGCCTCCATTGCCTATGCATATTTCAACTAAAATGGAGAATTTTATAAATACCTCGGTGGTTTAGGAGGCGAGGAGCTGCTACAAAACCCGAACAAAGCCCGGCTGCGGGCAGGGAGTCTGCTATTGGCATTTGATATTCAAATTGTGCTTGGCTGCAGTAGCTTAAGGCGGATTACACAATAAGCAATTGCATAAATATGCAACTTAAATAAGCCATCCGCTTGCTTACATTATTACGGCAAAAAGTAGCATATTTACATTCTCCACTGTATTAGCCACTCTCGATGTTGCTTATTTAAAAATCTTACGGTATTTGCGGTTTTATATAGCCAAAGAAATTGCGGTGAAATGCAAACTATTTGTGCATGCTCTCAGATAAATCATGCGGATAATTTAAGGACTGAGGTAATGTCAGAGTAAACCTTCTATGACAATTAGCTGGCAAGTTAAGGATTGAGGTAATCTCAGAGATTTATTCGCTTAAAAATAGAATAGCCTTCTATGACTATTAGATGGTATGTTGACCTAACTATTATAGCATTCTCTGACAATTGGTTGTCTCCTTCTCTGGCCTTCTCTGGCAACGAAATGTCGACCTTTCTATTGAAACTTTGACATTTGACATTGCAATTCACACTCACTTGAATAAAATAAAAAGCTCTAATTTTACAATTATAAGCAAAATATAATTATGGTGGCAGAAAATCTTCCCAGCTAAACAAATTTGTATACAATAAATATGTGTATTTAAATTGAATAATTTTAAAATATTATATTTTAATTCGATTTCTAGTGCAGTAGTCATATTCCACTATCTTGAATGTGAGTTCTCAGACTGAATTCTAACAAGTTGCCAGCTGTAATTTTTATTATTATTAAATTTTCACGTTTCGAGCAGAGTTTCCCAAATTGAGTTCAGATCCAGGCTACTATATAGAACATTTTTGAGTTTTAATTTATAGAATAAGGTAAAAGTTAATCATTTAAAACTAACATTCTTAATATTGAATAATTTCATAATCTCTCAAAAATATGGTAAAAATCAAATTTATATATAAATATTATTAAGTATGATGCTTGAAATGATTTTAAATCAGTATATAAACAGATCTTTTGATTTAGACTCAACTTGACCTATATAATCTGCATGAGGATTACATAAGTATTACACACTAAGAATGGTCGCACTTTAAATGAAAAATTTCCAACATTTATTGGCAAGTATTAGATTATATTAGTATATCAAACACATGTATATATCTATCACGCTAAAGATGCAATCATATCAGTTGTAAATAACCAGCTTCTATATATTTAATATATATATTGTTATCAGAGTTTATGAAATAGAAGTTGGTAATTTACAACAGTAATAATGGAATCCTTGGCGTGGCAGATATTGTATAAAAAGTTTGCAGACTAATAGCCATAAAAACTGGCAAATGAAAAAGTCGCATGGAGTCAACAATGTTGGTGGATTTATTTCACTATGTGACACATATTTCGACACAAATTAAGAACTTTTTGCAACAGCATGGAGCAACTGTTTCAATTAAAGTTTAATTATAATCCAGTGACAAAGATCACAAAGAGCTTGTTCGCAATCCTATTGAACTTACTTGTTGGCTTAATTGCTAGTAATCCTAGACATAAAACGATTATCCAAAAGTTAAACATTTTTCCGATGTTGCTGTTGTGGTGGGCGCTGCAGCTGCTGCAAATTCTTGATAGCGATTCAGAGGTTTTTCAAATTGCAAATAACTATTCGGAAAATATATTTGATCAGCTCGCGTTGCTGTCGCTGTCGCAAGTGATACGATTTCAAAATGAATATTTCTAATTGATTATCTTCACACAATTGATGTTGGGATAGGTAATTGAATTGGATTGAATTGACCAAGTCGGTGGTGTTTGCTTAACATTTATTTGTATGGATTTGCTTTGGCACCAATTGAAAACGCGTCACGATTTGCCTTTATTAGCACACAAAACTTATTCGATTTGATTGCCTTGATCCAAATATAAGTGGAGTTGCATTTTTGTTGTGCTCCGTGAGAAATATGGCTGGGGCTCTGCTGCGTTCACATTTGCGTGCGGGAGAACTCCCCAGAACACACTTTAACACTCTTTCACCCACACAAATATTTGACGGTGTGTTTCGGTTTGCACTTTCGCTTTCGCAGCACTTTACACTACGCAACACGCTTGCGGTGGTAGGGCTCTCTTCCGTTGTTTGACTCTTTGAAAGGCTCCAACTTGGGCTAATCGCACGCGCGCTCGTGTTGTGGCCGCCGTAACCGTTTATCCTAGACTGAACTGTCACAGCCGAGTCCCGACGAGGCTGGAAAATCGACGGACACGATACATACACCTACACCACGCACGAGCACATTGTGGGAGTAGCGCTTCCATTCGACCAGCGTTGGCCATGCCACGAACGCCGCAAAGAGAGCAAAAGCTTTCCAGCAGCCCAGCGCGAGAGAGCGAGAGAGCGAGCGAGTGAACGAGCTTTGGCTCTCTTTTATCCAGACAGTTGTTGCTCTACCGCAACAGGCTTTGACTTAGTCCTCACTGGAACCGGCTCTTAGCCAACGTAGAAGCAACAGGCTGTTGAAGCTCCTTTGGCCAATTGCCTGCCAATGGTCGCTACCCCCTCTCTCCTCCGCTTCCCCTTCTCTGACCCCTGACCCCAATGCCTGTGCAGCCAAAGTGGCCTTTTTAAATGCATTAAATGCGGTAGACAGCAACCCCAATGCCCCATTGTTTTGATTGCTTTCCGAGTTGCCAAAGGTTTGGCCAGTACACAATTATTTGTCCAGATATTATTTCGCTTGAAACAAAAGAGCTAACAAGCACTTAGCTCTATAATTGGCCTATCAGACATTTTAACGATTATCAAAGTTAAGGAATGTAAATTGGTCTTAAATAATATCTCGGGCTATCAACCCACTAATTACCGTAAGCTTTGAAATTGTATTAAACAATTATGTTTCATGTAAATTATTGCCTTAATTGCGGTTTTAATTGCGGTGTCGATTGCGGTTTACCCCCGTTTATTCACAGTCCCCCGCAGACTTTGGTGTCAGTCCTACGGCGAATATCAGTGGAACTATGTCTCCTATTCAACTTGAGATAAACAGTTCATTTCATATCATTTACGTTCAATAGGCAATAGAAACGATATAGAAATCTAGTTCTGTTCCTATACAATTTTTCTCAGACTGTATTATAATACACTTAACCTAAATATGTAAAACACTACAATTTTGTATACCGAAAATGTATTTATGATAAAGTGACCCATAAATAAATGAATATATATATAATTCTTAGCATTTGGACCACAGTGCATTGTTTGCTTGAATTATTTATAGGACTTTTGTTTTGATGGGTATATAATTTATATATATTTTAATTGGCTAAAGGTACAAACAACTAATGGTTATAATTAGTACAAATAGAACTAAGTCTTCAGGGAAGCGCTGCCCCGATAATTTATTATTTGAGAATGGGCGGAATCTAAACATGCAACATATTTCGTATATGGGTTTGGTTCAACTGGCGTTTCCACTGCTGAATGTAAGTATAGATATTAATGTAAATACTTTAACTCGCTCTCATTTATTGTCATTAAATAAATAAAATAAACATTGTACTTCCAGAGACTTGAGCTCGACTTCTTAGAGAATTACTATTTACTATTGTACTATATTTGGAATTTATTTAGGAATATATAGAAATCATATACCATATCCAATACGGCATAGATTTTGAGCTTCTCTATACTTCTACATTGCTTTTATATACCGTTATTTTTCTGTTCATTGTCGGCGCAGGGACAGTCACTCCCTCTAGTTGTCACCAACCAGCCAATTACTCATAGCTGTTAATACATATGTTGACAGACATCTATCTCTTGGTTCGATGTGGGCTCAGCTTTAAGTGAGTAAAGTCCCTTAAGACCCTTCCAATGGCTCCAGCTTTGACAGTGCGGCGGCGTATCAATTAGTCGTTAGGCACAAGGCAAATAAACTACCCAGGAAAGTTTTCTCAAGCAATCGGGATTTAATTTTCCCGTGCGCTTTTCTACAGCTTCTGTCGTCGAGGTCGTGGCACGTAGAGCACACAGAGCTTGCCTTATTCGCTTATTTTTTATTAGGTTTCAGAGTTTAAATTGAAAGCAGGAACCCAGCACGTGGACATCAACTTTTATGTGCATCGAGGCTTATACAAACACATGCAGATACGTTGTGTCCTGTAGACAGTCATTTAATTTTCGCTGCGTCCACTTTTAATTACAAACAATCAAATCAGCTTGTTTTGACGCTCCGCTCGTTACCTACAAAAGTCGGGCCCCGATATACAGGGGAGACGGGAACAGGCCGGGGGGAGCAGTCACGGCTACACCATTGTGGCATGCGAGAGCCAAGGACTATTTGTGCATTTTGCAGTCGGCAGTTGGCGTTATCCACAAAAGCAGACAGATACCCCAACACCCACACACACACGATATTTACACCGATATGTGTGTGTGTGTGTGTGTGTCAGCTGGAGTGTGTGTTGATGTTTTGGCTGGGCGGCTGTCATCATTAGTGACCACAACAAAAGTTGACAGTGTGCTAAATGGGAACATGGTCTCTCCGCTCGGTCAATGTTTGCTGACTGACATACTTATTTTATACAAGTCAGCTCAGCTATTAAGTCATAAAAGGCGTGGCTGGTGCCCAGTGTTAATTTGCTGACTGTGCTGCCCACGACAATTTGCCGTCTATGTGCCTCCCCCTGTCCTCCTGCTCCTCCTGCTGCTCCTCCTTATCCAGCCCTCATGCAGCCATGCAGTCAATCGATAAGCTCAGTGCCAACTTGGCGTATGATAAATGTCACTTACATAAATCCCAGCCAGCCGAAAGATGAAGGGCAGAGGGCTCGGTCGACACTGCGGCAATGTCACAGTTCTACAAATAACATTTTCCTGTTATTCAATTTGGGCGGACAACCAAAAATAGGAAACGTACACACATATATGTCCCGTTATGCATAGATAAATATTTATTATATTCCGTATTTGTTTATGCAAATGCAAATGTACACAGTGTGCGCTAAGCGTTTAATATTTTACATAGTATACATTCCGCGTCTATTTGCCATCGCCGACTCACAGATTTCATTATTTTTGCGGCGTTATTTCATTGCGCAAACATAATCAAAGATATGCCAAATATTAATGCTGCAATCAAATAAAACTATAAATATTTGCGTTACATTTTTCAAGTGTTTTGTTATTAATTACTCGAAATTTCAGCATGTGTTGGTAATTATAATTTGTTTACGCAAACGATTTGATTCATTTTCAAAATTTACATCATTTGCAACAATATATATAAATTTGTAAGCATCATACCCCCATATCGTTGGTTTTCATAAAGGTCCTCTGCAAATTGCCGGTGAGTGGTTTCGGATTACACGCAGTATGATGCTAAGTGTTTTAATAGCTTTGAGGGAAGTCTAAGATTACATCAAATACACGGGCTTATACACTCTAATCTTATTATGATATTACCTGGCCAAGTTTCAAAGTGCAAAATTGTTGGAACTGCCAAGTGCTGGGAATGCCTTAAGTAACTGGAAATAACAAAGGTCATTGACTACACGTCTCCCAGCTACATCCCAGCAGCATCGACTCGGGCAGGGCGAGGCGTCGCGAAGCCCTGAGCACTACAGTCAGTGCTGCCATTTTAGCCATTAAGTTGCTAGATCTAGCAATTTTGAATTTGAGTTTGCAATTTTTTTTTTAAATTGCTATTAGCCACAAAAATAGCTATTTTTAAAAAAAATTATGCAACTTTTAGCAATTTTGTGATTTTTGTGATCTCACAATAACATCATCTTAAAAAGAACTCAACTTGTTCAAAATCATAACAATATCGATAAATGCACAAACTTGTGAACAATAGTTCAATAGTTGTGAACAATAAGTAGTTTACAAATTCATCGAAAGTGATCGAGTGTCATTAGTGCGCTGAGCTTTAAATTGTATGCCTTTTTGTTAGATTCATTAAAAGTTTTATAAAATACGCCAAAAACGTATACCCAAAAATTTCGCGATGTGTGGTTGAGTGGCGAGCTTAAAGAGTGGATTCGCAAGGATGACACAGACTCAACAAGGGCCTATTGCGCCTATTGCAAGTGCACTATTGGCGCGAAGCTTTATGATGTGCGCCACCACGCTGCCACAAAAAAATATATAAGAGCGATGGGTGCACACAAAATGGGTGTACACAAAAAAACAAGTTGCCTTTTGTTGTAAAAAGTGACAAGATGGAGGAGCATGAGGCTGCACTGTGCCTATACATACATTGCAAAACACGCAGCAATAGTGACAAGCGATCATTTGTCGCAATTATGTGCTCACCAATTTGCAGTTTGCCAATCGGCAGCAAACATAAAATTGGGCAGAACAAAGAGAAGTCATATAATAAAAAATGTTCTTGCCGAGCACTTTGCGGAAAATTTGCGGGCTGATATTGGTGATTCAGTCTTTTGCTAGATGAATTGTTTAAATTTTCTTAAATCTTTAGGAGTTGCTATTAACTATTTCAGCAATAGTAAAGGCACAATTGTCTCAACATTTCTAAGCCTTGAGCTTATTGAAGTGGGCGACGCGATATGCATAGCAGATGCAGCTCCAAATATGCTATTAATGATGAAGAAAGTATATTGGAACAATTGGACGACATTTTAACTATCATTTAAAAACTTAATCATAAATAAAAGGAATAAATTTAACATATAAAATTTTAACAAAATTTGGCCATTTCTTTTAGCAATTTTAATAAATTTTTTAGCAATTTTAGCAACTTTTTTTTGAAATTCTAGCAATTCTTGCCTTCAAAATTCTGGCAGCACTGACTACAGTACAGTGTGTACATATATTGTATAATACGTGCAGCCGCACAATGTTAGCTTACTGGGCCCAGGAAGTGGCATGTGTCCTTGGTAAAATGCAAGTTAAGCCTATATAAAACAAAAGCTCGGCCTCTAGCACTGGCTTGCTTAGTGGGCCGAGGAAACAACAGCAACAACAACAATGGCAAAACAAGCTCAGAAACAACAACAGCCAACAAAGCTCATTTACACGGGAAATAGCCTAAGTGCAAAAACCATTTAAATGCAAATTAAGCAGCAAGTGAAAACATGTGAACAAAGCTGCCCATACCCGAAAACTAACACCCACACACACACACACACACCTACACACAGAGGCTCTCGCGCATATAGCGAATGCAAGTAACTGGCACGTATTTGGCGCAGGACGAAGCGTTTGGCATCGACTATGCTAGTGCCTGTGGCTTTGGCTTTGGCTTTGGGTTTGGGTTTGGGTTTGGCTTCAGCTACGGCTACGGCTACGGCTACGGCTACGAGTATAGCTTTGGTTTAAGCGCTAGCTGGTCTAAATGCAAAATAGTTTAGCTTCAACAGAACCACAACAAAATGCCTGCTCGTTGGGGGGTTGGCCGTCTTCTGCTGCTGGCCATGCCCTGATTTGAATAAATTCATATGCATAAATGGCCACAGTTTACAGTGATTATCCTGTGGGGACATCTATGTCAGCTCCTGCCGACACACACGTATAGCTGCTGACCAGTTGCTAATTGAGTCAAAGACTTAACCATTAAAATATGAATATTGCCTACTGCCTGCCAGTGGCTCGTGAAGTTGGCATTAATGTCGGCATTGTGAACTAAAGTTGCAAATGACGGCAGGTGTTGGCTCACCTGCCATTATCATTCAACTAGCGCCGTCAGGCAATATGTCACTCGCTCTGGCAGTCACTGGCCGTGCTGCAATCGCCTGAGGCGCATTCGTGTGTGCACCCGGGCGCCAATAACCGACAATTGCACTCACCAGTTGAATAAGCCCCACAGAGCTACGGTCACTGACCAGGCAAAGCACTTCGCATAGCTGCAACAGCAGGCAGGCGCAGGCGTTGTACCAACACACACACACACACACACACACACACACACAGAAGCACACACACACTCGCCCATTGGCCAAGATTGCATTCGAGTTTTCAAATACGCAATGCGATAGCCCTTGATTACATTGCACCACTCCGAATGTGTATGTGTGTGTGTGTGATACAGAATGTTTACTTTATTTATGCCCAGTAAACAAACAACGCATGCACTAGAATCGACTCAGTCAGGTCCGATGGCTGAAACTCCATTGCCGTGCACTGGGCACAGAAATTCTCAATTATTCCTACACACAAAAACAAAATGGAAAACCATTCTGTTGTTTCGATATTTCGTTTTATAGATCATTTGCATTGAAACGCATTCAATTTTCTCTATATACATACTTGAATATTAGTATTGTTTCTGTGGCCATTAAAAACAAGAACAGCACAAATTTTTAGTTGGTTCCAAATCTTGCAAACAATATGATCTGAAATTGAAAATTGAAGTACTTTTCATTTATAATTTAACTTTGTTTGCATTCAGTACTTTTCTTTTTCACATTGCATTGGCAGCTTTCCTCCCCATCACGAATCATATTATACTCAGGGTATATGAAATATTTAGTTAGTTAGTTAATAGCATTTGATTATGAAATCAGAAGCACAAAGTTAAAATGCAAAACCTAAAATTGTGTCATCTATTGTGGGACTGTGGCTGGCGGCGGTGTCAGATGCCATTAGAAAGTTTTGTCCAGCACATTTTGCTGCCGCAGGACCGCAGGCACATCATGATTGTGCTCACAGTTCATTTGATATTAATATGGACACTCGTTTGGGCTGCTGTTGTTGGTGTTGGGTGCTGCCTTTACCGCTACATATGTTTTCATTTGTTTGACGCTGACGATGACGATGACAACCCTCATCAAAAGTTGGTCCAATGACCGCTCGATTGCTTGAGCGACTGGCCAACGGCTGTTGACAGGCCACTTTGACAGAATGTGGCTGCATGAGTGTGTGCACGTGTGTGGGTGTGTGGGTGTGTGCGTGTGGGTGTAGGTGGGCGTGTGTGTGCGAGACAGTGATATATATAATTAAAAGTAAGGACAACGTCGAAGGCTAGGCAAACTTTTAATGGCACACACGCACAATTTAACTTAATGACAGCAGGGACAAAAGATTGCGATTTGAGGCATAAAAGCAAACAAGTCGCTTTGAGGTAATTCATTAATCAGCCCCCTTCAGTCGCCCCAATTGCCCAGAACGAAGCTCAATTTGCAACAGTTTCTATGGACATTCTAAAGTCTTTCAAGTGTTGTCCCTCGCACAAAAAAAAGCATTTGAAAATAACAAAAAAATTCTGAAAAGGTGCAAAAATCAATGAAAGTTACGTGGAGAGTGCCAGAGAGAGAGAGAAAGAGTGAGAAAATCAGGTAGATGATAATGAAGCTTCAGTATGAAGGAGTTCGACGCCTGGGAGCAACAGAGCAACGCGACATGGCGTAGAGCACACATCACATCCTGTAGCACACACAAATATCATTTGTAGTAATTGAAATGCTGTCGAACAAAGCTGAAATCGCAGGGAGCACGACAGATGGAAACGGAACGAGAGAGGGAGAGACGAACAGAGATACAGATAGAGAGAAAGAGAGAGAGTGAGAAAGAACTATTGAAGCAACAATAAAAACTCCCATGTTGTACACACACCAGAGTAAATACGAGAATATGGCGCTAGGCTCCTCTAGCTGGAGGGCGAGAAATGTTCTGGGTGCGCCGGAATGATTTCTGGCTGTACAAACTGAATACCGCTGTGGCTGCAAGGCGAACGCAGCAATGCTATAGCTACAGCTACAGCTACAGCATTAACAATAGTAACAACAACAACTACAACAACGACACTCGCCGACGACATGTCGAGCATGTGTTGAATACGTGTTTAACACGGCCAAGCGACTACGACGACGACGGCGACGGCGATGGCGACAGCGATGGCAATGGCGCCATCACTTGTACTTAAATATGTATGTATTGTGCGGCGTTTGTGCACCGCCGCCAGCCAAAATCGGCAACATCTATTCGCAAGTGGCGGGCGCGCTCAACTGTAAGCGGCGGCGTGTGCAGCCGTGCAAGGCCTGGCGCTGGGGCTTAAGCTGGAGCTTGAGCCGGGGCCAAAGGGCCCGCTGCTTAGATGCGCGTTTTGAATGACGTTAATACGGCTTAGCTGAGATCTGCACGCATCGCACAGACACACGCGCACCCATTCACATGTGCGCTGATACACAAAACACCGTGCCATTCCACTGCTTCGCCCTTCGCCTTCTCCCCCTCTCCCTCTGTTTACGTCTAACTGTCTGTCTGTTTACCCCTAGCGCCACAGCAACCGATGATAATAGAGAGCGCAAGTGAATCAAATGTATTGCATCCATAGTTTTTATTGCATTTCACACACACACACATGCACACACACTCATAAATTTCCATGCAGGCGTATAACTTTAGTGCCTGAGGCAGCAGTAAACACACACGGAAACGCATAGCGTGAGCCAACACCTCGTATACGCAACTTTAGCTAATTGCTGTATTTATGCGATTGCCATTGCATGTGCGGCTGCATTTATGACAGCTGCCGGCGGTTAAAAAGATAAATGCATTTCCACAGTCACGTGATCAAGTGGCATGCAACCAAAAGTGCTGCACGGATGGCATTCAACGTATAGTGAATAATTTTAATTGAATACCCCAGAAACTAATTTATGTAAAGAAAAAAAAATAAATGTACTAAATCGAACGTATAACTTGATATTCTAAAAATAAATATACTAAATCGAACGTATACTCTGTGGTATAAAGTTTTCCATTACTTGAGTTTTTCAATTTTTATACCCTGAACCCATTGAAAATGGGAAATCAGGGTAGAATGATTTTGTTAAATGTATGTAACAGGCGGAAGGAGGCGTGGCAGACCCCATAAAGTATATATATTTTTGATCAGGATGACGAGCTGAGTCGATAAAGCTCTGTCCATCTGTCCGTCCGTCCGTCCGTCTGTCCGTATATTTGAACGCGTCGATCTCAGAAGATATACGAGCTAGAGACTTGAAATTTTTTTTCCTAGGTCCATGTGTACCACGGGAATTTGCTTTAAAAATCGATAATTTGTCCCGTTACTTTGTGCTTTGGCAAATACATGCATATCCATGTTATAATCATAATCTAAAAGTTTCATGAAGATAGTCCAGCCACAAGAAAAGTTATTACGTTCCCATAGTAAGCCACCACTGCAGCCAATGCGTGTTTTTGTGTGGGTGCCTGTGTGTGTGTGTGCATGTGCGAATATTTATTGAAGTATCAGTGGCTTAAAGGGGATCTTGTAGTCGGGCAGTCTCGACTAGAGTTTTCTTACTTGTTTACATTTTGATAAGACTTTTTACTGTATGAAATTATAAGAAAAATATTTAGTAGCAAAATATATTTATTGCTCACAATATTGTATCGATATAGTTCATCGAATTTATAACTTAACACTCAATATTATTATGTCTTTCGTAGCTAATCTCATTATTTGTTATGTCGAATTTAATTCGATGAAATGCTGCAGTTGAAGTGCAAGCAGTGGACTCAAAACATGCCCAGCATTAAATTGTCCACAGTTGTGGCTCTGCTCGCTGCAGTTGCACAAATTAAAAAAAAAAAAATTGCACACACATCAGTTGCCTTTGGCTATCGACCAGCATTTCCTTTTGGCTATGGCTTTGGTTTCACGCGCTTCGATTTCGGTTGCTCTGTGTCTCTTTCGGTTGGATGACAAAACAGCAACAAAGGATTGAGCCACTGATTGCACACAACAGAACGAACACACACGCACACACCCACACGAACATGCACGCATCTGTTTACACACACATATTTATTTTTCTGTGGCCATGCGTGCCTGTTCGAGCGCAGTGCAGCTGTTACTTGTTGCCACTATTTAAAGTTAATTAAATAAATGGAATTGAGTTTGAAAGAATTCAAAAATGTCTGCTTATTGCATAAGCAACAAAATAAGGAATCTATTGAGCAGTTACCTAGGATATGCTGTTAGCTTTATAAACATAAAGTGGCCCTTTACTATGAAATAAATATTGCTCTTATATTACTGTTATTTGCATTTCCCAATAAACAATTTAATTTAATTGCATTTGGTTAGCAACCTGCTCTAATTGTCACATTACATCTAAGGCGCCCTAGTGCGAGCTATTAGACAACTATTTTGAATACCATTTAAAAAGGTCATCTATTCAAAGTGAATATTAAAGTGGCTAAATCGAACCACTTTACCAATTATGCTGCAAAATTGAACTTATGAAATGAACTCATGAATTCAGCATGTGTACAAAAATGTTTTTTAATTCAATTGACTTTCATTGACAGTTCTTAATTTGTGCACGGGCATAAAAAGAATACAGAATTACTGCAGTTTTATTTTTAAGCGTTGAATATCCACAGAGGTACATCGCATATTTATGACACTGCAAATAAATTGTTGATGAGTGCGTTCGACTGCTATAAGCCGATAAAAGCTTAAAGTGTTTCTTCAAAACAAAAACCAAATACACAGAAAATTGTTCAGTTGCTGTTTTCAGTCTAATTGACACTTAATTTACCGTATACAAATCGCTTGTTAGCCATAAAAGCATTCTCGTGTGACTTTTTAACACTGTTGCGCAGCAATTTTAATCATCATTTGAAAGACTTTAGATGCTCGATTATTGTCGTTGTACGCTGAAAGATATGCTACGCTTATTGGTAATGCCTGCTGAAAAGCATTTCACAGAAATCTGTTTGCCATTTAAAATGTCTGTGGCGGCTCTCACACCTGCAAGTGTGAGCGTAGGAATGCCTGAATGCACTCAAACACTTTTGCCGCTCAGGCGAATTTCAATATCGCAGCTTAAGTTGAGCTGGCCCCAGCCCTCGGGCAACAGCAAATGGCCGCTGTCTAGTTGGTCTTTCAATGTGCCATCCGAATCGGTGCTCTGCAGCTACGGCTATGGCTACGACTACGGTCAGATAGACAATTGATGCTGTGCATGGGTTGGCATTTGTGTTAAACGGCAGCAAGTTGGCAAACGTGACTCTCCACTTGGCCGGGCTGAACGGCTCTCGTCGGTAGGTAGGCAGCTCGCTGAGTGCATTGAGAGATATGTGTGCGTGACGATAAGTGCACACATTCAATTGGATATTCAAATTATTTGAAATCGCATTTGTCTGCGTGCGCAGGTGGCAGTCAGCACGTTCGCTCTATGCACTAAAAGCCAATGATTTGGTTGAGTTATCGACGCTTAAGTAAATTTAATAAAATCCTTCTATATATGCTTGTAGGCATGTATGTATGTATGTGTATTTACATGACATACGGACATGCACTCGGCTCGCCTTGCCACCAGGCTGCCATAGACAGAATACTATTTGGGTTTTCAATTAAATTTATGGCTGGCAAATGCCATGGTCACCCCACCGCACCGCACCGCACCAAACCCCACCACACCGCACCACAGCTGGCAACGGCAACTGGCAACTGGCAACGGCAACTGGTAACTGGTAACTGGTAACTGCGAGCTGGCGACGGCAAAGTTCATTTCGGCGTAAAGGACAAAAATCGATTAGATTCAAATCTTTTAATAAGTTTCATTTCCGTTTTGTGCTGGCTTTCGTTCATGCGCTGTCTATGCTTGAATTGGGCAAGAAGCCGACCCTTTGCTTGTCCCCTGCCACATGCAGCAACCACACCTATTTGCTTTGTGGCTTTAAGCTGGGTTCACTTTATTAGCTGTATTAGCTGGCGCTCTGGAAATTGTGTTTGAATTGTGTCCGTAGAGGCAAAGGACCCGCGAGCGTCAAGTGATTGCACGCCAAATTGGGTCAACATTCTCACATGCCTAATACACACACGTACACACATCAATTACGCATTCAGCTGCTCAGAGCTGTGATTGTCTGTCAAGCACAAATATGGAATCGATTTACATTCACTGTGTGTTACTTCTTCGACTGCCGCAATACAAATGCAATAATAATTTTGTCGATGGTGTTTGGTCGCCAAGACTGCAATACATAATCAAGCAGCCCACAATGTGTGAGTCCCTTTTCAATCCCGTTCATCACACCTTAGCATATTAGTTAAGTTCGTTGCATAGTTAAAGCCACATGTGTGTGGCGAGCTGAAACAGTATATACATATGTATGTGAAATTTAAAAACCCACGAGCCTAGACATGTGATCGGGCAAACACCTCCAGATATGCATATGTATGTCTGTTCTGCTCTCGACTGGCTAGACGCTTCACAATTAGCTCGACGGCCAAGGACAGAAATTCATATCTCCAAATCAATTTGAGACTCCAAAAAGGGATAATGATGCACGGAACTGAGCTTTGTACGCCCGCACTGAGGGGCCATTACAATACAAGTAGCCAAATACAAAATACATAATTGTTTGTCTGGGTGTGTGTGTGTACGAGTAAGTGTGTGGTTGTGGGTTTATCTCGAACATACATCGATTCCAGGCAGCGCTTTCAATGCTTTGTCGCCTTACGTTTCATCTTTCATTTCAGGTAGCTTAATTGGCTGTGACATGACAAAATCCTGGCCCTACAACAATACAATCTTACCCTAGCACACAGAAGCACACACACATTCTCGTTAACTAACACCTGCACATATATGTATGTGTATATAGATTGCTTTTTGAAGGGTGTTCAGTTCCTTGAAATTATATTGAACGCTATTGAGTTCATTGAAATTGCATTCTTCTTCAATTGTGAATCAAACAAAATCACTTGACTTTAAAGACTTTACCAAATTCATTCTATAAAGTATGATAGACTACCATATTTGTATAAATATAAAATAAAGATATAATATAAATATAAATATAAATATAAATATAAATAAATATAACTAAATATAAAAAATATAAATATAAAGAGAAATATATAGAAAAGATAACATATAAATATAAATATCAATACACTCTAAAATAAACCCAAAGATAATATAGAATCATATAACTCTATACATCTCCATATAAAATATAAGATAAATCTAAAGACTCTCAAGAGATCCCTCTCCATATAAAGAGAAACTCTCCCTAGAACTCTAAACTCTCCCTTAAATCTCATCTCCCTCTCAAAGATAAATTAAATCTAAATATCCCTCTCATCTCCATCTCCCTCTCCCTCTCCCTATCCCTCTGAGACTCTCCCTATACCCTCTCAATCTACCTCTCCTCTCCCTCTCCTCTCCCTCTACATCTCCCTCTCCCTCTATCCCTCTCCCTCTCCATCTCTCCCTCTCCTAATATCACTCTAAATATAATATAGCTATCAATATTTTGATCCTCCTCCCCTCATTAAATCTTCTTCCCTTCATTACCCTTTTCACTTCTTTCCTCATGTAATTCTTCCTTTACTCTATTACTCTCTTCTTTTCTCTCTCTCTATATCTCTATATGTATGTATATTAATTTAAATATTGGGATACTGAGACTTATATTTTAATTAAGATTTTATAATAAATTAAATAAATTCATTAATTTAATTATTTTATTCATTTAAATTATAGTTAATTAATCAGGTTAATAATAAAATAAATCGGTCATTTTGATACATATTTATCCATAATTATTTTATTTATTTATTTACAAGTTAGAGTTAAAATAAAAATTAAAATTAACTTAAAGTAAAACACAATTTTTTTTTATAATAATTTATAGCTTAACATTTTATCAATAATTATTTTACTTATTCTTTTCTTTTTAGATTTCAGTGTTGATTTAAAACCAAAATTAAAGATTAGTAAAACACTGGGTATTGAGGCCTCCGGCTAATATAATTATTAATTTTGTTATCAATTAGGAATAACAATATTTGAGTTTGATTGCTTTTGCAATTCTACTTCTGGGACATTACGGCATGCTGTGACAGGACAAGAGACATTAATGCATTAAGCTTGTTTTCCAAATGTACCAAAATATCTTTGTCTTACGACCTTGTTCAACACGAGAATGGCTTAAAGCCATGCTTGCTTGTATATGCGAGTTATTTGGGCTATAACTGCGCCTATTTCGTTTGACTGCTCTTAAATAGCAATTAAAAATAATCAATATGGCTGACAGACCGACGGACCGCAATGGACGGCTGTGCAACTTCAATCCTAGACAATTAAATTTAGAGCACAAGTGCCCGGTCCGAGTGCCCAAAACAATAACAATTATTCACAACGGATTAGAGTTGTTGCCAACACGTCGGCACTTGGCAAACATTTTTGCTGTTGCCGCTGCAAATTACTAGTCCCCCGGGCCAACTGCGGCTGCCGCAGCTAGTGCTGGCCGAAAACCGCAGGGCAAACTGTTTGTTTAATTAAATTGCAAGGGGCAAACAGAACAAAATGCTGCCTCTTCCTGCTTGCTGCTGTGAGTTATTGTGCAAATCGCAGAATCCCCTCCACTCGCTCCCCCTCCCTCGCCAACCATATTAAGCGCCGCTCATTTGTATTAATTGACTCCGAATTGCGCTTTAATCGGATAGAGACGTTATAGACAATCAGGAAGGGAGTGGGGCATTTCCCGCTTCGCAAACTGTCTGCCATTTTGTCGGTACTTCGTTTTATATGCGATGCGTTTTATTTTTATCTGTGCGCCTTTCGCCGGCGTTTTATTTTCATTATTTACTTTTATTTCGCTTCGCTTAAAAAAGGAAAGAAAAAACACACACACATACATGCCACAGCACATACGTGCTGGCTGCTTTACAGCGCCAACATAATTGCAAGACCCGCCAACTCCTGTGGACCCCCTAGACAGCAATTGCCACGCACGGCAACAATTGAAATTGAATCCGTTTTAAATTGCCAGCAGCAAGGATATGCTCTAAGCTTCCTTTCTGCAACTTTAATAAGCGACAATTTATTGGGCTGTGAAGCTGAGCTTATAAGACGAATCCCCAAAGCTATCTTCTTATTTTGTGCTGCTGATCTGAAGGCGGCGAATTAAACACCTTTGCAATTGCACAAATCTAGATTCAAACAGAATTTAAGGAATTCTATTTATCGGTAACTAAGGGACTGTAACCAAAATATCAATAAAAAGAATTGTGTAATTTTGGACTAAATCTCTCAGCTTAAAATTTAATTAGTTGACTGCCCATCCTCCTATCTAGCTGATAGAAAACTAATTTCAATTAGATATAAATTCTCGTTTACAAGAATTTCTTGATGTATTATGCAGAATAATTTAAAAGATGGTTTAATATCAGTTCAGACCAGGCGTTTGTTAAACTTTCGATAATTCTAAGAACTATAGTGCATAAATAATACAAAACTGTTCTTAGTACAGCACAAAGGCAAAATCACTGCACAAAGCTAATCAAATTATAAAAGTTGTATCCTGCCTTTTTCAAAGTCTGTCTTCTGGGCAACAGCAACGGCAACGGCAGTGGCTATGGCAATGGCCATGGCCATGGCCATGGCCGTGGCAGTGGCAGTGGCAGTGGCAGTAGCACTTGGCTTAAAGCCACTAATCCTGAGGCATACAATACTTAGTCAAAGGGTACTTAATTGAGCACACGTACACAATACACGCATAACAGATAAATAATAGTCGCTTTTTGAACACTCTCAAGTTGTTACTTTATAAAATTAATTCTTATAAAAGATATACGTCTGCCACGAAGAAGCAAGGAATTAAAATATAGTCGTCTTGATGATTTATACCCCGCTAAATCAAATAACACGATAAATCGAAATAAGCTCTATCCTCTTGCAAAAATTCGTTATCGATAATTCTCGATAATTTGAATTTCTGTGTAAATCGAAAAAACCCCCCTTGCCATTTGGAATTATCTGGACTCAACAGTACCTTGACAATAAATATACTGAATAATTTCTGTAAGCTCCCACACTGACTAGAAGAATTTCTATTGCATTTTTACAATATTAAAAATAAACTCCAACTCGATTCTGCTTCAAGCTTTGTTCATGCAAGGCTCGATTAGATATTGCTTATTCAGAAACCAAATGTTCAACCAGTCAATACATTTTTTTATATAGAGCACTGTTGCATCTGTATGTAATGCTGTAATCATAGTCCATGAACATCATCGAAGAGTATCCCGTATTAAATTGGTTTGTTAGCGAGCATAATTTTAATTTTCCATTTTTCTGTCAAGAGCTTAGCTCCGAGAACAGTTTCTACATCAAAGTAAAATTATAGCCTTGCCCAGCAGCTCGGCACACGCAATTTGTAATGGGAATCTTATTTTAATAAAATATAACAGAAACAACTACAACAATGTAAACTGACTAAAGGAATTCTAGTTGCAATACTCGAAGCTGCTACGCTGCAGGCAAATACTTAGAGCCGACACTGGACTGGGCTGGCGAGCGCTCATCCACAATCGGAGCTGAGCTGAAGTCCAGTACCGGTGCCACGCCCTCATCGGAACTGCGCGAGCTGCCACCCAGGGCATTGAATTGCTGCTGGATGAGCTGCTGTGCACGCAGCGCATCCTCGGGCGTGCGATATTTCACAAAATGAACCTCTGGCTTGTGCTCGAAGTTCTGCTTCTCGGATTGCAGCCGCTGCGCCAGCTCCCCAACGTCCGCCTGCTTGGTCAGCACATAGATGGCAGTGCGCTGCTCGCTGGACTGTTTGGCCAGCTGCAGTGCGGCATTCGTGAGGCCCTGATGCTCGGGCGACTTGATGAAGAGCACGCGTAGACTGCGCTTCAGCATATTGGCGATTTGCTGTGTGGCCTCGCGATCGGCAAAGTCCTCCTCGGGCGCGGCATATGTATAGAATTCCTTATTAAATTCATCAGGTGCGGCCTGTGGCCCCAACAGTTGTTGCTGTTGTTGTTGCTGTTGTAGCTGTTGCTGTTGCTGTTGCTGCCGTGTATCCGATGCACTGAATCCGGTGGCCTCCCGATCGATGAGGTCGGCAAAGCGCCTGTCGTCGACAGCTGGCCGGTAATTGTAGCCCAATTTCGAGGCGCTCGCCACAGCAACGAAGCAGAGAAACTGAAAGTGTTTTCACTGAGCGTAAGCAGTAGTTCAAGGTTTTCAATTTCCACAAATACTTACTAGAATTCCACGCATCATGGACATATATTGGGGCGCTGTGGTGATGCTGTGCGGGGATCTGTTGGCGGCTACCAAAAGTTGCAAACTGGCGTCCAGAGTTGAGGGCCCTCTGATTTTTATACGCGCATTTAATTTCGCTGCGTCCAAAAATGCCACAAGAGTGAAAATTCGAAATTGTAACTAAAAATGATAAATGATGCGAGCGCTTACAATATACTAGCTGAATCGGCTAAAGTTTCAGTTTCAGCTTCAGCTGGAGTTTTGATTTTGATTTTGTGCTCGATTTCGGCGGTTGCAACACGCGCCACGAGCAGACAGGCAACAACAGCAACAGCCAAACAACCGAAAACCAAAAACCGACAACCGACCACCGACAACCGAACACCGACAGCCGACAGCCAACAACAGTTAATCAAAGATAAATGACCATTTAAGCGTTAACACTGCGCCTTGGGGTGCCCCAATGGGGCGTTGGTTTGGGCAGTCCGTTACATAAATTCGAAGCGCGGCAAAAACTACTCGTGTTTCGGAGCGGTCAAACTACAAAGCGGCCGAATGCCACCAAAAACTATGCGGAAATATGCATAATTAATTAATTAGTCAACTGGCAGCCGCAGCTGATGCCAAATGATGATTTTTGATATGAATTTTGATTATAATTTTGCTTCTCTTGCGACTCTCTATGTGCATGTGTGCATGTGTGTGTGTTATGTGTGTGCAAGTAACACTTGTACCTACTTAAGCTAGCCATACATAAATTTAAACAAAATTCCCAGCGCACATAATTGGGCCACGCTCCAGCCATGGCCAATGGCTGTGCAACTGGCCAAGAATAACAAATTGGCACATTGTCTTGGCAACAAATACGTTTAAATTAGTCATAAATGGCTCCTTGGAGACATACAGTACATCAACACCATTCCTGCAATAATAATATTTAACAACAAACCCAGAGCAGACAGCACACAAACACACGCACACACGTTTCTGTATCAACTGATTCATATGGTTTCTAGAATTTGCTAGGTAATTGTCTTGATTGCTGCACATAAATCTGATTACATCTTCAAGTGTGCAAATCTGGCTAGGATGTGCTCTACGCATCTGTGTGTGTGTGTGTGTGTGTGTGAGTGAGTACGTGCGTGTGTGTGTGTGTGCATAGAGAATACGCTCTAATTGATAATAGTTCAGGCCCAGCTACGCATGACCACTTAGCTGTCAATGGAAACTCATCATAAATGAGCCTGACCGAAGGATGCTGCTGACCAGATTTATAGGCCAACATAAGCATAAGCACAGGCCAACAATGCCCGCAGCAACAGGCTTTGCCCCCCTCCTTAACGTTAACTCTGCCTGTTTGAACAGGTCTGCTAAGCAATGCTCATTTATGCACATAACGAGGCGCCATACATCAGCAAAGGGCAGCCAAGATTTGTGTTGATGTCGGTTTAGCTGGTCGACTCGATGAGCTAAATGTCCCACTGGGCCCACTGGGGCAGCATTTATATTTAGCTCAAAGCGTACAATTTGTTAAAATATATTAAGAACCTTCCTATCTCTCTCTCTCTCTCTCTCTCTCTCTCTCTTTATGTATATCTCTCCCTCTCAATCCCTATCTCTCTCACTCTCTCTATAGATCTCACCCTCTTATTTCCTGACTCTCCTTCACGCACGCCTCCCCCCCTCTCTCTTCTCCCATCCTCTCTCTCTAACTGTCTCTGTCTCCCTCTGTCTTTCTATCTTTCTGTCTGTCTCTTTCTCTCTCTTTCAATATCACGGTCTTTACCTCTCTCTCTGTCTACCTCTCTCTGAATCTCATTGTCCCTCCCACTCTTCATCCTTCTCTCCCTCCCATCCTCTCTCTCTTTCTTTCCATCAACGTTTAATTTAATTACTTTTGCCACTGGCGAATGGAAATAGAACCACAAAAAAAATTAAATAAAATGAATACAAGAAAATAGAAATTTGTTCAGGCGGTGTCGACTTAGATACTAAATAACTTAAAGACCCCCGCAATGGGGGCCGAAAACTTTGGTTGCTACAGTTGCTGGGCAGCTGTCATATAACTGATATGGACAGCCGCCAATAGCTGCGTGTCCAAAGTTAAATAACATGGCCTAGGGTCAGGTTGTCAGGTGCTTGTTTTTCTTGTTTTCTGGCGGACGCTTGTTTATCTTTAGACCGAAGGCAAACACAACTAAGCCCAAACGATAACAAATCGCAATGGCAGTCAAAAGTTGCCACAGAACTGGCCGAAACGATAAAGTAAATTATAAGATTTTGCCCGAGCTACGCTCAGATTTCATTTGCCGTGCAAATTTTCGTGGCCATCGATACGGTGGTGCAGTGGCAAGTGGACTGGGTAATTGATATCGGCGTGTGCGCGAGTGTTCTTAATTAAAATATTTCAAAGTCTGCGCGTGCCTTAATTTCTATTGGCCCATAAATCATGACATCAGCAGCCGCCAACAGATACAAAAGACATTGTGCATAAAACACACACACACACACACACACACACACACACAGAGACACATGGGGCCAGTGTGTCCAAATACAAGCAGCTAATAATAGCAATTACGGTGCCAAACACACAAAACCATTAAGGGCATTAGGCCTAAGCTGGCCCGGTCAAAGGTCAGCAGACAAATGCAATTGTGCCATAATTACTCGTACGCATTAGTAGCCGACCGAATCGCTGGCAAATGGCCAAATCGGCCGACGTATTTGAGCATGGCCCACTAATTGTTTGCGATCTGGTGAGCAACACAACAAGCTTCGCTCCTATCGCTGCTCAATTAAACTGCAATTATCAACAAATTAAACAAACGGAGCAGCGACGATTGACATGTGTGTGTGTGTGTGTGTGTGTGTGTGTGTGTCCGTGTCGATGGCGCAGGTTAAAGTGCGCTAGCCCAATTTTGTCATGGCGAAAACTGGCCAAAATGAAGCATTAATATTAATGAACCGCGCGCGGGGGTCGCGGCAGGGGCGACTGCGACACACGCGACCCCAGGCAGTTCATTAAAGTGTCAAATACTCGCCGCTTACAGAAATGTCCAAAGTCAAGCTCCCCCCTCTCACTCTCTCTCATTCTCATTCTCTCACTCTCTCTCTCTCTTTCTCGCTGTCTCCCTGGTCATCACCAAATGAGCGTAAAACACACAAATTTATTTAAAAGCAACAACAAACAACGAAGAGCCGGCCACAAGAAACTTGACAACAAACCTGTTGCTGCTCCCATTTGCTGTCGCCCCATCTGACCCGGCCCGAGTTGGCTGTCATTATTAAAATGTCATAAATCATAAACTTGTTACTTCTTGCCAAATTATTAACATGTTTGCCTGCACTAGCAAACTAACTGCTCGAGTAACTCCATTTCAAGTGCTCGCAAATCATTTTGCATAAGCAATGGACAAGCAACTCGCCCAGAGTGATTGATGATTGATGGCAACTGCAACTGGCCGAATATTGCGCACTATTTTGGGCCTAAGCGAAAATTCCTTGGCCGAAAACTCAAATTGTGCAAGTGCCGAAAATAGGAGGCCTCAGATGATATGCGAAATTTGACAGGTCCAAAGTAAATGAGTGGCAAATTCGTTTTGTTTTCTAATTTGGCATTTAAAGGCGAGAGCCTAAAATTATGCCAGCCCCAGGCTGCATTTGGCTGCCGAACGTCATCGTCGTCGTCATCATCATCAGCTTAGCCATTGCCATGGCCAACGACATTGACGTGGGCTACATAAACCGAAAGCCAGCCCCCTCACTTCAAGACGCCGCTGCCTGTCTGTCTTGAACGCTAAAAACAATTAGTATGACAATTTATCATAGGCCCGCAGGCAAATGATTTATGAACGCGCAGCCTGCCTTATACTCAATACATCAGCAACAGCACCAAAAACAACAACAACAACAACAATAGCAACAACAACAGTAACGCCTACCTCACCATTTTCAGAGTTTTGCGTATGGCGCATTTTTATTTGTTTTTGTGGGTGCGTCCGATGTTTGCTCATTTCCTTCCTTCCGATGCGCGGCTCGGCGCCTTTAGCGCTGCGCAATTTATAGTTAATAAACATTTCCTGAAACGAAAACTTTTGCTAGTCCCTTGCGATACGCGAATTTACACATATATTATATAAATTGAGCTGTAAGCCATTAAAGTGCCTCTAAATTTTAATCTACAAAACTAACGCGAATTATGCAAGAATTTTGATAATAATTAATAAGGAATTCCTTTCCTTTGCTAACTTTTTGTTGCTTTCAAATTCCTTGTTAACTTCCCCTGGCATTTTTTTTTTATAGTGAAATGCCGAATAAAGTGTTTTTTCCTTATATTTTGGCAAACAAATACGGAAAATTTTAACAGTAATATTAAATGTTAGCGGGAAATGCTATTATCACAACTTCTTCAATCATCGAAAAACATGTTAAAATATATTTAATAACAATGGATACTATTCTACCTACTCAATGAATGATATAATAAAGGAAATAAAAGGCATGCAAATTATTATTGACTATTTTTATCAGGCATATTCGTTGGAGCTATCGATCATAACTAATGATTACAAATCGAATCCTAGCTCAATAATTATTGCCCGAATATAAGAAACATATATTAATAGGTATGCATGCAATCAACAATACATGTATAACTATAAAAATAATTTTCATTCCATATTTAATGTCAATACTAATTCCATCTTATATACATATATTCGTAATATTGAACCCCAATTAATTAAAATGCAGCTGCATCTCGCTAAGGTAGCCCGCTAAAACTGTGAATACCTCATACATATGGATTTATGATAGTAAAACTGTATACCTAATAGTGGCGAGCGCAACAAATGAAAAAGCTTTTGTAGAATTTTCTGGACAGTGTTGGACAACTCATCAAAAGCAAAGCTGACAGCTTCCAGTTTGAATATTTGTGTAGATTTTCGCAGGCGGGTTTGGGTCGCAGCTGTTGGAAAAAGCTCGTCGAAAGCTTCAAGTTTTCTCTCTCGCATTGAACATTGGCCATATATGCTTATGCACATCATTCACAACTGAAATTTCTGGCTATTGGCATGTAAAGTATTAAAAATCCGGTTTGGCCGTTTTCCAACTTTTATTTACAAAATTAAATAGATTTGGTTTGCTTAACCGTTGCTGGAGAATCGAAAAAGCCAATAATAATGATATTTAATGAGTAACAAACAAACTTTCAATGGCAAATAATAATACTGCTCGAAGATCTATCTGTTCTGTGTTAGGTTCAGTTAAACATATGTCGTATATATACTAGATCGGTTTTTTGTTTTTTTGATTTGCATTTTCATTTATGTGGTTATTCTGTGTGTATTCATAGTATCTACAACATTCAATATAACTTCACATCAATATAAGTTATTTATCCGATGATATATATATAGGTTTATATATATATATATAGGTGTGTGTATATTTTATTTTATACATTTATATGTATATATATTAGTTCTCTATATAGACACTGTCTTGTTGCATGTATATGTATATATGTATATATATTTGTTATTGATGTATAATATTTATGTCACTGTTTACGTTTTGTCAAGCGTTAACATCGCTCTGGGATAATAATTACACATGTTCTGCATATATTTAAATACGTATATATATATATGTATATATGTTGGTATACATATATAATTTATATATATATATCATTCCTTTGCACTTTAGCCCATGAACTTTAACAATGCCATTTATAAATTTAGTTGCTTTACACTAAACACGTCAATCTCTGCTGTTACACATTCAATGTTCTGCAATTGTACTTTCTATTTATCATTAATATTTATATTCCTCGTTTATAAATAACACACTCCTTTTATATATTTATTTTTGTTTTATCAAAATTATAACTCAAATCATTTGCATGCTCGTTTTTATTATTTTTTGGCCCCCGAAAGAAACTGAGAAAAAAACTTCGTCTGCAAGTTATATGCATACAATAAATACATTGGAAATTACAATTACAGATATATTTATATATACTCATAAATAATAGATAGATTATTCTTATAGAGAGATTTTACTGGAAGCGGTGTGCAGCTTGGACTGACTTCCTTTTCTTTCAAGATCAACATTAACATTTGATGTTCATATTGTATAGAGAAATGAGAATAGTTTTCCTTTCATATTTTGTATATATCGTAATTAAGAGTCTAAGAGCATAGGACACAGTTACAGATAAGGTATATATGTATACACATCGTTAGATATAGTACATTTACAAGACATTTCCATTATTTAAGAAGATAGTTGTGTGTATTGTTCAATGATTCCCTCGCTCTGTTGCTCACTAATGAAATAACTAATGAAATACACGTATGCTATACCTGTTTCAAATGATTCTTTCTGCTTATGTTTGATAGATACTACGGTTTTATCTTTTGCTACGATTCAACTAATTTGGTTTCTTGGTTTCCTTCAAAATTTGTGTTTTTTATTATTTAAGTAAACTTTGTAGTTGACTAAAAAAAAATGTGCGCTTGAACAACTCCATTACAATTCATATTACTGGAAACTCAGAGGAGAAATTCTCAGGGCATCAAACAGAATTTCATAAAATTGCAACCAAACTGAACTTTTAGCTCAGTTGATGTTTCAACTAAAAGTTGTAGAGACTCGCATTTACAGCTCTATTAAATCAAAGATTGTGTTCAATCAATCCCATTTCAAATAAAAAGAAACACAGCCTACACATTCTTGCACTTCATACTAAACTGAATGATAAAAGCCAGGTTGACTAATGGACGACGTCGCAGATGTCACGTACAGCGCTTACTTCATCTTCTTGTCTTCGTGCGCCTTCTTAACGATGGCCAGCTTCGAGTGCGGCGAGGATGGCTTCAGGGTGCGATAAGGGGCCTCCTTCGTGCCATGCAGCACCAGCGACCACTCCACCAGATGGCCAAGTCGCGTCTGAGCCGAATTGAAGCGTGCCTGGAAAGCAAGCGAGAGCAATTACAGGCAATGACCTTCAGCTATCTGTAACAGCAGTTAACATACTTCCAATTTCCATACGCCTTGTGGATACTCGCCCCAGGAGTGGGTGGTCATGAAGGGCCATTTGGTGAAGCCATCGCGATGATCATCATCGTTAGCGCGTCGCGACAGAATCATGGATCTAGCACGCGAAATGAAGGATAAACTCGTTCGATTTGAGTTTTCAACTAACACTTACTTGGTGCCCATAGGGGAGGTGAGGAAGAGCTCCAGGTCGCCGCGTCGCGATGCATTTGCCGTGATGACTGCCTGCACGTGCTCCAAGTAGTTCACTTCCGTATCGGTGCCCTTGCACGCATCAGTTTTGATTTCCCAAAACAGCGAGCGACCCATTATGATTGGCCTACATATGAGTAGCCTTGGCTTAGCACACACCCAAAACTCAGACAACAACAACAACAATGTGTGTGCACTTACTGTGGCTTGTTAATCTCGCCCGCCTCGCAGTGATAGCGTGCTGGCACCGAGTGCCACTGCTTCGCCAGGGTCACCATGGCGCCCGCATCGAGCACACCGAACCCAAAGAGGTGATTGAACTCCAGCCCGACGCCGTTCATTGTCCAGTAGAATCGGTTCTTGGCATCGAAAAGGGAATTGCGTTTCGATGTCAGCACAGTCAGATGCTGTATGTCGCGCCAAGTGAGCTGAGGGCTGTTGGCCAAATGGGAATTGAGATTTGCATAAATTGATGTAAGAAACTCGACCGCACCTCCCAATACTCACTTCGCTTCCAATGCCAATGCAAAGACGCCAGCTGCCTCAGGTGCCGCGGCGCTGGTGCCCGAATGGGTCGTGGTGCACTTGCCGTATAGGTCGGTGGTGGCGACCCCAGTGTTTGGATCCTTGGCACCATTGCTGAACGTCGATGCCAGCGTCGAGCTGCAGCTTTCATCGTAGTGCGCATTCTGGCCATCGTTGATGGCGCTGTTAATGGAAATTGTCCACATGGAGGCGGCATAGCCATCGCAGTTGCAGTCATCCTCCTCGCCGCCATCGCCAGACGCCCAGACATAGATGTTGCCCAGGCCATTTCGGCCCTGCAGGGTGGCCAGAAATTAACGATGCTTAAGATTTCGAGCAGCGAATAGAGTATATCGTATATCGTATTGCATTACCTCATTCACACCCTGGACAATGGCGCGCATGGTGGCATTGCGCGGCCCATCCACCGTCTTGCCATCATCTGTGGGACCCCAGGAGGCACTGTATATGTGGATTTTGTGCGGCTCATGTCCCATTGAGTTGGCTTCGATTAGGTCCGTCATATAGGGCTGGTCCAGCATGCGTATGCCTGCAGAGTATCCATTAATCTTAATGCTCGCAATTATAAATCAACATTTATGGTCATCTATATAAATGCCGCCCAACTGTTGCTAGCGCTCGCTATTTATTCTTTTTTACTTTCACTTGACACTTTATGGCAATCGTAAAAAAAAGAAATAAATAAAAATAACAGCACGCAATGTGTGCGATTATCAAATATTCCCGATTTTTCGCATGATTTTTCCCACTTGTGCTATAAAAACGACAGATAAGATTCGAGCCGATTTATGTGCCCACTTGTGGTGCTCTGGTCTCCCGAGTCTCATACTTTGCTTCAATTAGATATAGCATATATATGTATATATATATATTGCAATTAATGCAGAATGCAGTGGAATATTTGTCACACAGCGCGTATACGTGATGCAATACTTTAACACTTGACTTGAATATTTGGATTGGCTTGGCTTGACTTGGCAAATTCATGACTGCTCCTCGTCGCCCTCCCATTCTCCTTATTTACTACGTGGCAAATCCACTTACCTGCGATTTTGCTGTCATAAGCAACACCCACGCCGCAAATTCCATTATCTCTGGCAGCAGCCACTTCGCCAGCACACCGAGTGCCATGACTGCAGAAATGAAGGATGGAATAAAAGAGAGAGTGTGAGAGAGAGAGAGAAAGAGGGTGAGGACCTTCAGAATGACCATTTTATAACTATATTTGTGAAATACGTGGCATTTGCCTGCGCACCTCTTTCGGATGCTTACAATGAATGCGATAAGCACGAAGCAGCTAAAACAAATAGGACCTTCCGTGAAGAACCTTCAAATATCAACGGCTGTCGCACACCGGAAAGCCAGAGGAATAACGAAATGCGCAGTAGGAAATCATAACAAAGCAGGCAATTAACGGAAACCTTGCAAATTGCCTTTTTATTTTTGGCTCCAAAGTAAAAGTGAAAACAAACTTTAAAAAAAATTACAAAACTGAAAGAGCAAAACTTTGCGAATTGTTTCGTATTTCGTTCTTCGGCACAGCTGCTTACTTTACACAATTGAAATTCCAAATGCCAAGGCAGTAACTCAAAGTACTTTCCCATCGGCTCTTACTGCCGGGCTATTAAGCCCGCTCCACTTCGCCACTGCCAGAGATGCTTATGAGCATAAGCCCCCAAAGGCGCTTAGGCTGTGCCGCGACTTACCTGTTAAACCAGTCGTCTGTGTACCGCGGATAGGGGAATGCATCATTGCTGCTAAAGTCGTAGCTCGCCTCGGCATTCTGCAAGTGAAAGTACAGCGAATAAAGTGGGTGAGCAAGTGGGTGAACAAATGGCTGGGTGGTGCTCCACACGTAGAGCCATTAATAGAGAGATATACGCAGTAACTGCGTCAAATAGTCGGCATTGCGTCAGTTTTAAGTGCATTTTGGTGTCTCATCACGCATAATCTGCCGACCAAAGCTGCCCATTAATGCTAATAACAATTTGCAGTAATATTTGCAGAGCACTTCAATCATGCACATGCCAAGCGAGGGCAGTCCCAAAAGTATACGTAATGTACATAGGGGCGTTTATATATGAAAAATGGCAAATAAGTAAAAAATAGTCAGAAAAAAAATATACTTAGTTTCGATGATTCCATTTCATATATTTTCAGAACAATTATAGATAGTGCTTTATTTTTTTGACTGCCCACTTATTTTGCACTTCGATATTATCTAATAAAGTACACATTACATTTTTTTTTTTTTTTTTTCAAATCCCAACTCTCAGAATAATGTAAACAGAATAAATATTTTTATTTATTTTTTTTTTTTTACCCTTGTTCTGTTACTTTGATTCTGGGAGCCGTTCTGCTTTAATTATACCCAATGCGGCTAGTATGACACCAACAACTGCTGTATACGCCAGATAGTTGAGACAACACTATCGGGTTTTAATCTGATATCATTATGCCGAGCAACGAGAGCAATAGGAAAGGGATTAGTTAGACCATGGCTCTTTCCGTGCAGTGACGTAAGCAAGGGATAAAGGCCTGCACAATTAATTATTGGCTGCTTTGCTGAGTGCTGTGGGAGGTGGGTTTTAGGACAGGTGTTGTATTTAGATGCTATTAAATCGAGTTAAGCCTTTATTGAAAAGCAACGACAGCAAAAGTGAGTTAATTACCCAAATGATGCTATTTGGTATAGCTGAGAATAAGTTACATGAAATCTTAAAGTCAGGTCTAAAGTCTGATAGCATAGTCATAAGAAGTTTATATTAAATTATTTGATATGACAGGCTCTTTTAAATAGGATATATATTTGTATATTTAAAGAGGAAATCTTAACTCCACTAAGCTTTAAATTATTTCGTGATATATTTTAAATTTTAGCAATAATTTGCGTATGCATATGTTAGTTTATCATTTCAAAAACAAATTAAAGTATTTAATTAAATTCGGAATAACATACTGACAATCAATTATAATAATAACTGAATTTTGGTGACTTATTTAAATTGTAGTTTTTGTTGGTTTTGTTGATAATATATATATTTTTTTTTAATCGTAATATTTTAAGGTTGTCAGTCCAGCAATTTTTGGATATTACATTAAAAAAAATAATAATAATAATAATAACAATAAAACAACAAAAACTACAATTTAAATAAGTCATCAACATGCAAATTGGAAATTGCGAAATGCTTTTTTAAATTCAAATTAGAGTACTATAATTAAATTCAGAAATGATAAACTAGCATATTAACATTAAATTAAAATAACTGCCAGATTATCACATTTGTAATATTACAGCTTCCACAAAAAAAATCAAAAACCAAAACCTGATATATAAAAAGGTCATCAGTATGCAAATGGGAAATCACGAAATGCGGGAACTGATTATGTTATTTAAATTGCTTCGGTGCGTATAAATGGTAAATCATTTTCATTTATAATCAAACTTTTACTATAAATAAAAACCAATCAAAACGGAATTTCAATAAAGTTCGCATCTTGATTTGAATTGCATCTGTGGATTAACTCGATTCTGCGAAGCTGTGTGCAGTTGAATAAACGTCAATCGTTGCGTTCATTTGACCATAGCACTGTGCAAATATAATTTTGAAAGCCATCAACTCACACGCATACACACACACACACTCACACATACACACGCACAGCAATGCGTTTGACGCTGCTGGCTTTTGAGTTGGTTATTTACGACGGTTCGCAATTACTTACATAATTGAATTTCAGATCCGGATGCATGTAGTCCACGCCTGTATAGAGGATAAAAATAAAACAATTTGGAATCATATCGACACAGCTTATTCATGCATGCCACCTACCGTCATCCATGATGGCCGTGGTCACGTTCTTGCCCGTAATGCCCTGAGCCCAGGCAGCCTGTACATTCAGATCCAATCGCACCTTGCCGCCGTTCTGTCCGGTGTTTTTCAGATACCATTGCAGGGGAAAGTACGGATCCGTCGGCTCCACATCAACGGTATTCGGTTCGCCCAGCGTAGCTGCGTAGTGCAGTCCATGAATTGCAGGAATTGCCGGTCGCAGACCACGCTTCTCGCGTCTAAAGCCCGCCTGTTGAACGGCCGTGAGCACCTGAGGAAAGATTTCAAGGGGAATGTATCAATATCGAGATGCCTGCTGTCAACGGCTTGCATAAGCCCCTCGCACATGGACACATTCACGGGTCGACCTTGTGTAAGCGTACGTGTACGTGTCCGTCGGTAATGCTAATTTCGTACATATTGGGCATTCGGGTTCCGGCCGTGGACTGCTGATTGGGCTGACAGGCGAGCAACGAGCAAACTGAACAAATATAACGAATCTGCATAATTCTCTTATGTGGCATTATGCGTATTGTTTAGCAGCTGGCTGCCTGCCTGTTGCATTTTGAATCGTAATTATCGAGAGTGGCCCACTGTCACGTAGCGGCCAGCTAGATACACCGCTCACCCGACTGCAATGCAATCAACGTGATTGTGGTTGAGGTGGTGCAACTTGGACTGTCGAGAACGCAATTTGCCAACTGATTGCCAACTTGCCAGCGGAAGCACTGAAGCGGCAAACTGAACTCTGACATTTATGCAAGGAAGTGGGTGCCAGGGACTTGGCTTCAGCTACAGCTACAGCCACATCTACAGCTGTCTTTAAGTTTACAGTTATACTCACCGAGGGATGACTCTTGAGGACACGCGTGTGCATCAGGCTGCGCCGCGAACGAGCGTGCGGTAATGTCTTGTGCTTGAAGTGATACTCATGTCCATCAGCGCCGACCAGCTGCAATATCAGAGAGGAATATTATTTCATTAGTGGATGCGTGCCAGACTCCAACTTTAATTGAGCTTAACACATTAATTCCTTTCTTGTTCTACGCCAGCCAGTTCTGAGCCATAATTGACTTCAGTTGGCCATTCCCCAGCCGCCGACATCCCAATATGTAGGTGCACGCACATACATAAAGTTGGCAAGCACGAGAGCCCATAATTGCGTTTGAAATTGCTAGTCATGGGCATCATCTTCATCTGCCCCATCAGCAGCATTAACAACAACATCATTAGCTTTATTACGTATATTAGCCCTCGGCCTTGGCCGAGCTTTAGTAAATTGAGAGTTTACAGCGTTCCCTTCCTGCCCGCCTGCTAGGCTTCCTTCGCCTTGGCTTGCCTTGGCTGGCAGCCTGCTCTAGTTCCAGCAGTTATTTTCCATTTTCCCTCAATGTAATTCCAATAAACAGCATATCGAGTTACGCGCATTACTCACATGTGCCCGGCCCTCGCAGTAACTATTCCCAAGTCCCCAATGCGACCGATTCAGCTCCCCCAAAATTGTATTCTTTGCTGAATAACAACGCCCAGATGAACCGACAATTTACACGCATCAATGTAATAAAAGCCTACAATTCACTTGTATAAAATTTCATACAAAAATATCTCCAAAAAAGTTTATTATGAGCTTGCAAAAGACTGGAATATTCTGAGAATTAATTTTCTTCAGAAATATTATAACGAGCAAGTAGAAAAAAGTTTTGAAAACAGTTTAATTTCAAATATTCATAGTCTAAGAGAGAGTTTAAATTTAAGAATATATATAAATAGTATATATGAAATGATATAATAGTATGTAGTAGGTTTATTGCACTGATATGATAGACAACCTCACATAAGTCACGTCCCTGGGCGATGCCACGGCACGCAGTTGCTCGTGATTCAGCCCTGAGTCACGCAGCTCGAGAGTAAAAGTTTTCTTGCTTAGACTTTTCGACTGTTTTATAAGTTTCACACAACTTGGCCAGCTGTTGGGAAGCTCGTGTCCGTCCGTTTCCTTTACTCCCACAGATTGCCAATAATTAACTGCCGCCTGAGGGGCGCATCCTCGCTTCCTTGGGGCTGATAAACGGCTTAACTAATGCGCGGACGAATAATTACTTTGATAGTCAACAGCTGTTGCGACTGCCCACGCGTATTTTTTGATTTTCGTTTATTTTTACACATAATACGCTTAGAATGCATAGGCTTGCCTCAAAGATGTAGCTGGGCCATCTTTAGCCTTCTCCCTTTGTAAAGAGAAAAGTTTGAAACACTCGCCTTGCAGCCTGAGCAGCTGTCAGTGTGTATGCAACGTGGACCTAGGCTGGGCAATGCCTCAAAACACCCTGCGGCCTTACATACAAATTACAAAAGGCTTGTGGTTGACGAAGGCTATCATTCTGTTGACGTCGCTCAGCCCACTCATCAGAAGCCCCACAAAAGTTTATAAATACACTCCACCCAGATTTCTATTGAATTCAACTAAAATAAAATTGAATTAAAGACAATGAGCATAATGCAAATCGCCCGCTGTCAACAATAAAATGCCCAGGCCATGTCCCGCTGTGAGCGCAAGGAAGAAATATGATATTCTGATAAAAATACATCCTCGTCGAACTAAGCCTCAATATATATATGTAATCAAAGCAGTGAAAATCGCTCGAAGGCTTACCCTGTTTTAATTTACAATATATTCCAAAAATATTGCGATGAACGTCATTAAAATCGATTTGTTTTTATTTAAACACAAAGCACAATTTAGGCATGAAATGAAGTTTATATTTATCAGAAACTAAACGGCTTTTGCAATAAATTATTATTCATGAATTTTTCCTTATCAACAGAGCTGCTATCTAGGGATGTTCGAGACAAAAAGAAGCAGGAACAGGCATTCAGTTTTATTTTTGCGAAGAAGAAAATTGAGCCAACTGTGCGCCATCAGTTCATCATCATTGAGAGCCATTGGCCGGATGGAGGGTTGAAGGGCTGATGATTATGAGGGCTTGTCTATTTTTATGCCCTGATAATTTGTGCGCGAAGTACGCAGGAGACTGTAACAGCTGGCCAGCTGTTAACTGTTGCCCGCTTGCCATTGAAATTAACTGGCGGCGAGCTGTTGGCCAGAGCCATCGATAGATAATAATGAATACAGTGTGCGTGGGGCGCCCGATGTGCGGACCCATATAAATTAATAAGGCCAGCTCACTAATCCCAGCAGCCATTCGCGGCTAAATTGAGCGCATATTTTTAGAAAGTCTGTATAATTTTTGCATTACTCCTAATATATGAAGCATATGGCAGCGACAAAATGGAAAAGCAAAATAACAAAATATAATAAACCAAATAAATAAACTTGATGCCTGAGCTTTGAGTGGATTGAGCAAAACAAAAATAGCCACACACAGCGCACAGCACACAAAGCTAGCTCTCAGTGTTGTCATTGTCTCTATGGAGCAGTGTGTGCGTGTGTGTGTATACATGTAGTACACAACGTATTATGAAAATAATGTGTCACAGCGGGTGATAACGCGGACAGCAGCCAAGCAGCCAAGCAGCTGAGCAGCCGAACAGCCGAGCAGACAGCAGCACAGGCCAAAGCAAAGTCAGGCTGGGCGAGCAGACACTTCATGTGACTTGTGGCATGTGGCATGTGGCACCTCCTTGCCCGCTATCGACCCCAAGGCAAAGCGCCGTGTGAGATACTTAAGCCGAAACAACACCCACGCGCATTTAGCAACATTTGACAAACTGCCAGCACCACGAGTGGGTGATTATTTTCTGTGTATTGTGTGGTGGCAAGTAAACGCGTCGATTGCCAAAATGGCGTCGGTAATAGCTTATGTTAATCGTAGTTCATAACAAAAATGCGAGTGAAATACATATGATTATTCGCGCCACTTGTTGCACTGTGGTTATTTGTATATGCCACTAGCAGGGAAAGGACAAAGGCTGAGGCGAGCTAGAGAAGCGGAAGACAGCCGCAGTGTGGGCGGTGACAGCAGCGCTGTGATATCTATGTGGACGTGGCGAGTGGCATGTGGCATGTGGCACATCATCCTTCAAACTATGTCAGCGTCACAAATTTATGGATTTTAGCTCAGCGCGGAAAGTGAATGCACTGACGAGAGAGCTGAAAACAACAGAATGTTCACAAACAACAAACAACAATGACAACAACAACGACAATAGCAGCAATAAGCAACAGCTGCATTCTTGTTGAATGCAAACAGTGCCGCACACACCCACACGCATCTTTGTGTGCATACATCCCGTTTCATGTATGTTTTTGATTGCCCTGCGGGCAGTCAGGCCTGGCAGGTGGTTGTTCTTTGGTAAGCTGCGGGCTTAAACCACGCAGCAACAAAGGCTTAAAGTCGACAACATTATGCAAGGGCTTTTGTATGTACATATATTTGAGCTGATAGAACAGTTCATTAGTTTTCACAGTGCGCATCGTTCCGATGTGAGCAATGAAATGTGTTTTCCAATCAATTCCAAATTCCATTCTATTGTGAGTGGAACAAAGAAACTAATATTTGCCATAAATAGATTTTACATTTCGATTTTCGATTTCCATTTAAATTTCCGCATTCAACAACTTCAGCTGAAAAGTAGGCAACACATTTTCTTGATAGCTCGTCTGCAGTGCAATCATTCGTTCATTTTCAGTGCACATTAGGCTTAAGCCCTATCTCAAGGCATCTATGTGTGATAACTAAAGTGAAATCCATTTGTCAAATTTATGCCGTTGGCTCAACTGTGTGACAGGCTCTTCCACTGCCATCGTTAGCCATGCCTTATCGGTTCGTGTCGCTTTATCAGTAGCCAACTATATTTCTGGTAGCACTTGAGCAAATGACTACTGCCATGCACATAACAAGTGTTTGCTATAATGATGCACACACATCACACATATACACACATACATACATACACAATCGATAGATACGCACGGGTTCCATGTAAGCTGATAATAGTGCTTCGTATAGCAACTATGGAGCGGCTGAACGAAGTTTTAGTCTATGTATCTATGTATCTATGTATCTATGTATCTATGTATCTATGTATCTATGTCTCTATGTCTCTATGTATCTATGTATCTGTGTATCTGTGTATCTGTGTATCTACGTATCTATGTATCTATGTATATATGTCTCTATGTCTCTATGTAAATAGAGGTAAATAGACTATGTATCTATGTATATATATATATACTATCTATTGGACTTTCAGATCGGACATGACATTCAAACATTAAACTAAATAAAGTTGCGTATCGAACGAAATCTAAATCTTGAACATGACTTTTTTTGCTGTTCTATGAAAAAGTTAACAAGTTTTGAAGAAGTTGTGCTCAATGCAAAAGTTTCATTTGGCTTTTTTGTTTATATGTCACACAAAAGTTTAAATCAATCAAAACTATACGAAATCTTTCTTTTTTGCTTTGCTAAGAAAAACTAGTTAACAAAGTTTTTGTAATTCTTATGTTATAAATAACTGGAAAATAAAATGATGATTTAAATCTCGTTAAAAAAAAATTAAAAATAAAAAAAATTGCACAAATATATGGGCTTTAAAATATGGGCTTTAAAATTTTTCATATATAATAATTATTCAACAATTTAAAAAATCACACTGAATTCTGTTAATCATAGCCAATGTGCGCATTTTCTTTTCATTTTCCATTGTATATAAACAAAAAGTATATGAAGCGGGTGTGAGGCAGCTATTTTTGTGCTAAGGAATGTCTGAAATTTAATTTCAAATGTTTCAGCATATGCGACTCGAGCAGCTCCATTGTTTGGCTGAAACTGTGGCAAATAATGGAAAACAAAAGAAGAAAATATTTGATTGGCGTCTGCGTAAGCCCTATTCAGGCGGCAATAAACGGCATGCAAATTACGCAGAAAAAGTTGAAGCTGTACAGGTGTATATATAAATATGTAGCTGTATACAGATAGACAGGCGGCAAATGAGTGAAATGCAAATGATTTCCACCAACTGTTGAATTATTCAGCAGGATACGCCGCGCGAAGCGAAGACAAACAGACGTCAGGACTAATAGGATTTGATTGAGGATTTTGGCATGTGGCAGTCATTGTGTCAGGTGCCATGGCCTTGCCTGGCCTGGCCTGGCCAGGTAAACAGAGCCATGATTTGTTGGTCCTAGCTTAAGGTAGTTAACTGGCTAACTGGGTGACTTGCGTGAGCTGCATTAAAACTTTGTTGGCTATAAATAATTGAAAAATTCTAAATGGATGCACTCAGGCTAGTATGAGCCGTCAGCGAGTCGGTGTTCTGCAACAGCGACTGAGCATGACATTTAATTAGCCCTAAATGTCACAACAAGTGGTTGTCATGGCATTGCCTAGCAGCAACGATGCACCAACGGAGTGAATTTTAATTAAAATTGCCGAGTCGAAAGTGTTAATAAATGGACAGCTGCTTAATAAGGCAGCAGGAACTCATTTCCCAACTGGGTCACTTGGTGGGTCAGAAGCCAAGCTAAAGGCCAGGCCAAGCTAGGCTGGGCCGAGCCAAGCTGATATCGATTGATACATTCGAAGAAACAGTGTGACGAAGCGCGCATGAAAATAAGTTGGTCGAGACTGGCCATAATAATCGTATAAGTCCGTGTGCTATTCAGAGCAACAACAGCAACAACATGTTCGCTATTAAGTGAAATAATTATCTAGCTCACTGTTGACATTGACATGCTGTTTGGCTCATGCTGCGTATGCGTGATTTCCTCCAATAGCAGCAGGAGCGGTGGCCGCACCATTCAGTGTGCATTCCACGCATTAGTGGAACTCCGTCTGACTCTCTCTAACTCCTCCTCTCTCTCTCTCTCTCTCTCTCTCTCTCTCACTCTCTCTCTATTTCTAGCACTCTAGCTCTCATCCTCTAGCTGGGTAATTAGGTTTAATTATTTTGATCTAATTTTCAAATGTTTTTCTCACACTCTCTCTCTCTCGCTCACACTTTCTCTTCCTCTGTGGCCTTCCAAGCAGCACTCTAAGCTCATTTATGAACATTTCACTTACCGCATGGCAATCAAAACTTTTTCGTCTGCTCTTTGATATCTGCAAAGTGCTTACATAATTAATATTAAAAGAATCCTTCAACAGGTGTAAGCAAAAGAAACTAGTACCTGCCCGCTTTGTGTGGGTGCATCGAAATTGATATGCAAGTAAAACGGCTGCTGTCAACTTTCGTAATATTCTGGGAAGACTTTTCTATTGATTAATTTTGGAATATTTCTAACCGTAACATAATCCATATTATTATTATAATTATTATTATTTTTTTTTTTTTTTTACACGCTTAGTCTAGTGTTTTATAGAAATATATGTGAGAGGTAGATTGAGGCGTGGCAAGCCTCTTAAAATATACAACTACGTGCTCGATCAATTTAAGCACATCCGTCCGTCTGTCATTCATTAAAATACATCGCTTTTCTTTTTTAAATAGACGAAAATTACAAATGAAATCAAAATTTATTCATAACTAATTATTAATATAGACTCTAAGTAGATATAGACTTAAATATATAGACTTAAATAGCTTAAGTACCGCACGAGCTGGAGACTTCAGATTAATTGTTCAAGACTCTGCAATGAACGTAAAATTTGAAAATATCGGATTTCGAACTCTGCTTGAATTTGCAAAACACAAAAACAATTAAACTGCAGACACTTGTAAAAGAATTAAATTAAATAATAGTAGGAAATTAAAAATAATTGTATTAGCTCCTTGAAGGGTTCAGGGTATCTTCTGGTGGCACAGACCCGACTTTAGTGCTTTTAGTTTTATAATTAATTTTTTATTAATAACGCCGCCAACGCCATATCAAATAACACAATTTATGAGAGCTTGGCTCTTTCACAAAGTTCTGCACATAATGAAAGCTTTCATTTTGCTGAAATATAATATATATATTTAAAATGTTTGCTCTTTTGTTGGCCATTGGCGGATAGTGTTCCGAAAACTTTTTAATAAGCATTAGTGCTAATTTCGGGCCGAGTAGAATGCATTAAGTTTTCATTTAGGACCATGCATATATAATTCGAAACGAAACGGGTAAAGCGAGCGGACTAAAAGCAAGAATAATGCGATACCTGGCATACTAACGGGAATATGGCAAACATTTACCAAAAGTTGGCTTTTCCATCAAAGTTTACCAACTGCTGCTGAATGGGCCAAAGCACACACACAAGCATCGAGCTCTAACGTGTGTGTCTGTATGTGTGAGTGTGTGCATGTGTGGAGTGCTCAGGTAAGTGTCACTCTAATGATTGAAATTCAGTTGCAAAAATATGTTATAAAGAGCTATTATAATATAGCCACAAACTATCATTTTATTAGACAAATTTAAATATTGATATCATTTCTACAGCTACGATATATTCGACTGGTTCGAGTCCAATTTATATGAAGCATCGAACATAGCGCGTGCTCAGACAAAACTGAGGCTGGCCTGCGTTCCTAAAAATAAACATATACGTATGTATATATTGACTTGGCGATGAGCGTGGCATATACGTGATATTCTTCTCGAACCATGTGTGTGTGTGTGTGTGTGTGTGTGTATGTGTGCTTGGGCTATGCATGTAGAGTTTTTTGTCCCTGCGGCCCTTACATTTTAATAGTAAAAGCATAACCTTTTCCTGGCATGTACAACTTTCGTCTCTGTTTGCCCGACGTGCAAGTCCTTTGTTTGTCTTGTATTTGCCAACATATGTTTGCCTTTGGTTACAAATTGCCAGCAAATGCCTCTGCCGTTAATTTGCGGAGTCTAGCGAACAGACAGCGAGACCGCAAAATTTGTTAACTCATTTCTCATTTTCCATAATAAATGAAACAAAAACAGTAGACAAATTGAACCTCAAGCTGAAACTGATAAATGCCTTTTAAATGTCCAAATAAATTATATAAAATTGCCTCTGTCATACGGCAGCGTCACTTAGCGTCATTTCCCTTGTTAACCATGGTTGCCTTTCTACTTCAATAACCATAAGATATGTACGTTTTGTCAGCTAGATTATGCAGAGCAAACAACTAATGAGTACTGCATATTTTGTAAGCATAAAAAATGGAGTGCATTGTGCAGCTATGCATATTTAATTAGCTCTGACATTCCGCCAACTTTTTATGCTGGAAAAAGTTGCACGAGCAAACTCCGCGGTTGCTCTCATTACGGCTGAAACTTTACTAAATTGAAATGAACTGTGTAATTAGGGCTCACTTTAAGCATAAATTAAGGTGGAATTTAGAGCATTGAATTCTACGACAAATCATTTGCATAAGCTACAGCAGCTAAATTGAAAATATAGTTTAAGGAATTCGAGCAGCAGAAGGAGCAGAATGCATTGATATTCACAGGGGGAGACAAGCATAACATGATACCCTTTGGAAATATTTATTTTACATTGCTTCTATTCTCCTTTAACAGTAGTGAGATGAAAAATAAATAATATATTCCATTTCAATTTATTTGTTATGCTGCATGCATATATTTCATTATTTGCTTACAATATTAAATAATTTATGCAGCTTTTTACTGAGAAAAAATAGTTTCGGGCTATAATTAAGGAAATGTACATATTCCCATAGCATATATAGCATATATAGCCATTCAATGTTTTGACCCACAAATAATAGCTATATATAACAAAATATGTTCTGCAAGTTGTTATTGTTACTCCCCGTTCCTCCTCTGGCCTGCTGTTGCCTCTGTTGTCAAGGCTTTGGTTTGGCAAACAGAAATCTTAGCTTAACGCTTTGTGCAAGGATTTGCGACACACCGCCTGATGCCGCGCACCTCACAGCGAACGTGAGAGTGGCGACAGGTGGGTTTGTTGGCTTTATAAGTTATTACACATACAAGCAGAATGTGTATGCCCAAAGGCTCAGCGCAGCTACAAAGTAGGTATTAAGTAGAACTTTTAAACACCACAAAGGCAAAAAAAATAATAATATTAATAAAATGAAAAAGAAAAAATCCCTTTAAGGCGTTAGCCATGCAGCACTTTGAGAATTTTCTGGTCATTAAAGAGCACAGACGAAAGACGGCACAAAAATATCCAGCCTAGCATAAAATTAAAGGTCGACTACGATGATTGCGTTGAGCCAGGCTACGTGGGCGATGGTTGTCCCCTGTCAAGATTCCTTTCTCATCCCGGGACATATGTGTTTACCAAAGCACGAAATTGACTAATTAAAATCAAAATATTTAAATTGTAGGCGCAAAGCAAGCTCAATTTTCAGTTATATTACAGATGGAAATTTACATATGTAAGCGTGTAGCTAATAGCTGATAGCTGATAGTCAAAACTAATAGCCTATTGCTGATAGGAACTCTTACATCGAAAGCAATAAAGCCTAAACGCAGTCTGCGCTTATATGGCTGATAAAAATCCAGCGCCACTTCACATGCTGCGTATACGCAATATCGATTTGAGCAAACCGACTAAGTATAGGCGTGTGCCGGTGCCTACTCGCTAACCCACGCTGAAAAGTTGCCTTTTTATACGTATATATATTTCTGTATATATAAATGTACATATATATACTTTTATATATGTATATTGCTGCTTTGTCGAACAGATTGTGTGATTTCGGTTGGCAGATAGCGTTTGACGTAAGAGCAACAGATTTTTTCGGCAACATGTGCCGCAATTTTATTACCTTCGCCGCAGCCAAAAAAAAAAAACACAGTGAAAGAATTTTGCTGTTTATCTACTGAAAGCATTGGGCACGAATTGTATGAGCATACGAAGCGGAAGTCCAGTCGGCACAAATTTCCAATTAAATTTCCGTGTACATTTAAGCCCATCGAAAAGGTCGTCCATATATACATATAAAGAGCTCAATAAGAAAACCTTTTGTACTCTGAGTACTTTGGTTAGAAATTTAATATTGTCCTGCACAGGGATAACGATAATAGCAACGTGCTGTTACGTATTTTGCAATATTTATATCCTTTCATTTAACACTAAAAATACATTTTCAGAAATATCGAATCTAGCATTTATGCATTCTTAATTATTAATACTAAGAAGCTAAGAAAATTATAAGCGCCTTATCCAATGGGCAACGAAACTGCCTGTTGCTAAAAATATCAAGAAAATGTAAGCTTCTAGCGGAATTAATTAAATGTATAAAAATATATTAAGCTGAAAATAAGAAGCGTGCCTAACCTTAGTCCGAAAAACCATCTCGAAGAGTTTAATAATATCAAATAAAATATGAGAATAATCTAAATGAAATACTAGTTATAATGAAATGTAATTTTAATTTATGGTTCTACTCTACTCTAAAATTAATCAATTTATAGTCTTTAATTAAAAAAAATAAAAAAATAGCTAAAAAATGAAAAATTAGAATTGTCTAGTCGGAAGATTCTCCCTTGGCGCACTATATTAAATATTTTGTTACACTTAGCTGAACCTACCTAAATAAGAAAAAAACATATTTAAAAAAGAAAATAAATAAATAAATTATAATATAAATAATTCCATGAAAATCGAACATCTTATTAATGATAAGGGAAAAAAACGATAAGGAACACGAATTGCGTTCATGCCTACATACAGAAATTTTAGATTCTGATTTTTTTTTTTTTCAAGAACTCCCATTCCCTGTGGGATTGTTTAAAATCATTTAAAGTCGACGTATTTGCAACGTGCCTTAAGATGAATTGAGCCCATTGTGGGTAAATAAATAAATCATAACTTAAAATGTCAATCTTGATTTGCTAATATTCACTTGGGTCTATTAGGTTTTCCTAGAATACAAATGCAATAAAAGACTATTTTTGTACAACTGTCTGTAAGCAAAGTTTTGAGAACTGGCAAATGTTATCATGAGTAACATCATTGCAAATGTGAGAAACTATGAGAATGTGAGAAGTATGAGACTTTACCTAGAACGTTATCATGATGTATGCTTGTGCTGCGCAATATATGTTGTTGTTAACTAAAAATATCTGATAATTGACGCATATCAAGAGAGGAATCTGTGCGTGGATGCAGTGCCATACTGTGCTCCCCCTGATTGCATTGTGCAATATATTAACGTTGTCATGGCGGCAGCCCTCGTATATCGCCGGGTTGTAGCTATGCCTGCGGCGTAATAAATGTAAGCGTAACTAGCACTCGCGGAGCCAAGGTTCAGGACGAGGGCGTGTCTCAGGTAACTAACTGGGCACAGTAAAGGCAACGCGAAGTGGCTAAGGCCGGCATATCAATTTACCCATAAATCAGCATTACATAAATAAAGTTGAGTGTATAAACTAATTGGATTTGGCGCCTGCTTCGCATTTCTTTATTGACGCAATTGTTGACCCTGACATCGGGTTATTAAGCGTTAGCTACCTAATTACAGCACCTAGTCCTGCCGCATAATTGCAAGCGTTTCGGACATAAAATAGCAGCTGCTTGAGCAACGAACAATTGATGCCAGTGATAACAGCGCAGAAGGTTAAGCAACAAGTAGAACTACTACATACAGAGACATAATAGCTGTCAATCCCAGACGACTGGCGAAATATTACCCAATTCGCGTCACAATTCTTCTGATGGCTTCCATTGTTGTTGTTGCTGTTGTTGTTGTTAGTGAATGCTATGTTCGACATATCAGCATGTTAGGTTTGTTATACTTCTAAAGAAAAGTTGTTGCCCGTAGTTGTTGGCCTTGTGCCCGTTTGCCACATGCAACACAAAATGCTTGAAATATAGCGCCCGGACAGTATGCAATGGAATTTTTTTTGAGCGCCAGCCGGGTGATGGTCGCCACAGTTGTAGCTGAATTTATAATGCTTTGTATACCAAGCACGCGTCCCACACTCACCCACACACACATACACGTTCACACATACGCAGACACACTCACATGAACACCCACTTAAGCAGTCACAATAATTAACAGCCCTTGACGATTGCAGCTTGTTTTAGCTGCTGGTTGTCTCTTTTGGGCTGCAAAACATGCCGACGCCGTCGGAACATAAAATAATTGATTTTTCACAGCAAACGACCAACTGACTTGACTGGCTTTTGTAATAAGTAAAGAGTACAGTGAAAGCTCGACGAGCGCACAGCTCCCTTGGGCATAGATCCCTTCGACTTGGTTGACGGAAATAGACGAATGCTGAATGCTATACAGTTTTTGTTAATTTCCGTAAAAACTCTGCCTATGATGAACTCTGATCAGCTTGTCTAAGGACAAGCATAGAGTGTGAACAGAGCTCACATTCGTTATCAATATTTTGGTATATTCCATTAACATGCAATTATTTGAATTAGATATATTTACGTTCTCGACACTTATTTGACATATGTGTGAGTGTCTCTATATAGTATTCACTGTACTGTGTTGTGGCCACTGATTACTCACCGGTCCCAGATTCTCGAAGCCATACTTGTCGGCCAACTTGTGGGCAAAATCATTGTCAACGCCCCGACGGAAGCGCACCAGAAATGAGCTGGTGAAGACGGCATGATTAGGTTGACCGCCGTGGCCACGGGCAGCTGACTCCGATTCGGCGATAGCCAACGGCAGGAGCGTCGCCAGCGCCAGCATCCCGATGCATAGCAGTCGCCATGAAGCAGCAAAGCTCCATGCAGCTGCCACAATAAACATTTCACGCGTTTCGCCTCGCAGTCGTTGCTCGTGCTCCTAGTTTTTTTTCGGCTCTTTTCCTTTGGACTCTATTTGCGGCTCAGTTAATAATTGCGACGATGGGGCAACGCTGGCGCCACAAATTCGTGCACACGATTTTGACTGACTGAAGCAGTAGCGGGAGTTTTTGGGAGGTGAATAGCAAAAATAAAGACCGCGCTTCACTAAACACACAATTAGAATTCGTAAATTCTTTGTTATTGACAAATCGTTCAAGAGCCGGCAGCACTTGAAACTTATGCGCTGCGTAACTGCTTGGGCAATTAGCTCCACGTCGTTGAGTTAATATTTTGTCCCTTATTATACTGGTTCTCTATACAATTTGTTGTTGTCTGCGCTGCGTTGCTGCTGTGAGTTGTGCCTTGTTATGCGCTGCCACGAACTTTGCTTTGGCGTTGCGCGCAGAAAACTGTTTGCCAGTCTCGGCTGTGGACGCCATTATGAATATACGTAAGGCTACGCACCATACAAAAGCATTTCGCGAAAAGCTCACCGAAAGCTCTGCGACAAGCTCTCGCTCACACCCCTTGACAGTTGGCGCCCACACAGTGCATTTCATTTGTCACTAGTGCTATGCTGCTCGCACGCCCAGCTGCTCCTTCAGTTTGGGCTCAAGCTCTCCGTGTTCACTTCGACTTTGTTGTTACTTTTGCAGCTCGGTTTGCGCTTTGTAGACGTCACCAATTTGGTTGACCCGCTGCTAATGCCTCCTACCATATTTTGCATCCCCCCTGAATACCATATTCCCCTCGCTCCAAGATGACTATTGTTGCCTATTCTGTCTTGTTTTTTTCGATTGCTCGGCTTGTTGCTCGGCTGCGATTGGCTTATGCTGCGCATTGCCAACATATGGCAGCATACTTTATGTTCTAGATTCATTGCATTTTACAAAACTCAGTACATACGCACTCATATATATGTATGTGTGTGCGTACATGTGCGCGTATATGTTTGTGGCTGTGTTTGTGAATTGCTTCTTACGCGAATAATAGCTGAAAAGAGCTTCAACTTTGACCTTCGCCCCAATCTAGTGGCGTATGGCCGAAAGCATGCATTAAGACGCTCAAATGAGAAACGTTCCAGCTTCAGTCAACTTAAACTGCAGCTTACAGTGCCCCTCAAAGGCCAGTAATTAACATGCATTTCCAGGTAAGTCACATTTAATAACAGCAAATGTACAAAACATTTAAAACTTTTAAATATCCATCAACGCCAATGATGAAACAAACATGTTTCTGTGGTATCTCCTTGCAACATTTGAAGCATTTATATGGTTTTTAACATGTAAATACAACATAAATACAATATAGAGCTCATCTACGAACAGACTGCATGAGTAGAATTTGTTTTTAAAAATTACTTTATAACTATTTTCAGCGAAATTAAATTTATGTTAAACATTTACAAAATCTTTAATATAGGTTATAAAACAACCATTAAAATTGAATGATATTTGAATTTTCATAATTTGTATATCTAAAGTTTTAGTAAAAAAGTAAATCTAATTTAAATTTATTTAAATTAAGCTCTAATTGTGTTGCCTTTTATATTTCGGATAAAATTGATTCATTTTAAGCTGCATTCCGCTTCTAAGCTGCTTTCACACTGCCATTGAGCCACTGGAAACTAATCCGGTAAAGGGTATCAGTGATTGCTCTATCAGGTGCAATTGAACCAGCTGCACAAATCCCTTTTCGCAAGCATATGGTTAGCATCCTGTCAGCGCGCTTTAAAGGATGCAATTAGTGCGATAGCCATTGAGAGGCACTTTGAATTAAAATTATCTTTTAATTGAGCTGCAATTCTAATTACATATTTATCTTAAGACTATATGGATTAAGTTAACGTATACATGTTCAATGACAACAATATCTGAGAAATAGGAAGGCGGGCGAAACTTTTGCGCATCACATTTGGTATTCGAAAATGGGAAGCCGTTGGAACAGTTTATTGTGGGCGTAAGCACATTGTCTAAGGCTTTACTGCCGTCTGCCAAAAAGATTGCTCCTTGCTAAAAATACAAACATATATAGACACATTAGAAATGGTTTAGATTTGTTATAAGCTGCAGCATTTACCATTCGATGTCGCCGGGGAGAGGACATGGCTGCTGGCATGGCGCTTAATACGGGGTGTGTCGCTCGAGGATGTGGAGCACATTGGGTTTGTGGAAACCACATTATCAGCAGCCTTGCTGGGCATTGATTTATAACGCTGCAATGAAGTGCGCGGCTTCTTGGGCTGCGTTGCCTCCAGCATGGCCTCGTCGAGGGCGACAAACCAATCTTCAGTTTCGCTCTCATCCTCCAAGAACTTCATGTAGAAGGAACACTGTTTCTCATTCTTTTTCTTGGTGTGGCTGGTGGGCGTGGTCGCAGCAGGCGTTTGTTCTGCCTTCTGCACCTTTGACTCCAGTTGCTGTGAGGCCTCTAGCAAAAAACAATCAGTGTCCGAGTCATTGAGGAAATCGGCCAATGCAGGATCCGCAACAGCTTCAATTGCAGCTGATTTTGTACTATTTGTTTCCGTTGCTTCTGGCGCCGCTATTTGTTGATCCAGCTGTCTGTGCAGTTTGTCGCAACGCTCCCTGAGCAGCTCGTGATCACGTATTTGCTGTGCCCGCCACTCTCGGTTGTCCAGCTGTTTGCGTCTGTGCTCATTGGCGGCATCTGCACGAACCTGTTTCCGCCTTTCCCTCCGCTTGTACGCATCTGCTCCAAACTCTTCCGAATCGAAGCCGCTGTCAGAAGTAGTATTCGCTTTATCTCGACGCCCATTGTTATCGCACTGCCACCGCCAGCTGACTTCCGGACTGCCGGTGACCAGAGTCTGTGAGAACAAGCAGCTAGGCGAGAGGCTGCTGTATTGCGAGAAATCTAGACTGTCGTCTAGCATCTGCATTCTTTTGTGGGGCGGAGTGCTCTCCACATTTTCGGAAATGCTCACATTCGGTGAACAAGGAGAACCTCCATCATTTGCACCTTCCTGAGTTGCGCTGGCGCAAACGCGACTCTGTGGAGAAGCTGATGATGCGTCGTTGAGCGATTCACACAGTTTTTACACAAATAAATATTTTACACTTACCACTGTGTCGCTTTTGCAGTAATCTGCTGCTGAGCGTCAGGGAGCGCCTTTTATTTACAGTCGTTGCGTTATCCATTTTAATGTAATTAGTTCATTAATTTAAAACATCGGCTGACTGCATTAAAAAATGCGCTCCATTCATTGTTTGGTATTTTTTAGCGCTTAGCAGTAATGATATATCGATAGGGACGGTTAGTTTGAAATACTTATCGATACATAGCGCTTTTTAAAACTGAAATACCATTTGCAGATATGTTACAAAATTCTAAACTAACTATCTATTCACATTTAATAAAATATACTAGCAAGAGAAAAGCCTACTCGTTTGCTTGTTTCACACTGCAGTGTAACCAAATCTATTTTAATGGTATTTGTAGTATTGTAATGCCGCTTAGTATTTTTAAACCTAACGCTTATGAGCTGCTAGAAAGCTGATTGCTATATCACCATTAAAAAACTACCGCCAATAAAATTATTTAAATTTATAATAAAAATACCTTTCTTTTTATATTCACACATTTAATTAACAATATTTTATATGTGGTAAATCTGTGATTTATAAATATCGAGACACATTAATATTCGTTAAATTGATACAAATCAGTAGAATGTAACTTTGCATAAATTCGCACTCATTTACAAATTTCAAATAAACAACACAATATTTGAGGTTCGCAACTTAATAATAATTTCCTTTTATGACCTTAACAAAAATTTAAATGCAATTGGAGTGGATAACTATTTTAAACTTACACATATTTATTGTCCAGAGAAAACATTGCCTAAATCTAGCCAATATAAATGTTTGCTCAACTTTTACATTATTAATTTTCTCTTCTTTTTTACCTTAATTTGTTCTGACTTACAAGCCCTTGTTATACCAAACCGTATCCAAGTCGGGACGCTCCTTCTTTAGATGGTCGCGCACTTCTGGCTCCAGGTCGTTCACTTTGATAGCAGCACGCTGGCTGAAGAACGCGCAGCCCATGGGCGTGGAGAAGATCAGAATAAAGCCGCAGAAGAGCGTTTGAATGGGAGCATTGGATCTGGGGTATTTCTTCAGAAAGCCATTCTTCTCCAGTTTATTCATCAGCAGAGGAGTCAAAGCTGGCAAACAATCATTGTTTAGACAGATATTTATATAAAAGTTAGGCAAATCAGAAACTTACTCATTCCAGGAATAGCCATGGAGATTCGACTAATCACAACGGCTGAAATGCCCACGAAGGCGGCCTTCTTTGAAATACCCACCTCCTTATTCTTTGCATCCAGAAGTGCAACTCCATTGCGTAGCTCCCTGGCGAAAGTAGAAGATTTTTATTATAATATAAAAATGATATATCCATTCTATTTCTATAGTTCACTTACTGCATGCGCATGCAAGGAATATTGATGCAATTAGCGGCTGCTACCGCCACAAGAGGCACCAGGCGCCCAAAGATTGGACTCATATTCTTTACGGCACGGTTGAGGGAGAGCGCTGTGGCTAGGGCGCCGCCCGTTGCCAGGCAGTAGGAGGTAATCAGTTGTCTGTGTGCATAACAATAATACAAATTGGGCACCGAAATAAATAAGCAATCTTCCCTAAGGAAACCTACGATTGACTAATTGGTGAGGTGCCCGAACGGTTTGTATAGTTGACAATGGCGTTGAACGTTTGATTGAACCACTGCCAGAAGACAACCGCCCGCGTGGTTTTGTAGAAGGTCATCATCCCTAAATGGAAGCAACAACAACAGTAACAGTTATTTATTAATCAAAGCGCGGAAACGAATAGTTGAAGGTCTCAAATAAACACGAAATATAGCCAATATGATGGACAGAGCGGAACGAGGGCCGTGGGCAGTGGGCAGAGAGTCGAGAGCCGAGAGGGTGGCGCTTACTTACCGGCAGTGATGAATGTGTTCATTGGCATCTGAGCGGACATTCGGCCTACGATTATCTGTTTCTCGCCGGTCTCCGGGTGGTGAGCCGAGTCGTATAGATACTTCGCCCTCCACACCTCGTCGATAGACTTGACATCAGGCAATGGCTGGTTGGCACGGTACTTGGTGACGATATCACGGGCCCTCTCCAGTTCCTCATTGGAGGCGAATAAGTTCAGAGGATTGGTGACCAAAAAGAAATGCTTGGCACGCCCGAAATAGGTGCTCTGATCGAATTTCGGCTGGTCAATGTCCACACGCGGTAAATTCGACATTGTGATCGGCCAACTGGTACTGCCTTATGCTTATTGAGTTGTTGTTAAGATATGTATGCACAGTGCTGCGGAGATAGGCAATTGATATCCAAATCACATTAAATACACTCGCCACAATTGAAAAGAACTGATAACATAATTAATACACTTATCTCCATCCCCCAAGCACGCTAAGAAATTAAATAAACACAACGGCTATACGCTTATCAACAGTTCGGCTGACCCATTGCTAATCTCCCGCAAACAAGCGTCAACTTAATGTATGTATGTATATCAATATGTATGCGCATATGTAGGTATTTATATGTATGTATTTATGTATAGTATACTACTAGAATTACTCGTCAGCGATTATGCAGTAAATACAAATCAAAATATTAACTGCGTTACATAATTACTCTAGGCCATCATAAATAGGTGCAATATTGAAAAATACATAAATTCTTATCGCTGTGTGCCGGGCACACAGCTGAGTTCAGTATTAACAAATTCTTTTCTCCACCCAACCAGCTGGAGAACAGGTTGCGACGGCAACACTTACACATACGCCGACTGAATGTTAACGAGAGAAAGAGTACGTGAGTGCTTGGAGATTGCGGTTCTTCAACTTTTACACACGAGCGCCTACGACACACACACACACACAGTCATACGTATCCAGAAGGGCCACTTCCTAGCACTTTGGCAGTGAACTTACGACTGAAACGCAGAGCGCAAACTTCAGCACCGTGGTGGCTGCCGCAGAAAGCTGCCTTCAATAAGCTGCAGCTCCAGAAAGCTTTCTATACCCTCCGGTTGAGCCTAATAGCTGTGCCAAGCTATTCGCCAAAGTACTGACCGACAATAAAATAAATAAATTTAAAAACTGTATAAAAAAAAAAAAAATGTAAGCCTACTTGTTAGAGCGTAGGCATTATGGATGTGTATTTAAATGATAATTTAATTATTTGTGTTTTAGAACAATCTTATGCCAAATAATATAAGATTCCTTCATTTAATTAGGGAAACATTGGGGAAAAATTCAATGGGAAAATGAAATGCATATTGCATAATATAATTTTGGAGCTATACTTATTACTCTAATCTATATTCCGATATTAAATCAAATTAATCTGAATCGTGCCCAATGCATTTAAGCAATACACTATGTATATTAATGGAAATAAAATATAGCGCATTCAACAATCAGCATTGCTGACATAACTTTCTCGACATGAATTCTTTCTTCTGCTTTTTGTTTACCTTTCCATTGCGTGAACGGCGCTGCCGTCAAAGTGAGTGCGAGAGAGAGCTTTCTTGGTCTGCGCAGCTTATTAACAGTTGGGCTTGTACGCTGCGAAAGCTTTTAATATAGCCTGTTGGGCTCTTACTGAAATGTTGAATGCAAGTTGACTTACACATCACCTTCATTAATGTATGTATGTGGGAGTAGATATACAAGTGTAACTTAATACAATATCCATGTGTATCCTAACTTCTGCTACATATGTATACATATAGATGTGGCTATAATAATATTTATTGTTATATTTCAAATAAATACGTACACTTGTTTTACAAATTAAAACGTGTGTATTGGGTTTTTACAACCCTCCAAATGTCCGTCCGCTTTCCATCCACATACTCGTATGTTATACATAATGGTTTGATAAAGATTTTATAATTGAAGAATATGTTATGTTGATTGAAAATATTATAAATATTTTTTAACAACGAAACCCAATTTGGAATCGTAAAAATCGGAAAAACGGTATCAACAGGTTTTTTAAATCAGGTATCTGATATACCACTTGGAAAATCGGAATTGATTTAGGAAATAATAAATATAAACATATATATTTAGATTCACCATTTTTGTTAGTCGGAAATTAATCCATCGGCTCCACACGACCGTAACTTTTCTACTTGTTAATAATTAATTTTTTTATGAGTAATTTGATTATTATGATTGACTGACCTGACAACTCGAAACTCATTTATGCACTTGCGTGTGTATATTCATTTATTTTTGAAATCCATTAATAGACTAAACATAACATCAACAGTTGTGTATATTAGCAATAGTTATTATGTTTCTTCTTTCACAAATAAATGTAATTATTTGTTTGTCATTATTAAATATTTGTCATATCAATAAATAAATATTTATGCATATGTTTGAAGAAACTCTTAAGTGTTTGCAAACAATTATAGTCATAGTTAACACAAATGATAGTTGTATATAATAGCATAGATGACATTTATTGTACATTATTGTAGGTATGTATATATGTTTGTATGTACATATATACTACATCTAGGTATATATATATAGGTGTGTATGTGTGTGTGTGTGTGTTTAAAGCGTGTGTGTGTGTGTGTTTGTGTATTTGTCTTTCATTTAAGTCCATTAACTTTTCCACTTCAATATATTTAGTTACATATGTATAACTATTTATATGCATACATCATTCATATACAGTATTTGCACAAAGTAACACGAAATATATAATTGATTCGATTTGATTTGATTTAGTTTGAAGACATTTAAAAGTAAAATTAATAAAATATTTCATATCTGGGTAAATACGTTTAATAACTATATTTCAACTGTATTTTTTCATTTCGATATTTTGTTGTTGTTTAGTTTTTGTTAAATTTAAATTGAGCTTCTAATTGAAATACTTAACGATCTTGTCAACAATTAAGGTTTAGTTCTTTGTATAGGTTATGTTATTTTGATGTATGACATATTAGCTATGTATGCATAGGTTTTCTAGCATATCAATCAAATGTCGATTCGAAACTCGGATTGTTCTATTTACTGGTAACACATTAAACAATTAACAATGTTTTACGTTTGCCAATATGCTTTTAGTATATGTAGGTATAGTTTAAGTATGTTTGCATGTCTTTATGTATGGCATACATATGTATATTTTTGTATCTGGCATATTTCATTGAGTGGGGAAGAACATTGTACTTGAGAAATGCCCATAGAAGCATTTTATATAACTATGTATATGTAGATATATGTATATGTATATTGTTTCTGGTTTAAATAGGAGAAGGTATGTATGTATGTATAACAGTTATGTATGCATATGTTTGTGGGAGTTTACAATAGGCGATTGTTCGTACATTTATTGTTTTGGTTAAACTTTAGTTCGTTTTATCTTTGCAAATAGTTTCAAGGAAGTTATTTTTTTGTTTTAAATATTTGTTTTGAGGATTTTAGTTACTCGTATTTCATATCGGCGCCATCAACAAATTTAGACAACTAAGCGCTCTCCGTGTCGTTAATGTTTGTATACATATGTATGTATATTAATTACATATACTCTATGTAGTATATACTATATCCATATATGTATATACTGTTTGTTTCTTTATGTTTATGTAACTACATATATGTATGTATGCATGTTTTGAGCGCGTCCATTTAATATAGCAGTGCGTTGCTCACTATGTAAGTTCGTTTTGTATCTTTATGCTATATATATAAATATGTGAGTGTGTGTATATATGTATATTGCATGTGTATTGTGTATGTATGTCTTTTATTTTGCTTGCAGCTAAATTATCATACTGATTCAGTGTCATATCATGCCTACCATTACCAGGGATTAATACGACTGCCACTGCTTACGTGTGCTAAGAATTCTACCAAAGCATAAACCTAAATGTTTAACCAGCACCTAAACATGGTCTGGTAACTAGCAAATCGTTTTAAATAGTTTTTCATAAAATACCTTTCAAATGAAAACAATATTTTATAATCAAATATAAAAATATTTAACAATATTATTAAATACATTAACGTATATGGTTGAATACCATTAAATGCACCACCGCTTAACAGCGTTCAGGAGCGACATTTTTTAATTAAAATTTCAAAAAACCAAAATAAGCTTTTAAATGATGTTCGATTTGAATTATTTCAGTAACTGAAAGAAAACAATAAATAAAATTGTTTTGTATTGTATAAATATTTTTCATATTCTTTTACTTTAAAATAAAACTAAAGTAAAGTTTACAAATATATAAATAAACATAAGAAATTCTGACAATCCTTTAATATAAATAAATTCATTCAAATCCTTAAAATCATATAAGAGATACGAATCCCGTTCTTTTGCTAACGCTTTTTTTGTCAAGACTTTTCGCTGTCGAGCGGTGGTTTTTAGTTTTTAGTTTTAAATTATATAGTTATATTCGAGTTGAGTACGAAATTTAACAATTTGTACACAGAAGGCTAAAATATATTATTATCTCTTTATTGAGTGCGTTGTTTGGTTAATTATTATACAATTTTTGATTTTTGTATATATTTTAGTTTTTGCTTGCTTATATGTAATTTATTTTATTTTTCTCCCGCTGATATATTTTCATTAAACCAACAATTTGAAGTTACAAATAATAATAATACGAATGTTTCCTATATCGGTAAAAATCCCACAAATGTGTATAAATATGCGCGTGTACGTAATTTGCACCAAAAATTGACTATAAATTTACATTATTAGAATTATAAATTTTGTATACATATAGAATTCATATATTTACAGTAAAAAATTGACGCCATTAATTGCTATGAAGTTGAATACTTTTGAAATGTCAAATACATATATTTGTTAATATTTTTATGTGTTTACTATTGACATCATTATTTTTATTTTTTTTATTTTTAACATTGTGGTCGTATGTGCCGAAACTCAGGACGTTTATTCATCAATATTGTAAATTTACTCGTAAAAAATATGTTCTTATTTTCGTTTGTGTTAATGCTTAAAAAAAATATCTACATAAATACAAGATCGCCTTTTTCATCTATCTTCATTTCAGATATATGCGTAAAAGTATAACAAACCGAGTAGAAACAGATAAAACATCGGCAAAAGCGCTGATAGAGAATGCTCGACTAGGAAATGCCCTATACAAAGTTAAAATGACGGAATATCATCTAGTAGACGTTTTTCTAAAGTGCAACGAGTCTGTTGAGCCTACAACTCGATCGTATTGGCTATAACGACCCCTAAGTTGACTCTACAACAAACCCATTAAAATTCGTTGACATTTTGTGGCTTACTCTAACGTAGATTTAGGACTCGTTTTTTGAGCTAAGCAGCAGCAGCAGCCAAAAAAAAAATAGTTTAAAAAGAAATTCAATAATTAACAAATTCTAAAAAACTTACGAACCAAACAACATTTTCATTTTGTAATAATAACTTAAGAATCGATGCCTAGTTCTTAACATTTTTGTTTGTTTTTGTTTTTCTTCTAATCCTTGTTTGAGTGGCTATTCCATTTGAAATTTTGCGTTGTTCCTTTTCTATTCCTTAGTTGTTGTTCCATTAAACCGTGGCAACAAATATCATTTGCTGTTTTTGCATTTTACTTGTACTAAATATTATACAATTCTCCCTATCTACAGTGCTATATGCATATAATTGTTGTATATGGAGTTTTTTTTTTTCTGTTTTATCTTTTACCTAAATAAATATGCATCTTTTTAATATATATCGTAGATATAATTATTATTATTATTATTATTTTTTTTTTTTTTTCTTCATTTTGGTGCATGTAAAAATCCATGTAAAACACACGTTTGAGTAATATTTACTTGAAATACATATGCATGTATATGTATACATATATATGTATTCATGTTCTTACTGGGACACCTTGCTGTTTATATATAGTTATGATTATTGAATTGATGGCTTTGTATATACCAATTGTATATATGTATGTATATATTTATATATAGGTATGTCTTTGTATATGGTACTCGTAATTGGTGCTGGTGATGCGAGTCTAAGTGCGTCTGCTATTTATGGTAATATGATCGTATGGCAATCAGTTATTTAGTACGTGCCTGCAAAGGGAGAGGAGTGTAAGCATTCAAATTAAACGTTTTATTCGATGTGAGACTTACTGGGACACTCTGGTGGGTTCATGTAACCAAAGACGTTCAGCTCATAGAGCGACGCCAGCGTTATGAAAAATAGATACCAGAGCATGAGTATTATGCCCAGACGCTTGTCCAACTTCCAGCCATTCAAATGCGTTGAGAGTATCAAGAAGACAACGGTGGAGAAGAGCGAGAGGGTGGAATAGGCCAGACCTACAAGTAAGAGTTCTCAGTGCATTAATATCAACGAGCCACGCCATCTAACGTTGGCTACAAAACAGCTAAAGACACATGCCAGGCATACCACAAAACACACGACGATTTCAAGCACTAACACAGAGAGAGAGGGAGAGAGAGGCGCTATCATACATACCCTTGGATATAACATTGACGTGCGAGCCGGGTTTGATAATGGCCGTTTGTATGAACCATGGAAGACCTAAGCACACTAGTATATCAAAGACATTTGAGCCAATCGCATTCGAAACGGCCATGTCGCCGTAGCCCTCTTTGATAACGGCTATTGAGCTTAGGGCATCAGGCACAGAAACGCCAGCAGCTACGAACGTCAGACCCATCACTGTGTCTGGTATGGCCAGCGTGGATCCAATCACTGTTATCATCCAGACCATAAAGTACGAGTAAAACGAGATCCAAATCATCGACAGCAGAAACGTGAACGGATACCAGTTGCGATACTGCGGCTGTCGGCAATCCGGCATGGTCTTCTTGCACAGATAATGTATGGGATAGACCACATACCAGGCAATCAGGGCTGGCTGGCCCCCCTCAGTGGGTCGCACCAATGGATCGGGGCGTGGTTCGCGTTGCTTGTCTGTCGACTTGTAGTACTCAACTCCGGCCGGATTGGCCGCCACTTGAGCCACTTTGGCCGATGTGGCTGCTGCCTCGCCGGTGACCACAGACTCCGGCTGATCGGCATTGTAGGCCATATTCTCTTGACCTTGGCCCTGCGTAAACTGACTCATGCCCCAATCGTCCACCGGCGGCTGACTTGGCTTAGCACTGATGGTCATGGCCTGCGGCTGACTCTGACTCTCGTCTCCCCAAGCTGCATTCGGGTCCCAGCTGGCATTGGGATCGTTGTAGCTCTGATAGTCGCCCTGGGTCGATGGCTGCGGCTGCTGCTGAGCACTTGTCTCGGCCTCCTTTGGCTGGGTGCCCTGTGTATAGGAACTTTCAGGCACATTCTTATAAGTGACCAATGCCGATTGCTCCTCCTTGCTAGGCAGCTTAAAGGGCAGATTGAGGCCCAAGGCCCAGCGTTCCAGTTCCGTATTGAAATGCAAGGCAATGCAGTAGCCCACATAACACAGTAGCATAAAAATAGATTCAAACTGTAAAATATGAAAATTAGAGCACACATATATAGATATAATATGTAGTATATGATAATAAATAATATTTTATAATATTATATATATAATAATATTTTATATATATACTCAAATTATTATACGTATATTTAAAATAATATATAATATTAAAATTTCATATATTAAGATAAATAATGCGTTTAATGTTTAGCGCTTTGCCATGCCCAATGGGCAACCTATATATACTGAAGATCTATCTGTGGAGGAGGATAACATTTGTAAATATTTTCAGGCCACGTTACTAAAAATTTAAATTCTATTCTATTCTGATAAAATGATTTAAAATAGAACATCTGTTTGATTTAGTAAATTAAGTTAGATTAAAAGGAAGGTAAACTATACTATGATGCATATTTTTTTTTCTCCAGAAAGGCCTATTTATATAGGCAGACAGACGAATTTATATGTATTACATATAATCAACATTTCATACTGTATGAACTGCTAGCATGGCCTTTTTCTTCATGCTTCACGCTTTTATTACATTATATGTATACTTACGCAAGAGATGACATCATTAAAGATTATTATCAGCATGACCAATATGGACACGCAGTAGAAGAAGCAATCGCGGACGAGCGGCCACCAGTTCAGCTGGCAAACGGTGCCAGAGCAGAGGGCACAAACCGAAATGACAAACATGATGTTGAACACCGCCGAGCCAATGACACCGCTGATGCCGATGTCGTCCTTGGCGAAGAACACGCCAATGACAACGGTGGCCAGCTCTGGAGCTGAGCTGCCGGCGGCCATAAATGTGGCGCCCGCCACATCCGGTGACAGCTTAAGCTCTGCAACGACTCAGACTGATGAAGGACTTAAAGCGATATTTGCGTAGAGCTCACCCTCGCACAGCCGGTCCAGACTGGCCACAAAGTACTCGTCGCACACAATGGCCAGGCCAAAGAAGGTATAGATGGCCACGATAATGTGCAGGATGAGTCCACCATGCTGGCGCGCCCATTTGTTCATCAGCGGTTGGGGAAACTGCTCAATAGCCGGCGGCGTGCAATTCTCCCGCTTTGCTCTCCAAGTGGGCACAGCGCTGTGTATGGGCGTGGCCATGGTTGTTCCCGGCAATGGAGCATTCGTCTGTTAGAAAGCAAAATGCGATTAAGTATTTCAACTTAATGGAATCATCCGCTCTGCTCACTTCGCTAGTCTGGAGAGGATTGGGCGAGGTAATCTCATTGTCAGTCTCAAAATCAGCATCGGCCGCCTCGGGCAGGCTGCCCACGTCAAGTGGAATATCCGGAGTATCCTTGTCCTCGCCTTTCGCCGAGTAGACGCTCACGCAGTAGTAGATTAGGAATAATAATCCCATGTTCCACATGCGCGCGCGGCGGGAGCGATGACGTACGATCTGAATGGAAAGTGTTAAACAAATGCATTAGATGTACATTCAGTTGTCAGCCAAATTGTTGTTGTTTTTGTTATTGTTGTTGCTTAGTACTGCAGGCAGCTTAAGCGCCCCACTAAGCACACAAATCGCGACAAAGACAAAACTGCAGAGACAATGAAGCTTATGTGCTCCACATAGATGTCTCAACGCCTGCAGGTGTTCTCTGAAATGGTTTAACGTAGGCACACACACACACGCACACAAAGAGAGAGAGAGAGAGAGAGAGAAAGAGAGGGACATAATACTGTAGAAAGACTAATGCATGTACTTAATGCTAGGTTAACAAGAAGTAAACACACTGCGCTGCCAACTGCTCAACTATAAAATACCCTATCCATGGCATTATCTTAATTAATAAATTTATTGAGTACATAATAAATAATTATTAATTATGAATTTGGATTTATATTAAATACATAATAATATATGCATATACACAAATAAAAATAATATTATTTGTATTTTATATAAAAATACATATACTTTTTAGTAATTATAGGTAACTTAATATAAAAAGAACAAGTAAGAAAGCTCTAGTCGAGACTGCTCGACTACGAGATCCCCTGAACCCTTGGAGCAATAGATATTTCAATAATTTTTCGCGTCTTTCAGCTTACACAAGAAACACGCACACACACACAGGCATACATATACACACACGCATACAGACACACACACACGCATACATACACAAACGCATACACACACATACACATACACACACACATACACAAACACATACACACACACATACACAAACACATACACACACAAGCACCCACGCATAAACACGCATGGGCTGCAGTGTGCGCTTACTATGAGAACTTAATTGTTTAATAACTTTTTTTATGGACGTACGATCTTCATGAAACTTTCAGATTATGATTATAACATGGATATGCATGTAATTGCCAAAGCACAAGTCTCTAGTATTTGAAATACGCTTTTTACAAAAGTGAGGGTGAGGGGGTGAATTTAAGGGTGGGGGGTAAATTTTAACAAAAACCGAAATTGTATAAATTGCATATAAGCATATATTAAAAATTTGGAGACTCTAGCAATAAAGGTGTAGAAGATATAATTTTATAACTGGTTTTCGATAAGGTTTTTTATCGATAAAAAAAGATCGGGATGAGTTATCGAATTTTAATGATAAACTTGATATGCGCGCTGTAATTACGGACATTTTAAAAAAAATTTGAAGTCTCTAGCTCTTATATCTTCTGAAATCGACGCGTTCATACATACGGACAGACGGACAGACGGACAGACGGACAGACGGACAGACGGACAGACGGACAGACGGACAGACAGACGGACAGGGCCAAATCAACTCAGCTCGTCACCCTGATCAAGAATATATATACTTTGTGGGGTCTGCCACGCCTCCTTCTCCCTGTTACATACATTTCAACAAAACCATTATACCCTGATTTCCCATTGAAAATGGGTTCAGGGTATAAAAATATCAAAATATAGATCAACAACCAAAAACTCAACTCGCTAGAAAGATATATATGTAGAAGTAAACAAGTTTCAGTCATTTAAAGCCCCTAAAGCCTCATCTAGGCAGCAAGAAATATGTAAGTAAACGAATAATATTAGTATTAATATATACTCAATAAAAGCTAACAAATGTTTATTTAAAATCTGAGATTTAGAAGCATTTGATATTTTAATATTTGTAAGATTTGTTTGACAATTGCTCACACAAAAAGAAAAAATATAAATATTATTTGGGTATATTTACCTTTTTAGTTAAACTTAATTTCAAAATGTTATATTATCTTAAATACCTCCACACTCATAATATTCCTATTAATTTATATTTTACTACTCAAGAAGAAATGGCTTTTGAATTTTTGAAAGAATATAATATAATTTTAAAATATTATAATAATATCACTATTATACCCTGAACCCATTGAAAATGGGAAATCAGGGTATAATGGTTTTGTTGAAATGTATGTAACAGGCAGAAGGAGGCGTGGCAGACCCCACAAAGTATATATATTCTTGATCAGGGTGACGAGCTGAGTTGATTTGGCCCTGTCCGTCTGTCTGTCTGTCCGTCTGTCCGTCTGTCCGTCTGTCCGTCTGTCCGTATGTTTGAACGCGTCGATTTCCGAAGATATAAGAGCTAGAGACTTCAAATTTTTTGTAAAATGTTCGTAATTACAGCGCGGATATCGAGTTTATCATTAAAATTCGATAACTCATCCCGATCTTTTTTTATCGATGAAAAACCTTATCGAAAACTAGTTATAAAATTATATCTTCTACACCTTTATTGCTAGAGTCTCCAAATTTTGAATGTATGCTTATATGCAATTTATACAATTTCGGTTTTTGTTAAAATTTACCCCCCACCTCTAAATTCACCCCCTCACCCTCACTTTTGTAAAACGCGTATTTCAAATACTAGAGACTTGTGCTTTGGCAATTACATGCATATTCATGTTATAATCATAATCTGAAAGTTTCATGAAGATCGTACGTCCATAAAAAAAGTTATTAAACAATTAAGTTCTCATAGTAAGCGCACACTGCAGCCCATGCGTGTTTATGCGTGGGTGCTTGTATGTGTATGTGTTTGTGTATGTGTGTGTGTTTCTTGTGTAAGCTGAAAGACGCGAAAAATTATTGAAATAGATAGCACTCCAAGGGTTTAGGGGATCTCGTAGTCGAGCAATCTCGACTAGAGCTTTATTACTTGTTAATAATATATAATGTTAATAATAATTAAAATAATAATATATTACAAGAACTTGAAATGGGAATTACAATGCCTATCATATCGTTATGAAGACCACATGCTGAAATTATAATAATTTTTTAATGATACCAACTGAACAGAGCTACCCAATCTTGAATCTTGTTAGGAAAGAGCTTCCGTGCCAGAATACCTAATATATGTCTATATATGTGTATGTCTGTATGTTTACCGTTGGTTTGCGCTCGTGGCCAGCTTATGAGGTTTATTACCACAACGTCTGCCTCAAGATAGTTTTGTAAAGGGCGTCAACTAACTTGAAATTTAATACATACTACGCCAGAGCTAGAGCTGGGCCTGGGCCTGGGCCATGGTGGGGTAAAGGCGAATGGAAAACAATAATAATAAGTGCAACGACTGCAGCCGGCTTTTGTGGCTAACATATTGGCTAGTTCTGTTCGCTGTCACGGAGTCCAATACAATACAATGCGAGAGCTCGTAGCCATGGCTTATATCGCAGCTAGTTTTTAACTGGCATGAAATCTAATATCTAACCCCAGCAGCTGTTGCATTTGCTGGCGAGCGCAACAGCAAGTTCTGAATAAGTTTCAGCAGTTCGTCATGTGAATAATGACGGCTGTCTGGCAAATACACAAATGCCTGCCCGACTTATCGATCACAAAATGGAAAATGTAACAATAAATATAAATTTTAATTAAGGCAAAGACACAACTTCAGCTGTGCTAAGCTAGTATGCGGCCTGATTGTCACGCCAGCTACTTTAGACTTCGATTTGTTTACCCAGGCAATTAGGCGACCACATAGACATACTATATGCACATAAATCTATATGTATTTCTCTATATATATGTATATATGTATATGCGCACTTTCACAATCTGTGCGCCGATAAGCGTCGAGTAAACAAAGCCAAAAGCAGACGCTGCTTAGAAATGGAGCATGGAGCATGGAGCATGGGGAAGACACTTTGCACTGCCAACAAATGCTGCATACTTTCAAGACATCACTCAACACGCACACGCACATATACATATATATTATATATATAGCCATACTCGTATATATGACATCATGTGCTTTCCTTCAGACTCCCTTGACAAAATGCGCAAATCGTGACACAAACTACATGAGCGACAACAACAATAAATGTCATTGAATAAATTTGTGTAGTATTACAGCCATTTGTTAGCTATTGACAACCGATGTTGTTGTTGTTGTTGCTGTTGTTATTGTTATTGTTGCTGCTGCTGCTGCTGCTGGCCTGATAACAGCGCAAATTTGACGCAAATGGCAAAGGCACGGCACAGAGTGCGAGAGAGCAAATGAAAGTTTTCACCACAAACGAAAAGACGAGCTCGAATTCAACCGCCGGGGTGAGAGTAGCTAAAGGAACAGCGTTGCGTTGTCGGCGGCTCCGTCAGCTGCGGCGTCTGGCTGGCTGCTGGCTTACAAAGCCACCACACTACGAGTTACGGTGGCTGGGCGGCCCAGCTCCACAGGCAAAACATACAGCGCCTTGTGGGCCACTCGGTCATGCCGCACAATATCGATTTGCTGGCCGACCCGCTGACGTCGCCGTCGCCCCTGCGGCCCCAACAAGCGTTAACTCATACGCGCCGTTGGCTAAGGTTGCAAATGCTGTCGGTGTGTATGTGTGTGTGTGTGTGAGTATGCGAGCTTGTTAGTTACAGCTACAGTTACAGTTATAGCTGGCGTGGATGCTGCTGCAACATTTTATAAAAATAAATGACACTGCTAACTAAATACTTATGCAGATGTGGATGTGTGTGGCTGTGTGTGAATGTGTGTGTATGTGGATGTCTGTAGATGGTGGCAGGAATCCAGCATCCAGCGGCTGACTGGCATTGTGGTTGCCGTCGGGTGTTCGGGCTTACATCATATTTTTCTTAACGTCTCAAAACAATAGAGATGGCAGCCCACCCCGCCGACGCTCTGGCTCGAAAGCAAAAGTGATGAAGGCTACTGGCCTGCGGTTGAACCAGAAACGTGAAAAGCGACAAACAATTGAAAGATGTGGCAAAAATGCAATTGACTTGGACTTGATATTGTAAACAATTTGCACAAGGCAGTTTGGCGTTTGTACACACACACACACACTCAAATATCCATGGAAAAGCGCACACATACACATGCGTAACACAAATTTCATAATCCCTTCAATTCAATTTGTAATTACCATTTTGAAAGTAGTTTTGTCGCTCAGTGTAAAACGTTCAGCAGTAAGTTGAATATATAGTCAGATTATGTGAAAATTCACTCTTAGTTAGTTATTAATAGCTTGCAATGTGGGTGTTGCGGAAAACAGATACAGAAGAAAACCGTTGCATTGGAAAACATCCGACGATATTGGCAAAGACGACTTTTTGGCCCACACGCACTGCCAAACACCATCCAATCACATTAGTTATATTTCATTATTGGCTTGCTGGCATTTGGATTAACACGTTTATTTAAGAACCATTCACTCATATGAATTTATTTTGCTCGCGCACTACAGAAAACTTTGGCGTGCGTGTGTGTGTGTGGCTTGGATGTCACGGAGTGTACTGTGTGTGTATGTGTATGAGTGGGTGGTGTATGTGATTCGAAACGCGCACGAACAAGCAAAGCTTTGCTTTCGCCTGGCGAGACGGTTAAACGCAAACTAACAGCAGCAGCAACGTCGCAAAGTCTGCACCAAAGTTTGGTACATCAACTGCACTGAAAGAAACTAGTGCAACATTTGAAAAAATAACAAAAATTCTTACAATATCAAAGCGGTAAATTATAATCAATTCTGCACGCTAAGTAGAACTAATTTCCCTACTTATTAAATAAATTATTATTATTGATAAAAAAAATATATATATCAAAAAAGAAAATTTTAACTATATATTGGTATTTGTAAAAAATGATTAGAATAAAAAATAATAAAAATACATTTTATTATACCCTGAACCCATTGAAAATGGGAAATCAGGGTATAATGGTTTTGTGAAAAGTATGTAACAGGCAGAAGGAATCATCGCAGACCCCATAAAGTATATATATTCTTGATCAGCACGACGAGCTGAGTCGATATAGCCCTGTCCGTCTGTCCCTCCGTCCGTCCGTCCGTCCGTCCGTCCGTCCGTCCGTCCGTCCGTCCGTCCGTCCGTCCGTATGAGCAAAAGAATCTCAGAAGATATAAGAGCTAGAGAGCTGAAATTTGGCATGCATACTCGTGTATACCATAGGCAGTACAAGTTTGCTTTATTTTTTCGATAACTCGTCCGATAACTTTTTTATCGAGAATAATCGAAAAATCGACTTGGTTTTTTCAGCATAATTTTAACACTTTTAGACCTGGAGACTTCATATTTGGGTTGTATATAAAGTTAGTGGATACAAAGATTTTGTAATTTGCAGATTTTGGATACCACGCCCCCTTCTCCCCCAATTTGTAAAAGTACTAGTACTAGTACTTTTCAAGTACTAGAGACTTGTGCTTTGGAATGTACACATATTTTAACCATATGATTACGCTCTGAAAGTTTCATTAAGATCGTATGTCTACAAAAGAAATTATTCAACAAATAAATTCTCATATTATTGCCCACATTGCAGCGCAGCCCAAGCGCAGTCGCTGCTAACTGCGCAGTCAGCAGAGCACGTGCTTATAAGTGCATGTGTATGTATGTGTGCATAAAAGAAGTCCAGACTGATTAGAATATCAGCTTGGAGGGTTCAGGGTATCTCCTAGTCGAGCAGTCTCGACTGGAGCCTTCTTACTTGTTTTATTTATATTTTATTTAACAAATTAAAATAAATTTAAAACAACGCTCTTTTCAACTACATTTTTTTTCAGTGTAGGAAAAAGTGTCGGCGGAAAATTCACCATAGCCGAGCGTCCCACAGACACGAGTCGCGAGTGCCAGGAAATGTGAAAGTCTTGCGCTCAGGAAGCTGATGAGTGTGCGTGCGCGCTTCTGGGCGAGGCAGCGCCATCTATGGGCAGCTTATGAAGCCACACACGAAAGCTGATTGAAATTGATTTAACAGCATCGGCAGTGCTACATACGATTGTGAGTCTGCTGCTTACTTGAAGCCCTGACTCTATAATTACATTAGGGACAAACAATGAGCCATGAGGCACATATAAATACATACATACATACATAGATAAATCTATTTGTTTGATTATTATTTATATGCGCCCTCCCCCGGCCGCAACGTCAAGTGTCGTCGCCTGTGTTGCCTGTGCAAACAACAAACAAACGTTTGCGTTCGATGTCTCAGTTGGCGGAGTCGCAGCATTTGAAGTGCCGGCAAAGGACATCAATTGTCAGGATTTTGCCACATTATCCTTTACATTGCGGCCGACCAAACGAGCCGGCACCTCTGAAGTGCAACGTGACATTGCTACATGCATCCGTGTCAGATCTTGCCGCCTCGAGGCCATGCAAAAACAATGCAGGACACTTGGCGAGTATAAAAAATTGCTCACACAATGACGAATTTACCTGTTGACACCTTCCCAAATAGACAATTCGGCTAATTAATAATGGGAGCCCTGGTCCTCAACGCACTCACAGATCTGACGCTGGCCTGCCATTCAATTGTAACAGGTTACAGTGTTATATGGCTCAATTACACAAAAAAACAAAACTGGTAGCTGGAAGAGTGGAAGGTGCAAAATTTAAAGAAAATTCCAAGGAATTGCAGCGGCTGTATTGCTTTGAATTGACAGTCCAGTAAAGTGGAATTATGACTTTGATTCACCAATCAGCAAAGTAAATGAGCGGCTTAGCCGTCTATTGTGAATTCTATATAGTGGGCCATGGGAAAAGTCGATTGGTTTTATAAATGGGTCCTAAATCAAAGCTGATTATCCTGTGAGAGTATCCGATGTGTAAATCAGATTATATTATCTTATAAATTTATTCTCTTGTGTTTTAAAGAAATTCTAAGAGCTACTGTTATTTACGCTTAAAAGCTAATCTGCAAATTTAACTAACTAATTTAGATACTGATCAAAATATATTCAATTCGATCATATGAAAAGATTTTATTTGAATATAAGTCTAATGGCGCGAAACCCATACTCGATAAAAATCTTTCTAAATATTAAATATTTTTTCACTCCGTAATTTATAAATTGAAATGTATGTAAGTTTCCCTTAACCGTATAGGATCCTATCCTAATACATGATCATTCAGCATGTCTAAATTATGGGTACACCCCTGCCGAAGGGTATTTCTCAATGAATCCTTGAGCTCTGTTGGTGGCATCGCACATGCTTCACGCACGCCACTTTGTTAATGGGCAACTGAATTTCAAATTAGTTTATAAACTAAATACAAATATTGTAACTAAAATGCGTTAGCTAATCAATTTCATACGCTCAATTTGAGCGGCGACCGAGCGTCTGCGGCAGGACGAGCACCAGCCAGCCACCTTGGCGACCGCATTTAAGGACATGACGTTCAGGATTGTCAGAGCCACGTTGCCCGTTTGTCTCGGGCATACAAAGCGGACCGGGCTAACAATAGAGCAGCTCGACTTCACTCTTGACGCAACTGCCCAAATTGGCTCGCTCATCATTATTTATATGCCACTTTCTATCGAATTGAATAGATGGCAGGACAAAGCGCTCGAAGGGAAGGTGTCGATTCCAAGGTGTCGGGACAGCCCAGCGACAGATACGGCTGCCTGGCGCAATTCAAGGCGAAGACGTGGCACAGTTTTCCCTGTCTTTTGGCTATTGTTTCATTGTTTGCTGTTTCGCTGGGTCGAGTGCCGAGCGACTTGAGTGGCTTGGCCGTGGTTTATAGCCGCGGTGGCGATGGCTGCGGCGGCGAGGTAATCCTTTGTCTCAGGCGACTCAATAAAGAACTTATTGTGGACAAATTTCGACATTTTTCAAGCGATGTTTTCGGCTTGTCTCTATGTAGTAGCGTCTCCTTTTCTCAGTGTGTGTGTGTGTGCAGTTCCATTTCCAGCTTCAAAGGACATGCTTGACTTTTAACAGGAATCAATTTATTTTATGCGAAATAATCGTGTTGATGGCTGCGTGCTCGCCCCTTTTTTTCAGCCGCTTGACGTTTACGTTTTGGGCCTCTGGCTTTTGGGTTTATTCACACACCAACCCCAGAGGGCCAACCCTCTGACGGTCCAATACCGCAACGAGGGCTGTGACTGGGTTTGGCCTGGTGGAGCGCCTATGTGAAGAAGGGTGGAAGTAATTTTAATTTATGATGTCAATTTATAGTAGTTTTTGCGGTTTCACAACATTTTACATAAGACCAGAGATACAGCCAAGTGTGATGCGATCGTGTGTCATTTCAGCGATACAGACATAAGCATATACACATATGTATGTATATACATATATGTATGTAGATAACTATATATATACACATATATTTATATAGAATTCTATAATCACATATGTATTAAATTTTTATCGTGGCACAATTGTTTGATAGTCATCAATCAAAGAATTGGCATGCACCCATTACGATTGCTGCGTATTATTGCTTTTTTTTTTATTAAAAAACTCAGAGATTTTTTGTGAAAATTCGATGCGTATTATTGTTATAGAAAATAGCACGAGTGGAAAATATCGGCGATCAATCAAGTCTGTTGCAATTTCCCCCCGCAATATTTAGTGAACTCAACAATTGCAGTGCCCTTGCTGCCCGTGGGCAGAGAGATTGGCAAGGTTGCGGCATTGAGGTTGCATGTACCTAACTCAGACACCTACTACAACGGCAGCAGCAGCTCTCAGATGCAGCTCATCATCATTCATGCCAGTTGACGATTCATGCATTCATTCATTCATCACACGCACATGCACACGCATACATAGAAACAGACACTTGACAGCTGACCAGAACCCTGGGCTGTTAGGTAAACATGAATTTATCGGTTATTATTAGCACCTTTCCATCATAATTGCACCATAGGAGTCAGGAACCCAGACTCAATTGAGCTCGGGCCAATTGCAATCTCCTACCGGTTGCCTCAAACAGCAGCATTCATTGCCTTGGCCAACAAAGTCCGGCCGCATTGCATTGATAAGTGTGAAAAGGCTTTTGCCAGCAACATTTGCCAATCCTCGGTAGCACGCATTGTGAGCATTCTGCAGAATTCTGCCAGAGCATTGTCCCATTTTTCAACATTTCAATTTGCATTTGACTTTGGTACTAGCCATGGGCGAGCCGAGCCACTTATGTCTTTGGTCCGTCTCACAACAGGAATGCGGCGAGACACTGCCGCCGCTTGTGCTAGGCGGATCAAGGAACGGCCCGGTCAATGGGTAGGCTTTTGGGCCAAGGGAGCGTGCCGCTCACTGCTGACGATTGTTACAGATTTTCACGCATTATTTGCGCTCGCTTGCACAAATCTTACGAATCCTAAGACGATTTCCTCTTCCAAATCTGTTATAAGCCTTAAAGCGTGTCACACGGCAAATTGAAGAAAGTTGGCCCAAAATGGAATATATTGTAAGAGACAGAGAGAGATGTTCGATCTAAATATATAGATATAAGAGAAACGCTACTGCAACTATCCCATTTATTTACGAATGGATAAATATTTGATGTCCAATTTTGAATAAAACTTATTTAAATTTACATGAATTTATGAGCCAAATTTTTATTAAAAAAAAAAGATTTTCATGTGTATATGCCATTTAATTAATTCATTCAATATTAAAATAAAATTATGTTTAAAATATAGTATTTCTCATGCTAATACCTAATCTATGCTTAAAATGTTTAAATCAAGAGATAATCAAGTAAGTAAAAATAAAAATAATTTATATATGCCATTTAATTTATTTCCTTCAAAAGTAAAAGCAAATTAAATTACATTTAAAATATATTTCATGGTAATAACTAATCTACACAAAAAATATTAAAATCAAGAGAAACGCCACTAATCAAGAAAATAGAAATAAATATTTAAAAATGTGGCATCAAATATATATTTAAATTAAATATTAATTTATATGATATTTACGAGCTATATTTCTACTGGTAATATGCATATATAAATTAATTTATTTCCTTAAAAATGAAAAGCGCATATACCTTAAAACAAATAAATTTATATTTTAAATATTATTTCGAGCTCGTGCTAATATCTTATCTATGCCTAAAATAGAGTTCATTTTCGTTCTATTAAATAAGAAATAAATAACTAATAATTCACATATATATATATATATATATATATATATATATATATATATTCTTACTGTAAGTATATTCATTTATATATTCAATTCAAAATATATATATTCCATTAACCCGCTTGATTTGCATATGCCTCGCAGTGACATTGAACTTATTTTGGGCAGGTAAGTCTAGTCAGTAGTCGACATGCCACTGTGACATTGTTTGAAGGCAAATGTTCATTAATAATGGAACGATTACCCGCCGGGGTCAACACTTTACACACCCAGCCAGACACACATATATACATATACATACATATACAATGTAGATGTATTCTAACCCGCATAGGTATTCAAATTGAAAAACGCTACAGGACATGCGGACACAATGCGATGCGATCACTGGGCATTGGGCATCGGCAGTCGAAGAGCATTTGAATGAACTGAATTACAAGCGGATTATTGGATTTGAGGTTAAGTGCATTTTCAACGATTGCAACTGTAACGAAAATGAAATTTTGCTCGACGACTTTCACAACTGTTTTGACTTTGGAAATGTTTTCGCCCTAAGCTGGGCCCGCAAAGCCGACTACGACAAAAAAGATGAAAAAATCGCGCAGAAAACGCGCGCGGTAGGCGGGGCGAGCACAAACGCCATTGCTCGCACAAGGCAGCTGCTCATACACACACACACACATATACACATTCGTCATACAAGCAGAGTTGTGTGTGCGCGCGAGCGAGAGAGAGAGAGAGTGCGCTCACAGCTGACTGCTGCCTGTGGCATGCCCCAAACAGAGAGAAGGGTCGTGCGCCAAGGATATCGAGGCAGACGCTCGTTTTTAGTAGGAAAACTAACCAGCATTGATCATATTTGAAGTGGATGCGAGTTAAACGCGCGTGTTGGCTGTCGCCTGCCATTGTCCAAGGGCGCAGGAGGAATGCTCGCTGCGTTGCCCTCGGCCTGGGGTTGGTTGCTCTTTCTATACGTCCTTTAATGGACCAACGGCCGCCGCGGTTTTTGTGGCGTTGTGTCACGGGATAAATATTAATCGATATCTGTGTATAGTGTGCATGTGTGTGTGTGTGCGTGCGCGTGTGCGTTTCTATAGTGTGTATGTGTGACTTGGGGTGTAGTATCCTTTTGTTGGCTGGCACAGAACCGCACGACCATTGTGTACTAAAATGAACAGCATCCGCGCGCTGTACCTTGGCGCGCTCACCGCTCGAATTAGTCGAGTGCATTCGTTTGAAAAACTAATTTGATTTATGTCCTCGCGTTAAAGTGCGGTTTTCCGTCCGTTCCGTGAGCGCTGCCTCTTCCAGCCGCCATTCACACCCATAACTTGGCCAGCTCAACCAAGTATCCAGCTGCTTTCGCAACGCCCCGCCAAGCGCCTCTCGATGCCTCAATGGCCAATTTCAGTCGAGGGCTTTGTATAATTAATGTCGGTGCGTTGCGAATTTTCGGGCCAAACGGTACTTTATACCAGTTGTTAGATTAAATCTCGAGTTACAGTAAATGCGAAAACAATTAATTAGCTATCTTTAGCACAACTTAAAACATTCTTTGATTAAAAGAAATAACTAATCAACGAATGAAGTCATTTTATTTTATTAACCATTGACTTTAGAGAGTTGTATCTTTTTTTCTGTATAAAAATAATTTGGCAATCTATTATAATATCTTCTTTTCGTTCCTTTTAGTATAAATAACAAAACTAAATTCAGTTAACAATTCCAACATGAAAACAGCATTATAAAAATTTTTAATTTTTACAATTATTTAAATTTACAATTATTTAATTATTTAAATTACAATTTTTTTATTTACGCGGAATAAGTTTCACCCAAAATCCAGTTTTGGGCGTCAATTGAAATCCGGAAGTGCTAAGGACCAGCGGAATGCAGGTTTTCTTGGCTGGCACAATACGGAACTCACGCAGCAGATAGTAGATCACAGCTTTGGCCTCAAGTAATGCGAATCGGGAGCCTAGAGAAATCATAATTAACAAATAAATATTAACAAATACCTTAGATATCAGAGCCTGCCACTCACCTATGCAGTTGCGTGGCCCTACGCCGAAAGGATAATACGTAAATGGCAGAATTTTGTCCTTGTTCGCCTCGCTGAAACGATCTGGGTCAAATTTATTCGGATTCTCAAAATACTTGGGATCTCGATGAAAGCCGCAGGTGGGCAACCAAATAGCTTCTCCTTTTTTGATCTCAATACTTTTGCCATCGACCTCGTAAGTAATGTCCTTGTTGCACTCGCGATCAATGGCGATGGCCGCTGGCCACTTTCGCAGAACCTCCGAGACCACCTGATCCATATACTTCATGCCCATTATAGCCTCGTATGTAAGCTGTCCGCCCTCCAGATCACTGTCGACCTGGGCCACCTCCTCGTAGAGCTTCTCCTGCACATCCTCGTTCTCCAACAGCTCATGGGCAGTGAAGCACATGAGTACCGCCGACGTCTCAAAGCCCGCAAAGAAGAAAACAAAACATTGAGCAACGATATCACGATCGCTCCAGTCTCGAACTGCGCCCGATTTAGGCTTATCTGAGTTGAGTAAGCCTCGCGCCTCCATCAGCATGTTGATCATATCCGGCCGTATAATGTTATTCTCCTGACGGTACTTCATGGCGTCCAGCACCAGACGCACAAAATAGTTTGTGCTTTTCTTATCAAAGAGTGAGATTTTCAAAGCCTGCAAGGGAAAGTATAAACATAATTTGTAGGCCAAATCAGCAATAAATGGAATTAAAGATCCTCTACCTTAAACAGTTTCTGTGCAGTTTGAAATAGCAAAAACTTAAGGTTCATCAGCGCCGTGAAGGTGGTCAGCTTCTTTCCCATCAAATAGAACTGGTTCTCGCGTTCTTTGAATGAGTTCACCTGCAAGCCAAATGCTGTTGAGGCAATGACATCGTTTGTGAATCGGGTACAGTAGTCCTTCATGTCCAGCTCGATTCCATCCTCTGGAATATCATCACGCTTCAGGCAGTCAACTGCCTCTTTGGCCACGATATCCATCAACTGGAACATTTGACGCATTTTGCTGCCTGTAAAGGCAGGACTCAGAGTGCTGCGCATGTCCTTCCAGCGCGCATCGCGCATGGAGAACAAGGAGCTGCCAAAGAGATTGTCCATGTCATGAGGATCTTCACTGTCTACTCCAAAGATATTCCGATGATTGATAAAGTGATCGAAATCCTTGATTGTGATCTGCTTAACTAGCTCCGGGTCGCGTATCATCAACAGCGGCTTGCGCTGCTCAAATATTCCAAAAACCCTATAAATAGAAATAAATTACGAATTATTCGAGGGAGCATTGACCGATAAGTGAGCTGACAATTTGCAAGGCAAAAACGCTTATCTATATAGTCAAGTGCCGCAAATATATTATTCTAAATGAGTCAGAGCACGCATAAAACCATTTTACCTTCTATAGGAATTTTCAATCGTTCTTGGTTATCTGATAAAAGCTATCAAACATGTCTTTCACCTATACTTGTATTTGTATATCAGCTATCATAATTGCGATAAAAGTAATTCATGATATGGTCAAGAGTTATTGTTGTCTGTGTATATAGTGAGTATATTTACAGCTCTATAGATAAGATTTTGGGAGCTATCTTAAGTACCTAACAAATGGCTTCTATATATTTTATTAGCCTACAAATATTTTAGTAAACACAGAAGCGCGCCGAGGCGTTTGACGAGGGGGAATGTAAACTGTATAAATAAATTAATTTATATAATTGCATTAATCAATAGTTTGTTTTGCAAATGCACTGATGGTACTTTATTTTCCCCCCTCAGGTGTGTGCCACACCCGTTACCCCTTCGCTTCGCCACTGACTAAATATCAAAAGCAAAACGATGTTTGTAAATTCTAATTGCATTCAATCAAATAATTTGTAATCATAATGCAGCGCATTCAATCTATATCCATCTGCATACATATGGTAAGCACTATACAGAATGTGGATAGAAATACATTATATCATTCCAGCCGGAATGCAGCTTTTGCAATTTACAATAGATATTCGCACTGACGCATTTTGGATATCAACAGCTTTTTTCATTTATCTAAGCACAGCTGCATATATGTATATTATATATGTACATTATTGAGACCCTGCGGGGCATTAGTATCCAATAAATATATTTTTATATTTCATATTTTTTCAAATTTTGTGTATTGATTTTTTATCCATAACTGAACTCAAGTTAATAAAGCATATATGTTCATATTTTTGATACAGCTGTGTATCAGGCAATCTTATAATACCATATATATGCATGATATGAAAATGATGCTCACTTATATCCATATAAAAATACATATCTATCGATCGGTTTTTGCGCACTAAACTTTTAAATGTAATACGCAGTTAAGATCATTTAAAAATGTTCCATGTACTTACTTTTCATCCCCTTTGTTGTACAGATCGACAACTATATCAAACATTGATTGCTGGCGCAAAAACATTTTGATCATGCTGCCAAAAAATGGATATGGCTTATCATATTGAATGCCACGATCCTTGAAGAAATTATAGTGCAGCGTGGCCCAGTGGTAGGCCACCAGCAGGATGACAACAACGAGCGCCAACAGTTCTACTAACATCTTGACAAGCTACTGATCTACACCATCTGATCGAGCGAACATCAAATTTAAAACTAAACAACGCAACGCGAAGCGCACTGAAATTACCTTATTTAGTTTCACTCGAATGGGCGAGTCAAGTGGGAGCTTTTGCTCCAAGCTTTGGCTTACAGCCGTGCGAATGATGAAATTGCTTTGGCACTTGAATTAATTAAATATGTGTGCAGATGTATGTATGTGCGAGTACATACATGCATACGCTTGCTGAGCATACATATGAGGAAAACTCATATTTGTGTGTATTCACAATTAACGGAAACAAAGCTTGGTTGCTGTTATTTTCACTGTGAACTTGACCGTCATTCAAACAACACTGAGCGTAGGTGCGGTTAACGAGAGTAATCAAATAGATGATGCCGCTTCAGATGAGGATGCTTAGCTGTTAGATACCCTATTTTAAATATACCTCTAAACATTTTTTTTTTTTTTGTGACTTATTTATTATTTTGATTTAAATATGATTCATTTTTATACCACTTACCATTATCAAAAAATTACTTGTTTACGATCAGCCCGTTGCTCACCTAATTATAGCAAATATGAAGTGTATGTACTTCAAAATGCCTGACGAAAGACTATATGCGAAACGGTTGCCATTATTGATGCAATCAGCTACAAACTTGGTGGAACAGCTTTATATAATTAATGTATATGATTCAAATATTATAGAATTTGTTCCCACTCAGTTTAGCAAAACCCATATACAGTGAATATTTTCTATTACTCATATATAGAAATATTTTATGCCCATCTTAGATCAGCTTTCCGAGATGCTTACGTTACAGTGTCCCCACACACGGCTACTAGGTCCCATGTAACACCTTTACATATAAATATAATTTTTCGCATTATTACATGAGAAGTCGATAATCGAGCTACTAAACCACCTGACTAGTAGATATCTTTAGCTTTTGTGGATTTAATTAGATGATGATAGAAAAATTAAATCCAATATAATTTAAGATTATATATTTATATTGTTATACAGGATTACTCCAACCAGGACTACAAGCTCCTCAATTTGAAGTGTGTAATATATAATATACAGTCGACTCTCGTTATTTCGAAATTCAAGGGACTCTTAAAATATTTCGAATTGTCGAGTGTTTAACCATATGAGTACGAATTACCGCGTCTTAGCAATGATTTTTAGTTCGAATTACTGAGACTTCTATTAAGGCTCAAATAAAAAACTTTCGTCTCTGAAATGAAAATACCTCAAACATAAGCGGGAACAGACTAGCTAACAATCAGAGCTCAAACTGCCAGAAGTTGATGCAACACGAAATTCATTTAGGTGTAAAGGTGTGATATTGTATTATTGCCCAAGTAACTCTGGCAACAACTCAAATAGTTCAGCAACAAGTTTAAGAGATTTAACACTGGGCTGAATGGATGAAGAATTCATTTTCTTATACAAAATCATAATTTTCCAATACCAGTTAATATTGATATCTGATAACTAATACATCCTTGTTCATCGACGATGCAAACCGAAACGACTCCGCTCTATGGATCGTGTTTTACAGAAAAGAGCTGCTCAATCAAGCATTGCGTATTATTGCATGAAAGCTTTTGATTAAGCTTTGGCATATCGCCGGTCAACATTTAAAAATTTCTCAAACATTGCGAAAGCTCATATACATACACAAATGCACTTGTTTACATGTGGTTAAAGTGCGAGTCGGCTATCAACAAATATGTATGTATGTGTGTCCATGTGTATATAGATGAATAAATAAATTTTATCTATTAATAAACCAGTTACACTGACTGTGAACTTGACTCTTGCTGAGTGCATGAGAGTAAACAATGATGTTATTAATCAAAGTGCTCAAGAAGTAAATACCCTATAAAATATGTAAGGCGAGTTAAATGCCAATATTTTTGAAACAGAATTTTATACATATGATTTTGATAAGCTCTTGAACTACAGATTTTCATATATTTACATTTGCTATGTAAAAATATGAAAAGTTTAAACCAACATTAAAAGAATTGAACAGCTATACAGCTATAAGCTATGTATATACATATAGATCTATACCAATACTTTGCTGTACTCAATTGATAAATTAAAGACGTACTGGGTAGAATTTAAATATAACCGCTAACGACAAGCTGTGTAAATCTAGTTTCCATATGAAAAACTACTTTAGTTGTTAGCTATTTAGCATAGTCTCTGGCTTGTAGAAACCCAAACCCCCTAATATGCTCTAATACACTCACATGAATCACACGCTAATCACTTGTTGAGCCCGATTAAGATTGATCTATGTATCAAGATCACACCTAGTCCATTACTTGAGGCGATCAATTCAAGCTGTTCTAGGCGCTCAAATACCTATGGCACTCGTCCCTAATCCAACAGAGCCGGATGTAGTCTGATCTATGAGCGGATTGTGATTACGAAACTAAATCTTAAGCGAAATGCACGATCCATCGGGGCCAGAGCTAGATCTATGCTTGGCTTATCTGCGTTTGGCGGAATGCGACGATAAGCACGTTAGCATAAGTTGCATTTGCAGTTTGGTTAGGATGTGTTTTCCCCTGACCACAACACAGCGTCGCCGTCTAATGAGGCGCCTAGCACATATCCATATGCTGCTGCTGAAATTTCCTCATTAATCAAAATTTGAATATGACGCCATATCCTTATTGTTTGCTCTAATTACGGCCAGGTAGCGATAAGAGAGCGTCGCCGATATATTCCATGAATGAAACAGCTCCTGGCTGGAAATGTGCCATATTTAATTACACTATAAAAATCTTCAATGCACATTTATGAGCATTGCATTGTTCTAGGTAGGTGCTACTTTATGACGCCAATGGCGACGCCGACGCCGATGCCGATGCGAAAGACGAATGCGTGGAAAATCCCGCGCTCGTTATTTGACAAACATGCTGGGAAAGTCCAAAGCCCGTTGCCAATCCAAGGCGGCTGCTTGCCTAAGTGCCAGCCTACACAAATAAGCTCGTGGATTTTTTATGATCCTGCCGCACCGCGCCCGGCAGCCCACCTACAGCTACCTGACCCAGGATCGCCCGGTTCAGTTTCCTGCCACAGCGCATTTATGAATGAGTCCGATCTCCGGCATGGCACTGCTAACGCGACTCGTGAATGAATCTGCATGGCGCATTGCAAGTTTATTGCAGGTACTAAAAATCACCTATGCAGCCAGCCCTAAAACCCTACCTAACCCGATGCAATGCAGCGCAGCCCAGCCAAAATGCACCCGTTGCATTCATTAGCGTTGAGAGGAACAAAGCAGTTGCACTTAATCCTAATGATTTCCCTTTTGTTTCTAATGACGCAGCGGTAGGCTTATGTGGGACAAGTGAAGACGCGGCTTCAACTATGAAGCCAATGTTCATAAGAATCGCGGATAGAGCAACTGGACTATCGATTAATGACAGCATCAATTTTTACTTCTGATTCTCTAAGAAAACGCAACAAAACTTTTCTGCTTAAGAATCTTAATGATAAAGAGCCAACAAATAATTCCATTTTTTTTCTGCTAAGAAAATTTATTTAATAATTTTATGAAATACCTTTAAACCTCAATTATAATTCCAATATATACACAAAATTTCCTATACATTCTCCGAGGGTGGTTGACATTTAAATTTTACTCAGAAAATAAATATTTTTCTCTCTTATTTTTCATTTTGCTAAGGACTTCAAGCTCCCAGCTGTACATATTCTCATATAAGATACATAAGTCCATACAATTATCCCGTCCATTCTTGAAAACTATTGCGAAACATTATTCTTACCAACACCCGATATCTCTTAATATATCTACTTTCGTCCTTATCTCCTTGGGGCTGGGAGCAAACGCCCATCAGTGGCCATAAAGTGCCCCACAATATATCCATGTCATCCCTTGGAGCCACAAGCCCACAAGCCATAGAGATAAACTTAAAGCAACTGTACCATTTTACATGCTCAAACCTTAAGTCAAACCCCCAAGAATGTGCTGTGAATATTGAAGCCACAATTTGCTCCGTTTACAAATCTGAGCATATAACATATAGACGCGCACCGCGCCCGATACACATTTTGCATATTTAAAGCACAACAGTTGCCACAAAGCGCAAAGCAGAAGACGGGACCAACCCCCAGAAAGAAGCACTTAATTCAATAATAAATTGCCACCACAAAAGGGCAGCAGTAGCAGCAAAAGCAAGCCCCTTGATTTTTCGGGCAAGCCCGAATCAACCCAGCCAGAGCCCACAGATAACCAAGTTACAGCTCAGCTTTGTTCAGCTCACGGCGGGCCGGGGGGCCAGAGCCCAGCCCAGTTTGTGCCTCAAAGACAACAACTTTTATCAAATTGCGTATAAGGGGGTTTGTCGGGAGGTAAGCGTAAAATTCATAATCATGAATGCTTCGCTTAAACTTCCACCCCGTTGGGAGTTACAAAACAACAAAAAATAAGGAGAGAGGCAAACAGATACTTCTTTTCATACACATACATACAGATATATATATTTTATATATATGTGCGTACGTATGTCCTTAATAAATAGTAGCGCATCGCTGGGAATATACACATTAAAAGCGAAAGTCAAGGAAGCTGCCATTGCGAGAGCCGATTAGATTTGCTGGCATGAAAACTAAGCAAAGCGAACGCGAGAATACGTGAGTACATTATATACAAGCCAGCGTGTGTCTCTCTCTGTGCGTGTGTGTGTGTGTGTGTAGCTATGTATTTGAGTCTGCGTGAGCGGCCATTGTTGTGCGGTGCGAAAAAACAACCCTGAAGCGTGCCTCTCGCTCACACAGACAGATAGGCAGCAAATCAATGAATGAAGCAGGCAACGGATGCTCTCAATGTGTGCATGTGTGTGTGTGTGTGTGTGTGCGTGTGCGTGCGTAGGTAGGCCGCTAGGTAGGCCTATACAGGCAGGACCTTAACGTTCAATGAAAAAAATCTCTTTAAATTGTGTGCCGCTCGACGGAGAGAGCTCAGTTCGAGTTGAGATCTTGCAACGCACACACACCGCTCCGCCTACGCAATTGCACGCCAAGTGTTCCTCCGCCCAAGTGAAACAGTGACTTTTCTCATATAAGAATAAGAAACAACGATTATGTCGACAATTAACATGCATCCACCGCAAACGTACTCGCGTCTGTTCCGTCCCTGGGATACGCAACGCCAGAGTCCAGCAGCGCCCGCCAGGGCCGTGAAACGTGAACGTGAGCCCGAAACCGTGACCATCAAAACGGAGCTGCCCAGCAGCAGTAGCTGCTGCTATGGACAGGATAGCGACCGCGAGTCCTCCTCATCCTCGTCGAGCAGCAGCTGCAGGAGCAGCAGCAGCAGCAGTAAATCCAGCTATGAGGATGGCCTAAACAACAGCTACACTCGCACATCGACTCCTCTGCTAGATGCCACGCCCCAGCCAGCATTCCCAGCCTCCTCAGCTGTGGCGCCACAGCAACTGTCACCTCAGCCAGCGCCGTTCATGCCCGCCAACGACTTGTACTATGCCGCCGCAGCAGCTGCGGCCGCTGCCGCCGCCAATACCCCAGCCGCTGCTGCCTTTGGCATGGACCCGTTCACGCTGGGCCTGATGGAGCAGGAGTACGCTCGTGTCATGGCCGAGGATGCCCAGCTGAAGGCACTGAATGCCCGCAAGCAGCGCCCAAAGAAATTCAAGTGCCCCCACTGCGACGTGGCCTTCTCAAACAATGGCCAGCTGAAGGGACACATCCGCATTCATACCGGTAAGTTTCATTAAGCTGAAAAATCCTCCGCCTGCTTTACTAACTTCTATTTTCCCTATTTCCTCTGCTTACAGGCGAACGACCATTCAAATGCGACGTAGAAACCTGCGGCAAAACCTTCACACGCAACGAGGAGCTGACCCGGCACAAGCGCATTCATTCGGGTCTGCGTCCGTATCCGTGCAGCGCCTGTGGCAAGAAGTTCGGACGGCGTGACCACCTCAAGAAGCACATGAAGACGCATATGCCGCAAGAGCGTCAGCTGGGACCGGCCATATTTATGCCCATGTATCCATATCTCTATGGCTACTAAACAGCTGACCCCGACCCCCAGCCTCAGCCTCAGCTACAACTACAGCTACAGCTTCAGCGATCTGTGAAGCGCTTGCACGCATTAAAAACGCAACAACCATTTACCAACAAACCAACCAAGCAAAAACAACAACAACCACAAATAACTCAATGCCGGCCAATACTCTAGCTCTGTGTATCTACCTCAGGCGTACCTGGCGCATCAAGGCGCACTTAAACCAACTACCTCAGCACCAATCTATGCTAACAATCATAAAGACGATACAGATAGATATCCATGACGATATATGCAAATATTGAGCTATTTATTTTATAATGAATATTTACATTTCCACTACGTGACGTGAGGTAGAAGCGTCGTAAAAAACCCACACTTGTGTAAATAAATCCTTAAGTGATCCTTTCTCCTATGCTAAGCGATTAAGAGTTTTAAGAGACATCTACATTTATATATACATATATAAGAATATTTTTCACATTTTTATATGCTGAATGCGGTTAATAGCAATATACGATTTACATTTAAATGCCTAGTTAAATATTCAGAGCTATAATATACGATTTATGTTTACAAAAAAAAAAAAAAAAAAAAAAATGAAAAAAAGAATATATAAAACATTTGAAAAAAAAAATAACAATTACTTCTTTATCTTTTCATTTAGAATCTTGGAATTCAAAGCAGAAGAGAAATTCTCTTGAGTGAAAATAGTAAATGGAATTTTTTTTCATTCATTAATACCCATATAACTATGAATATACATACATACATATACATATATAACCTATATAACTATTTACAATTTCACGGCCATTTTGGCAATGTCCTAATGACTGTCACTTCCCACTAACCAGATCATTTTGCAAATTGTCCGAATCATGCCGGCAAATTCAAAGCCAAATTTGCAGTTTGCATTCGTCGGCACATTTGATGCATCCTCATCAAAGGGTTGAAACTCCCAAGTCATTTGGGCAAAATCTGCGAAAATTCATTCACAAAAATCACAAAAAGAAAACTAGAGAAAAATAACCATTAATTTAGGTCAAGTCAAACGCCCAGGCCCAGAAAGCCTTTAGACAAGCAATTCTAACTTTTCAGCCATAACCAATCCATCTGTTGTAGTAATGTTCCATCTATCTGTGTAGATATATTAGAGCTGACTTGATTTCAGATCGAACTACAAGCGATTCACACAGTTTTCTCACAGTCTGTGGAGGAGTCTGTTGCAATTGTTCACGTATCCTTGCCATTACTCACACGACAGCTTGCGTCATTCATAAGGACAATGGCGAGTGGCCCACCTGAGCAAGTAAGTGCGATAGACACAAAGTCTGCTCTGACAACAATTTGGAATTTATATGTACCCCGGGTCCACAATATCAATGTGACTTCTACGTGTGCACAATAGATGCAATTTTGTTAACCGTAGCAGACCGGTGGGCACTGCCTCTCAACCTTTTCCACAGACAGCCAGACAATGGCAATACGGTCGCTTGATAGAGGCGTGCAGGTCCCGCATCGCATCTACATCTACCTGTCCCTCCTGGTCAGTCCTGAGAAGATTTTCTGCCAGACAGTGCGACGTCTTCGTCGTCGTTGTTGTTGTTGTTGCTGCTGCTGCTGCTGCAACACAAGTGGCACAATGATCTAACTAATAATATGTCCCATTGATTTCTGTAATTCTGTTTGCAGCAGACACAGCAGACACACCGGCCACACTTTGAGCACTTGGCCAAACCCAGCGGACGGCAACTAGTTCAAATACCCATTTCTCAAGATGATACGCTTTTCGTCAGCATTTCGAATGGATCTCTTTCGATATTGACAGCGATGTTTGCTAAGTATTGTCCTTTAATTGCTGCCAATTAATTAGAGCAGGAGTAGAGTTCTTTACTCTGAAGTGTGGGAAGATGCTTTAAATTTGTATAAAATCCATAAATACATATCATTTATCGATGTCAATCACATTCTCAAACGTTGAATAATAGGCAACTTTGAAATGATGATGTACATATGTATATAGGAGACATACATACATATATATAGGCATAACAAAAGCAAATTGAATTTATTTGTTATCTAAACATGAACAATATAAGCATTATTCATTTGTACTAAAAATAATTTAAAGTTAGATACAAATACATATGGCTACATGATAACTACCAATATGCGGTAAATTAATATATATATGTTTCTATTGACTAGCTAATCATAGATGAGCTATTAGCCCAAAAAGGCAAAGAATTAATAATTATGAATAATAGTATAAAATATATATAAACAAGCCAACGCTACGAAAAATTTAGATCAATTTGAACTTTTCAAGTACCAATTTTTTCACTCTTTATTTAAGCAAAAAGTGTTCTAAGGCCAAAAAGAAATGCATAAAAGGATTGAATTTACCTATCATGACTTAAATAAATTGCAACAATATTCTTCATTCCTACCTACTTTTTGGTTAGAAAAATTACATTTGCATAAATATCATCATAAAATTGATTTTTATAAATTTTACATTTTCTTAATGTGCCGCTATAAAAAGGTACCAACAGAAGTCTAAAAAACAGCCATTTTATGCTGAAAGCATGCCATCATAACATTAACCAAAACTGAATGAATTTTAAAATATCATCAATAGCTTATTTAAATTAATTGTTAACTAAACTTATTGGCTTCAATTAATAAGCTTTTTACTTGAAAGTTCTCGCAACTTTAGCTTCGAAGAATTATTTATTTATATTATTTATTTTTTCATTGCATTTAAAATACTTATATATATACTAGAATCGTGCATTTAAGATGCAATAATTTACACAGAAATAAAACTAAAATTTTAAAATTTTAAAATATGTATACATAACTATATATATCTTGATACTGAGTAAGAGTCCAAGCTCTTCTATTGCTTTTAAATTATAATATACAACATCCCATGTACAATTTCAAGTCATTATTTTAATAATCTCAAATAATTATATTTAAAAATTTCCCCTCAAGTTAGAGTAACTTTCAAGCAGGTCTCTCAAATTGACTGAACTGTCGTACTTCACTTCGTAATATTTTTGTGTCCATAGAGACGTTAAGGAACTCTGCAATCCCTCCAGCATTTCCCAGGAAATAAAATCGAGGTAAGAAATATAATTGCTCAACTATAAACGTAAACAAGATAGTATTGTTCCACAACAATATCAGACAGAGTCACTTCCTAACAAGAAAGTAGTTTGGCTATCAATAACCCACTGACGTCTTGAGGACAATTGCCATGTAGGAGGCACTAGCCATTCATGACCACAAAAAGGCCAAACAAAAGTCATCGGGTGGTCCACAAATTCCGCAACTATGCTCGTATAATTGCCAGCTACGTGGACCATAAGACGTTGTCTTCTAACATACTTTCTAGCCAGGCCACACAGCGCGTCAGACTGAGAAATTGAAATGTATTTTGTGCCCTAATAGAGAAATATACGGGCCATAATTTCGCAATGCAACAATAGCACAGCAATTGAATGGGCAGTGCAAAAAAAAGAGAGAGCAGTGCATAAAAAAAAAAAATAAAATGGAGTCCTCGGCCCGATGGGTATAACAGCGTAGAAATGCGATTGCTACCTTTCACAGCGCCAGTTCTTGGCCAAGCAGAGTGCGTTGATGGGTTTCAACCCCTCAAGGAACAACCCTCATCCCCTATATGCATAAGCACACGCACACACACACACACACAAGCACAGGGACACACACACTCACACACACCCAGGGGCTGGCAGGGGGTACAGACAGTAGTAGTAGCCGTGGTGCCTGTGCGCTGACGTTTTGTACAAAGTGTCAGAGGATCCATTTAATTGGAAAATTTATTGGGCAGCAGCAGCAGCAGCAGCAGCAAGGCGCATAGGAATAGGAGACAGCCTGTCTGGCCCTCTTGTTGGCTTTCTTTGGCTCGCATGTTTGCGGTTGCTGGAAATACTTTCACAAATCCAAATAGGGGAAGACAGACTAACCCATAAAAAGTAGAATAAAAATAAAGCAAAGACAAATTCTTGTAAAGAAATGGATTTGTATCGAATACACGAGTAAAGTGCCACAATCGACGCTGTTGCCTAGAATATGCCACGGAGCTCAACGTGTGTGGCTGTGGCTGTAGCTGCGACTGTAGCTGTGGCTGGCATGTTGGTAATTCTATTCTATTCAATTCTATTCTATTTTGTGTTCGTTCCGATTATAAGACTTTCCCGCTAATTATATTTGTACAGGCCACGCTTCCAGAGCCAGCCAGACATTGCCCAACATTTCCAGCTACTTATCAACGGCTGGCATTGGCGATTTCCAATCGTATTTTCCAAGTGTTTAGGCTAATCCTAGGCGGAAAAGTGGGTATGTCCCGACAAGCGCTAAACGATGAGTTTATCTGCATAAACACTCTTAATAAGTCGATTGTCTGCTGTCTAATCTCTTGCTGAGGACTCACCGCAGCTAATGACCATATCTCCTCATTATCTTACACTGCAAATGTACGCAATTTGGAACGTAATCCTAACGCCGGGACTTGCACAACTCTGCGCAATGCATGAATAGAGATAGCTGCATACACATGCATATGCATATGCATTCACACATGTCATATGTATGTACATATATGTATATGTATGTATGTGGTACATAGGACCGAAATACTCATATGGTTATTCCACGCACATGGCACAAGGTGAGCCCTAATCTGTTTGCCCAGATAAACCACAGTCACTCACTAAGAGATAGTCGGCCCGAGCAAATAGCAGAGACAGATATGCAAGTCAGCATTGATATCAGCATGCCGGCTTGCAGGGGTATTGTGGGCCCAATGCCTAGCCCTGATGCACCCTTAATTAGAAACACGTTCATCATTATTATGCAATTGCAGTCAATTCAAACCGAAAATCGACCAAAACAACAACATACAGCGCCCAGCTGGACAACAGGCCAAAAAGGTAAACAGTAGGTGGTGCCGGAAGTGCCACAAAGTTCAAAACAAACGGCTTTGTCTGCGCTGTTTTCCCATCGCAGTGAGCCAACAAACTAATCAAAACTAATGATGACATAATTGGCTCGATTGGGCCAAAGGAAGCAGCCCGATCCTGTGCTGTTTTGTCATGGGCATGAAATCGAATAGAAATAGGAAGTGTTTCTCGCAGCACAAGACAAAGCCACACACAAATTGTCCTTGCAAGGAAACAGCCATCAGCCATCAGTCAGGGGTCCTCAGAAATACGACAAAACAGTTTGCACAAGTTAAAAAAAAAAAATCGAAAATAGAAAATAGAAAAAAAGATAATTGATTTGTTTGCGAAATGCAATGCGATGACACTTGGATTTTGATGCCTGTGGTGTGGTCCTGTTCAGCAATTAGCTGGAACAGTTTAATTACATTGAGGAAATTGTTGTGACAGTTGGTAAAAGTCAAAAGTGTTGAGCAATTCATCAACCAAATGCCACACGGACTGATTTTCTTTTTAAGTTCCATTTTCTCCAAGATCTTTTTATTATTATCTGCTGTTTTGCCACCACGGAAGTCGTCCCGCGGCGTAGCGTGTGCTACTGCAGTTGCTGCCTTCGTCCCGTGGGGTCTTCGTACAAATTGACAATGTGTAAAACAAAACACTTAAATGAGATATATGTATATCTTAACAATGACTGTTGTTTTATTTGTATACTGATAAAACGGAATCGACCGATAATTCGTAAACCAAAAAGTTTATATAAAAGGAGTACGAGTATATAAAGTACATTCGAGTATAAAATGCATCGAGTATCAAATTTTAAGTATCTGTATGTATATGTAGATATAAATATGTGTAAAAGTATATGTTTAAGTTGTATAGCTTGTTTGTTTCTTCAACATTTGTTGTGCAATCAAAGTGCTAATCAGACTTAACATATGTACATATGTATGTTGGCTTATAGACTACGATAAATACATATATGTATTTATATATTATACATATATCTGGATATGTGTAAATGAAATATATATTGTGGCATGCAAGGGGCATCTTTAAGTAAGGCACAAACAATTGAGCCGCTGAGATTACGTGGTGCGCGTTTCTGCATCGCTTGATCGAACATTTCCATTTGAGGTTATATTTGGATTATACTTGCTGCAGCTTTCTGCCTAGTAGAGCATTATGGCCGCCTGATTCTTGTCTTTGCTCAGCGGCTCCGAACGATGACGATCACGACGTTCGCGCCGTCTAGCATAGAGCAGAATCGTTATATTTATGAAGACCACAATGGTCGAAATAACAACCAGATAGAAGCTGTAGCCCAGATGGGCCAGTCCGGTGCTGTACCAATGCTGTTGCTGGTGCTCCGTTAAGAGAACATTGTGAATAAGATACTGATAGAACTGCACCAGCCATGCCAAGAATGCAACCATCTGTGCACCTGCCGCTGAAATGTTTGAAGCCAACAGGAGCAGCATGGTGCCGCCTTTCTTAGCTGCTGACGCTGACTTCAGCACAGCGGCTATGGCTGCTATGGTGCACGCCAACAGTCCAAAGCCTGTGCCAAGTGTCGTAAGTAACCACAGCCAGAAGCTAGTGTCGCCATGCTCGGTGCGAATGAAGGAGTAAACTGTGGAAAATTAAGATTGGTTCATAATTACGCTTCTATTGATATTAACAAGAGCCTCACCATCGACCTGATTGTTCCGTACTCCAAAACCAGGATTCAAGTTCTGGTTACCATAAAACAAACCAAAATTGACGTCGCCCTTAGCTTCTGTAGTATTGGTGCGCCGCGGATAGGCGCGCACCCAGTGATTAGTTGTCATACTGGTCAACAGCAATCCGATGGCCAGGCAACTGCCAAAGAATGTAGAGAACACAAGGGCGCGCGTGCGTAGACTCATCTTTACAGATCTACGAATGTGCATAAAATGGAAAGTTATCAAACAAATATTTCTTGTTTTTGCTTAGATAATTGAAAATATTTTGCTGCTTATGCGTAAGCGTTTTCATTCTAGCCACAATTTCACTGGCTAAAACAAAGAAAACGCAGCACAAAACAGCAACAAAAGCAGAGCCTGCTGTGAAATTCACTCACCTTGCGAAAGTGGCTTTGCGGGAAGGAACGCGAGTGTCGTCGTTGTAATTATCACCTCCGTATTCCTCAATATACCTTTGTATCATTAGCCTCGAAATTCTCCTCTCATATCTTGTGCAATTTATGCGTATGTTTGCGATTTGTTATTAAATTAGTGTTTGATTCTTTGTTAAGTTAATGTATGATTTTTCCAGCCGTTTTGTGAACTCTGTTGTTGTGTTTTCCCTATGATTTCTTAGTGTTGGATAATGTGTTCGGTACTGGAAAACATTTCATTTACGCACTGTCTGGCAGCACTACAGCAAAATGTATTGAATGGAACATATGGCAACGCTGCATACAAAAATTGCGCGTAATTTGTGCGTGACAAAAAGAGAAAATCTTTAATAAATATGAGTGGCCGCAAGCACAAAGGAGCCGAAAACATTGAAAATCTGTGTCCCGTAGCCAGGTAAATATAACCATAATAATGTACATGCACGATAGCCCACAAATCAAGTGTGCATGCAAAGGCGGGTCATCAAATGGCGCGAACTATTCCAGTGACGTCACATGAATGTATTGCTAAATAAAAAGCAAGAGCAGCAGCGAAACGGGGCCAGCATATAATTGAAAGGTGCTTGACCCGTGCTGACCAGGCAACTGTCCCGTAGTTGCGCGCCGAGCACTTTTCATTAAATGCCCCTCAAACACTATTTCCAACATGTTGCAGAAAACGCTCGACAAGTAAGAACGGCTCAATCGGCGCTGCAGCCGCTGTGCCCCCAACCAAAACGACGTCGGTTTACGAGCACACCTCCTCCCCGTCAGTGCTGACCTTTGAGGCGCTGGAAGAAATGGGCATCGGGATGTTGGACTCTGAGGAGAGCAGCTCATCTGCTCTGTCAGCAATTGCACTCGCAGTGAGCACAACCAGCGATGAGAACTCCAATGAGACTACGCCCTGCACCAATGTGGCGCGTATGGCACACCAGCAGGCGCGCTTGAGTCTAAACTCGACTGCATCTACGCTCGACAACACTATTATTGAGGTGTTCAGCGAAGATACTCAGGAACGTTCGCTGCAGCAGTCGGCTGAGAAGCTGCACGCTCTGGCCCAGGCGAAGCGAACGGCGCTGGCCAACAGCGAATGCAGCAGCAACTCCAACTCACCCAGCAAGCGGACCAGAAATCCCCTTGCCACAGTCACATGCAATAATCAAATTGAGCCCTTGCTGCCACCTGCACCGCAGCAGCAGCCGCCGCCGCAACAGCAACAGACGCCCCTCAGCCTACTGCCCTCGACCAGCAAGCAGGCGCTGAGGCAAAAGAAACCCACGCAAGCACCAACAGCAGCACAAGGAGCACCACCGCCACCGCAAACGCTGACAAGCCGACTGGCGGCCACAGAAAACTTCTTTGTCTACCGAACGCCCGCGATGAGCGCCCACATTAGCAGCGGCATCAACTACTTTGACAAATTGTCCGACGAGATTTTGCTGGACATTTTCAAATGGTTGCCAAAGAAGACGCTGCTGCGCATAGCCACCGTTTGCCGTCGATTCAATCGTTGTGCACGTGACGAGACTCTGTGGACGCGTCTGGATTTGGGACTACGGACGCTCCGTCCCACTGCCCTGGAGCAGGTGGTGAAGCGCGGTGTGCCAATACTTCGTCTAGCTCAAGCAGAAGTAGGAAATTGAAAAATCTGCTCTATATATTTTATTTATTCTCAACCATCTTTACACCAGATACAAGATCCGGCGTTTACATACGAGGCATCGTCTATAGACTTTCAGTCGCGTCTACAATATCTGGACTTGAGTCTTGCTTCCATTTCACTCAGCTCGTTGCGCACATTACTGGCGCATTGTCGGCAACTGAAGAAACTTAGCCTGGAGCACGCCGAGCTGAATGATGAAATCTGTAGTGAAATTGCGCAGAACAGCTCACTGGAGACACTGAATCTGTCGATGGCCAGTGGCCTGAACGCCAACAGCGTTGGCCAAATGATGGAGTCGCTAACCAAACTGAACAGCCTAAACATATCGTGGACTGATTTGAGCGCTGATGCTGTAACCGCACTGGTTACTCACATACCGTCCAATGTGATCAGATTGAACGTGGCCGGCTGCAGGCGTGTGCTCTTCGATATACGTTAGTATCCCACAAATATTGAATAGACTCGGACCGATTTGACATTAATCTTTTTCGGCTTTCAGATGTGGCCACACTGCAGAAGCGCTGCCCCCAACTGCTTGAACTCGATCTTTCAGACTGCAATAGCCTGACGCCTGCGGCCCTCACTTCAATCATGAAATTCAACAGTCTGGAATACTTGTCTGTTTCGCGCTGCTATCTCATACCCGCTGCTAGTTTTATGTAAGCTAATCCAAGTTCACCGCGAAGGTCATAGGATTCATTCTAAACATTTTCTCTGTATCCCTCAAATTTAGAGAACTAAAGAACATGACGTCACTTACTTATCTGGACATTTTCGGCATGCTTTCGGATGCCGCCATGGAGGTGCTGGAGAAGCAAATGCCCAAAATTGGAATCAACAAGTTTATACACAGCTCGGTGGGACGCCCAACTGTGGGCACGCGTCGCACCTCCATTTGGGGCCTGCGAACGCGCGACTGAGGCGTCACCAAATCAGACTTGAAATTTTCATGAATTCTACTTTTGTTGCGTTTCAATGCCGCTTAGCGCAGTATTTATATTCAATTCAATGACAATAATTAAATGTCACGTTTAGCAATCAATTTCAATCATCTTTCAATCACTCGTCGACCTCGCTGAGTGGAGCAGCTGGTTTCTCCCATTTCCAGTCCTCCCAGTTAACGCAGTCCTTCAGGCTATCGAGATAGCCCATCTCATCTGGACAACGCATTTTGCTTGCGGGCTCATTGAGTGCCTCGCACTTCCAGTAGGACGTGGGATCCCAGTTATCACGGAAGATCGCAATGTCCAACTCCTCCTGCGTCTTGCAGCCCGGCTGCCCATCGCTGTTGTAGGCGTTAGCCAAACTGCATGCAGCCAATAGAACCAAACAGATAGTAAGCTGAAGTTTCATTTTACTGCAAATGATGCTCGACCAGTGCTCGACTAACACCTTTTATAGTTACCTTGGCACATTGATAAGCCAAATGAAGTGCAATCTTTACCAGAAAATGCTTTTAGATATTGGCTGCTATGCAAACATTTGACAACAACGTCTATATGACTCACAATTGTACAATTTCCTTTAGAGTCGGAAGTTTTTACAGAAATATATGAATTACAAATTAATAGCAGGTCTATCTATCTATTATAACTATTGAAAGAAAATGTTGATAATACAAATAGCCATGCATATGTGCATTTTTGTCTCAATATTATCTTATACAGATATTCTATAAATATTAATTACGCATTATATAACAGATATCAATATATAATTGTAATGTATTGCTATAATAATTATTATATTTAATTCAAAACATGGCGCCGTTTTATTTTTATAGTGAATATTGAATGTGCTGGTCACCCTAATGCTATGTGTAACAGCTGATGCAGTCAATAAATACCTACAAACTTATGGAATAAGCCTGTGATGTGCATAGTCATTCTTACAAATTGCATTCAATAGAACTGCATTTAATATACAATTATTTTTTGCCTGCTCCGATTTAAAAATGTTATGAAATAAACTCAGCGTTGCCACTATTGAGCTGCCAGACTAATAAAAAATCGATGCTTGTACAAAAAAAAAAAATGCCTAAAAATGACAGCAATGCACTATTTACCCACGATTTTGTGAGTCTTTTAACAGTGCTATTTGCCATTAGTTTATATTAGTGCTGTGAAACTGTTGGTTTCGCGTAGGCTTTGTATTGTACTCTCACAAAATTTAAATTTTACATAACTATTCTCAGTAAAAAATTTTTTTGGTTGCATTCCAAAATTATTCATAGGTAATAAATAAAATTGGCGACTGCCAACAAGCACCTACGCAGTAAACAAACAACAACCTGTAAGACCTTGAAAAATTAAAAATCTAGAGCCACGCATATGTGTTCAAGGAGAGCGCTAATCTAAATTGCCTTTCTAGGAGCTCAAGTGGAATATTCAACAGCAGCAAGATGTCGATTAGACGGACAATGTCAAGCTCAAGCTCAAGCGCCGCCGAATGGCGCAATTACTTTCTGAGCACCCACTTTTGGGGACCGGTTGCCAATTGGGGCATCCCGATAGCTGCCATTGCGGACACGTCCAAACATCCAAAATTCATCTCTGGCAGAATGACCTTCGGTAAGAGTTAATTAGATTGTGTTATTAAACCTTATCATCCGTCAGCTGCAAAAGATTCCATATAATCGCAATCGGAGCTCTTCGGTAGACACATTTGTTTATGATACTCGTTTCTGATTCCGCTAATCAAATTGCTCGACACTGATAAGCCAGATACAGATACTTGGCCATGCGCCAGCCGCCGGGCTGCGGCTGATATGTCTGGCAGCAACTCGGTCGTACTTAAATTTAATTTTGCTTCTTTTTTTCTTCCTAACAGCCCTGACCCTGTACTCGTGTATTTTCATGCGTTTCGCCTACAAAGTGCAACCTCGTAATTGGCTGCTCTTCGCTTGCCATGCCACGAATGCTTCGGCGCAGGCTTTCCAGGGCTTACGCTATCTCAAATACACGTACTCCGAGGAATCATCCACGTAGGTTGTTCAGTAACCACCTGTTCCAGCGAGCGCCCGATGTCACTCTCTAAATATTTGAACAACAATGATGACACCAACGATTGCAATTTATCGCAAACACGCAACTGACCGACCGACGTAATCGCTCGACCCCATCCCAGCCCCCGTCAAATTGGTTGAATCTCATTGAGGAATGCTGCCGATTTATTGTTCACGTGTGCTCCACAGCCTCTGAGAGTGCGTCGTGCGCTAAATGCTCTTCAGTTAGTGGTTTCCAAACGGTTCTGGTTGTAGATATAATGTATATGATTTTAACATTTAAAATTTAATGTGCAATAGACAAATTAAAGGTTCGGCTAACAATTTTATGTGTAAATCTGCCTAAAATCTGTATTGAATAAATATATTTTATGAGGCTATATGAAATGAAAAATGTAAAGCTGTAGTTTGCAAATAAAAATTTCAAGAAATCTAATGAAAACTCCCAAGTTCACTATTTCCAACTATTTAGAATAGGCACGTTTTTATAATGCACTTTAAAGACGTAATTATGTAAGAAATATAAATAAAACAAAATTTGATTTTGGCATGGCCTTCAGCACATGCACTTTATATTATATTTGTGTATAAATCTAAAATATATATGGGTAAATAGTGTATTTTCATTAATAACATTTTACACATTTTTGTATACATATTTTTGTAACATTTTTTGTTTTCACAACTAAAGGCAATATAATCAATGTAAGTGTAATTAATCGCTACTCAATTTTTTTTTTTCTTTTTCTTCTTTTTTTTTTTTTTTTTTTGCTTCATTGAGCTTGCAAACGAGTTTTGTTGTTGATTACATTTAGTACATAAAACATAAGTATATAAAACATGTGGATAAAATTTCATAATTTCAAACATAATTATGCACTAATTAAAAAATTTGTATAATCATACGCATTTTATATGGCGCGTTAAGTATATACAAGTTCTTAGGTTCTAATAACATAATAAAAGTTTTTCATCAATTGCTTTTGCAATTGATGAACTGTTCTGATCATTTGTTTTTTGTTATGGTTCCTCAAGTGGATTCCATATTGTAAAGCGACTTCTTCAGCGACAACCTTAACTTAATGGAATAATTGAAATTATCTTGTTACAACTACAGCTTTGCATCGCAATATGCGACAATCGAGAGGTACGAAAGTTTGACTATGGCATGGCTATGAGAATCTTAAGACGCCGGTTCGGGCTTGACATAGGTGCTATTTTTAATGAAGTTTTCCCTAAGGAAGTTCTCAAAGCGTTTTGCTCGGAGGTGAAGTCGCTGCACCTTGCATTTGAGTTTGTTGTTGGTCGCTTGCAGGTCTTCTTCTTCACGTTTTTCCTCCTCCTCACGCAGTCTGGTCTTCTGACGCGACACGCGGCTAGCCTCGTTGTTCTTAAGACGATCTCGGTATACCTTCGCCTCTTCCTCCGTCATTTGGGCCATCAGCTCCGGATCGGGTCCATCAGCGTGCTCTTTGGCAGGACGTCCTCGCTTGCGCTTGGTGTTACCATTGGTCGATGTTGTGGCACTGAACGCTGATGTACTGGCGGTGGATGCAGCGGGCGATACGGGTGCTGTGATCAAGCCAGCGAATCCCGTCAGGCAAGTTGTTGCATACGAGGTAGAGGTACTAATTGAGTATGTGCTATTGGGCGTGCCCGGCGCTGAAATCTCTGGTAGTTGGGAGGATGTTGTACTATCCTCTACGCTGCGGAGCTCCTCATAAATTTGATGGTGGTTGGACACGTTACTTGGTGAATTGACCTATAAGCGATAAAAGTAGTGAATTAGTTGCCTGCGTATTTAATGAAACGCTAGAGTAACTTACTTCACAAAGCTTGATCACCTGATCAATAATGTCAGGGGTGTTCATGACATCTGGATGGGTGATCTGTGATTTGTTGATGTGAAGAACGAGCTTACTACGCTTCTGTGGCAGTGTCTCAACTGTAGGGACGAGAGACACTGCAGAGGCTGTGCGCTTCACGCCCAAACGCTGAGTGCATGGGGCTTCCTGCACAGCCGTAGCAGTGCAAACATCTTCGCTAAAGCCACCAAGCGGGCCAAGACCGAAGCCCAACGACTGCTGGCTGAAGCTGTAGTTTTCCATGCTGTTCTCGTCAGCTGGTATGGGTAGCTCGTTGAAGTACTTAGTTTGGCTAGATGACCACAGGGTGGAACCTTGTGAGAAAGTTGACAGCATAGGATCGCTGTTCAGTATGTTGTCTAGATCCAAATCTGAATGTGGATCACTTCCGAAATCGATGCCATTGCAAATGGAGGCCATGTCTTCTGCCTCCTCTGCATTATCTAATTGTTGAACTTGAAATTCATCCATTAATGTTAAGTCGCTGTTAAAGTTGTCGCTGTAATTGCTATCCAATTCCAGATTGCACTGATCCATTTCCTTGCTCTCAATGTGATCCTCAGCAATCAGGTTTATGTCAAAGTCAAAGTCAAATATATCCGTCTCACTATAAATCTCTTTCTCAAACTCCTCGCTTTTACCGTTGCTGCTCGTCGTCGACGTAGCTTCTATATTTTGCAGGAATTCTATGGAAGATACAAAAGATTATTAATACAAAAAAAAACAAAATTCGCATGCATTTTAGAATTTGTGCGTGTGCCAAATTATTAAATCGTTATATACTATAACTTTTTCAGTTGCCCTTGCAATGACCACTTTTAATTAATTTCATATTCATCATATTGTTTCATATTCACTTAAGTACGCAATACTCTAATAATAATGTAAAATTGCATTCCTATTGAGTACTTCGACCTAGAAACAACACAAAAATATTTCACGTAATTCTTCAAACTAATTATTTCTATATATTTTGGTTGAAAGAAGTACGTAAAATGGAATTCCCAATGTTGATGGCTATAATAAATTCCCAATCAGATATTCAAAAGTAAAAAGAACTAACTTCGCTGAGCAGAATGAACTGAATGTCATACAACATATTTGTTATACTTCCAATGCGTTGAATTCAAATATGTTGCATACTTTTAAGCTGTCAGCTAATTTGGAAAGAGACAGCTAGCTGCTGTAAATGTATTTGATCGCTATCTCGCTCACACAGTTTGTTGTGAAATTCACAAAACGAAACCGAATAACACAAACGAAAATAATACAAACTGTAAATACAACAAAATTTATGGCAGACGGTAGAAATAATATATAAAAAATGTAGTAAATGAAATAAGTGAATTAAAAACAAAAATATTCTTAATTTCCAATAAGTATCTAGTCTGTTTTGCGCGCAATGAAAGAGACAGCACAAGAGAGCGGGACCGAACACTCATTAGCCTAACTCGAAGCAAACATGATCGTGCATGCACGCTTTTAAAATGTTGACGACGAACTGTTAAGGGGATGAAATTTGATTGTGTTTGCAACATATTATACATTACACTAAAGTAAACCCTATAGCGGTAATTTAGGGCTAATAAAAATAATAATATTTATTGCCAATTTATTTAAATCATATTCGTCTTTTTTAATCAGGAGCATAATATATTTGCCAATTTAAGTTATGTGAGTTCAAATGCACACAACAAAAAGAAACAGTTCTTGCAGATATACCTACTAGAGGGCATTAAGATTCCTGTCGGAAAAATAAACTAATTTTCATCTAAAAATGTTTACATTTTCAAGAAATTAATTTAAATAATTATATATTTATATTATTTTCATAAATATTCACCTTTCGAACGTATTCTGAATCTGCTCTGCGCGCTACTTCGCTTAACGTTCTTCACGTACGAAAGGTCTGACAATAACTGACTGCGAGTTGCAAAAACAAACCTTTTATCGAGAGCGATCGAGCGCAAGCCTACACATGCATACATACACATATATATATATATGTGTGCGCAACCTGCCTTACACCAACAAGTGTTGTGCGTATACTGTTGTCTCGCTCTGCCGCATGCGTGCTTTACAGGAGCTTCTTATTGGACAATTACATATGATTTAAATGTATTAGATATTGGCCTATGGCCGACATCTTACCAATGTATTCATATGTATAATTAACAGAAGTTTTTGGCTTTTCGATGCACCAATACAATTGCAGCTGGAATTTCACCAGAGCAGAGAAATATTCCTTATAACTTCGACTTGGATTCTGAACAAAGAGTGTCATCGTACATGCATACATACATATGTATGTATCTATTTATTAGCCTTGTGCTTATTTATTATGGAGTCTATTGAAAGACAAATCATACTGTGTTACTTGAAACACTTAATAAATGCAGAAAAAATATATAACTAATATTTTAATAGCCAGAATATGCACTGCCGGTTGTTGTTGTACTATCTAGCGTATACGCGATGATGTGCAGACTGTGAACACATACATATATACACCTTCGTATTTATGTATGTGTATGTGAGAATCCAACAACCGGCCGGCAAAAATCAGCTGTCTCGTATTTAGAGCGAGCTAGAGCGAAAGAGACAGCATGACTGCGTTTGATCGACGCGTCGCCCGTGAGAGCGACACACATACTCCTACAAATAGTGCAAACTGGATACTCTCGCTTGCCTCTCTCAAATTTTGCGCATCATGCTAATCGAATTTCACAACAATTGGGGGAAGCATTAAATCTTAAGAAACCAATGTCAATGTCTCTAAATCGGGCATTAAGCAATTAACTTTTAAATAAAAATGTACATGCATATCTATGTAATTTGGAAATAATTTAAATAATGTGGAAATATTGATGTATACTTGATGTATACAAAGATCGGCACTTGTATTGACAGTAAAATTGAATCTAGGTCATAAGTTGACATATGTATGTACAGATATACATACATACATATGTACATATTTGCATGAATGCATATTCATATACAGCTGTCTTTAATATCAATAACATATCTATACATACATATGTACATATATAAAGCTTTAAAATTGCCTGATTTTCCAGCGCTGCAGAACGCGCCTAACTCTACATACTCTATGCCCATTTATGGACACGGTCATCGTTTCAAACAAAGACGATAGTAAGGCCCAATGGGATAGCTGGGTGGCGCGAGAGTCGACGCCTTTAGTGAGGCTTCTGATAAACCATATGATTTCTAAATTTTATTTTGAAGTAAATGAAATTAATTCATAATGAGAAACATCTTGATTATTTAATTAACAAAACTTCAATAGAGTGCAAATAATTATGCATATAATGTTCTATAGGGTTTTCAATATAAAAATTGGTATGTTGTTCTCAGGCCAGAATAGAATGAAAAATTAACAAATTAACAGGCCCTGTCATACATCAATTTAATTAAAAATATAAAATATTTGTAATACAATTATAATAATACGTTATGTATGTAATTTTTCTGTTACTCTGGAATGCGTTTATAACAAAATGCGCAATTGATTCGTTGGTGTTAAAAAAAGTGACAGCATGACTCAGAGTTGCAAAAACAAAAACTAAAACTGCGAAGGGACGTACGTCGTACGGAAGCAAAGTGGCAGAAGAGGTCTGTTTGCTGATAAGAACTTTGTGTAAATTCGATGGAAATTAATAGATGAAATCGTAATTCGCTCATTCTGTCAAATAAAAATGATGCCTTCTAAATTAGCACCTAATGCAGACTTTATACTCTCCTATCAATTAAAAGAATTGCCAATATCTACATATATCTTTCATATATGTAAATTCTCAGTATATAATGACCAATTCATACAATAAATATATAAATTGAGCGTTTCTTTATCTTACAAATCATAATAGAAAATTTAACCATATTAAATTGTTCGTATTGGACGTTAAACAATAAGAAACTAACTTCTTGTTACGTGTATTTATTTAAGTACACACATATGAACATGAATGAAACCTATTTATAAAAAAGTTGAGAAAAGTGTAGCCGTAAAAGGCAATTATTAAACCTTTTAGTTCAAGTATAAAAAAAAAATGCTTTAAACCTGATTCATCGTATTTAAGGCCTTCGGCTATGGGTATGGTTTGACTCTCTTGAAGCAATTCAGGTTGGCATGTATAATCGTTTATTAGCAGTGGCCAAGTCCAATTAGCTTTTACATACTTTGTTTGTCGTGCATAGCAACAGCAAATAGAGATAAATATCATCATCTATATACATTGAAAATGATTACTGTTGCATATCAGTACCTAATACTAACAAATGTTTATAGTGTAAGTTAACACCTGAATATTTCTGAAACTAAGAGATCTAAAAATTCGAATATTCTAAGAAGTTACTCTATATGGATCAGAACGTGCATTTAGCCATATTAAATGGCCAGAGCCCCCTTAAGGTATAACTCATAATAGCTATTGTTTGAAATGTAAAAGTTATACTTTATATATAATAATAAATAACAGTAAAAAGTCTAAAGTGAATGTGATTCACATAACCCTCTTTGAAGCCAATTTGATGGAAAACAAGACACTTGTCCGTCCCCATCCGACTTGGCATTACACACATTACTCATGACTCTGTTGACTGCTTTGTGGTCGCAATGGGTCATTGCACTGTGATCTTCTTCTCATTCATCAGGTGGTAATGTACCTCGATGTCATAGGCCGAAACAGCGTCCGTCTGCCAGCTGTTTCGGAAGAGCCAGCGGTCAGACGGGTGCCTTTCGATGCCTGCTATCTGACTCTTTCTCTAACTGATTGTTTGGCCACGCATGACTGTTGGCTACTTGTTTTGATTTCGAACAGTAACGAGAGAGTGCTGGTACAAATTACACACACAAACACAGTACTCACCATCTATGAACACCGGTACGTCTATCTCTTCAACTGTAGCAGTAGGCATTGCTCCACTCATATCCTGGCGGGACTGCATGTCTGCACCTGTCAGCTGTATACCAGCCATTGACGCCAGAGTCTGGGGCGTGCTCGAAACCGGGACCGTTTGCGTCACCGTTTCCACAGTCGGTGGATTTACCACTTGGTCGTTCGCGACCTGGTTTACTTGCGAAACTGAGCAACTCGAGCTCGGTTCTTGTGGGTATATTGTCCCAGTCAACGGGATACGGGATATTGGCTTCACGATACGGGATGCTGTCGCCGAAGATGTAAAGTTTACTGAAGAGCTCGCCGTAGGCAATGCAGCTTTCAGAGAATCCGTTGTTGGTACCGACCCTGGTAAAAAGGGTATTCTGATAAGACGAGTTCGAGGCGCGCTCTGCTCTGTCCTGTTGCTGCTGCTGCTGTGCGTGGGCACCTTGATCAGTATGATTCTTGGATTGGGCTGTGTGTTTATAACGATTGGTATCGTTGTTGAGTTTGTTGTCGTCAATATAGGCGAATCCCTCGTAGGCACTATACGATCGGTTCTCTTCTGCGAGCAGTTGCAATTGGATGAGTAGATTCTCTCGCCAGTTGCTACTAAGTTTTGATGCTGTTCCTGTGCCTCGTATGTTGTTGCCTGTACTCGTGCTGGCTCCTGGATCATCAATATTATATCTTTGGGATTTTCGGTATTCCGTTTGGTTGCTGCTTGAGTTGGTGCCGTAAGTACAATCGGATAAGTTGTTTTGACAGTCGTTGTTGGTGATGTTCTTGGTATGTTCGATGCTGTTGTTTGATTCGCTCTGTGGCCTATTTTGGCTGGCTTGGATTTCGACGCTGAATGCCATTTTGAACGGGGCTGCTCGATGCAATTGCCACAATTTCAATACAATTTGGTGATTTCGTTTTTTTTTTTTTTTTTTTTTTTGGTGAACGGTTCGTATTTCAGGTTTCGGTTCGACAGGATTTCAAAATTTATACAAATTTCAGAATTTGTAAAAATTTTTATATATATTTCAGGATATGGCGATGAGTGGAGCAAGCACATTTTAGAGTTTTGGTTTGGTTTTTTTTGTTTTTATGTGAAAGAAAGTAGACAAAAGAAAAGATTTTGTTATTACACAGAACGACGACGTTGTGAAGCACGATCCTTTGTTAGGGTTCGCGCCACATCTTTTGTGGATTATGCGAAATGTTGTGTAGGTTTGTATGTTACCCCAAATCATGGGTATATTATCAATAGGTCAGAGACATCAATATATAAACAAAAATAATTTTTGTCTTGATATCTCCAACTATTGAGTTTTATAACAGATCAATTTTTTTTTAGCAGGATTCATACAGTGAATGAATGAGATGTGTGAGTGCATGGTTTTTTTTTTTTTTAATTTCTTTTTTGGTTCATGCTCGTTAGTGATATTTTCCTTTTTTCCTTTGCCTTTTTTCCATAATTTCCTTTTTATATACATATTTTTTTATACACTTTTTTACATTTTTTTTTTTTTTTTTTTTTTTTTTTTTTTTTTTGGAATTACTCCTTTTTTTATTTTGTATTTTTTTTTTATCTTTTATTTATTTTTTAAATTTATTTTTTTTTTTGGAATTTCTCTTTTTTTTTGGAATTACTTCTTTTTTTGGAATTACTCCTTTTTTTGGATTTACTCCTTTTTTGTTGGGATTTCTCCTCTTTTCATAAAACAATCTTACAAACTATTGAGCGATTGTTATTTCAATCAAGCAGGAATGATGCTTACAACTAGAAGATAAAAAGACTTTGTATACTCACTTTTAATTGACCGTTGGAGAGGAACAATGAAATTGTTAGGGAAGCTCTAAACAAGCTCTAAAAGAGTCGTCAACACAACTTCCTTTTAGACTGAAAGGAAAAATTAAGAAAAATTTGTATTATTTTAAAGGTTCAATGAATATCAACAAGTGCATATAAATCTATGTACATATATGTATGTATAACATTTTCTACATCTTCATGTGGAATATATGTACATATGTATGTAATGATAACACTTGACAATCATTGCGTATGTGCTATGTAGCCAAAAACTAATTTATAGAACATGAAGTAGGCACCAGATATGAAAGTCTTTTCTATTCAATACGCCCTACAAGGGCATAATAGGCAGCAAAGCTTTTTTGTTGCGCCAGAAGATAGCTAAAAGCAAAAGCTGCAAATTTAATTTCACAACAGTGCTTTGCACCAGCAAAAAAAAAAAAAAACAAAAACAAAAATGGTCGCCACCGGCAGCAAGAACAACAACAGAAACCAGTTCGCAGTGGGGCCTGACGCCTAATCAGTTGTTGGTTACCCGCGATCGAGTTTTGCTGGCGATGTAAAGACAATTATATAGCGGGCGACATTTAGATAGATATATGCGCGCACACATATGCAAACTCTTTGTAAGACTTGCGTGCTTCAGATAATGGGCCATATCGCAATCTCGTTGCCATATCAAATCGTGCGCCCAGGCAACAACGAAAAACAATTACTAATTGCTGGAAAAACACCACGTACTTATACACATATAGACATTTATAGCGTGTGCTTTACTAAATTATTCCTCTTCTAACCCTTTGTCAAATATCAGCGTATAACCAATTATATGTGAGCACGAAAAAGAGCTACAGTAGTAAAAAAAAAAACCCCCGCCTGAAATACGTGGGTGTGTGCTTATCTAAGTGTGTGTCACCATCAGCTCCTGCCTACGCTATAGCCACTATATCCATTGGTATGTATGTAAAATAACTATGTACATACATAAACATACATTTCTATCAACAGTATTTATGTAGATATGTATATATGTACATGTATGGATATATTTGTATTTTTATTAAGTATTTACTGGTATGTTTGTTTGTATGTGTGTGTTTGTACACATATATTTTTATGTAAATATATATGTAAACATATGCATATGGATGTATGTATGTAAATTGCAGAGCACATTTGTACATATGTATGTATGTGTGTACATACAAACATGCATACATATGCGCTGTCTGTAATTGTTGCTAGCATTTAATTCAATATGGCGGCCGGCAAAAAAAAAATTAAACACTAAGAGCTTTCGATATATAGTATTCATATATGTACATACATATGTATGTACGTAAGCTGAAAAACCCAGTATGTGCGACGAATACTTACATAAATTTATAATTTGTGTCTTCAAGGACTGTTGGCCGGCTGTTAAAGACCTGACCGAAAAATTCACTTGGTTTTTTTTAACGACGCAGTTTATTGGGTGGTTTTTCGAACCACCACCTGATTGTCTCAACTCGCGTTGCCGTTGCTTTTATAAATGTTCTTTAACAAATACGCAGTTGTTGTTCTACGTAGAACAGCAACAATTCTTTTACAAAATCTGTTAACGATTCACTTCTATCCTTTGCTAGGAATATACACCGAAATGCTAGATGTATATGCGCTTTATTTATATTTTGCACTTCACATCCAATTGAAAACAGAGCTGAGTGTGACTCAACTGCTTGCTTGTAGTATTCACTTGGTATTGAACGGACAGATCGCCACGAAAACAGCCAGTCGAGGCAGAAAAGACCTACAAAATGCACGAACTGTAATCTGACGAATTTAGTTTCGTTGTGAAATTCAAAAAGCTCAGCAATAAACCAGTTTGCCATAGGCAGATAACTTGCTGAGAGTGTGTGCGAAAAAGCTTTTTACACAGATACTCTTGAGAGCGCCAAAGCGTAAGCTTTGTGCTCTTTCTCTTTCAAAGGCCGCATAAGGTTCTACCTCGAGTGGAGGTATTGTTACGTCATTAAAAAAATGGTTAAATTAGGTGTTGCAAATTTTAATACATATGTATGTAAATTAAATACATAATTGTAGATATTCTGAATATTGTAAGGTCAAATTAAATAACTCATATTCCACTTTACCAGTTTAATACCATAAATAAATAAAAAATGAGTACAAAAAAAAAACGTGTTTCTCTTGAGTGACGTCACAGCGCTACTTTGACTCTCACTTGCGAACATCAACCTGTTGACTATTCCACAGTGTCGCAACATGTGTGTATTAATGTATGGATATGTACATATACATATGTACCTATTTTTGTGCATGTATGTAAATATAAACAAGTGCACCGGCCGGCGAGCAATTGCTTTGATTATGCATATGTAAATAGTAATGTACATATAAGAACTTATTTATTTAAACATAATGCACATACATATATAATTATACATATGGCCCATATGATAGGGTATCTATATTAGGTTAAATTATTGCATAAATAAAATTTACATTTTTATTTAAGCGTCTACTGTAATAATAAAATATTGATGCATTAGAGCCCATAAAATGTTCAAGTTTTAATAAGAAAGATAGGTTCATACAAAGACTTTTCACTAAGTATGTTAAAAAACACCTCAAAATTGAATCCCGCTAACTTAAAGTGGTTTAATTGTATACTATATACCCATAAAGTTATGATTTCATAGTTTAAAAATTCGTTAGGGTTTTTAAATTTTGGGGGGTTTACTCTTGCATATGCCAGCACAGCTTTTGTAAGCTGGCATTAGTCAGCAACTCTTTCGGTGTGTGTGCATGTCGGTGTAAAGATAAAAGCTCGTTCACCAGTTCTCAGAATTTCAGAGCTTTCTTAACTCACACACCTACACATGCTTCACAGACGTGAAAGCGTGCGCGTATGAATGTATTGTATTGAATTGTGGCGACAATTCAAAAACACATGAGTCATGCTGCCGACGCAGAAACCGAAAAGCTCCTGAGTGCATGTGATGTATGTAATATTGACTTTTAGGGATAGGTTAGTGAGGGGAATGGTATTAAAAGCTTTGCCAAAAAGTGCGCAGAATTCGTAGAAATGGTTAAACACCTAATATTATATTATAAATGTATGTACATGACATATACAGATATATGTAGTTGTACATGTATGTATGTGTGTACCTGACGTCGCTTTTGGCACTGAACTCAGAGTGGCACTGAGTGGCACGAGATCGGAATACAAACGTAAATGTCAAGAAGAAGCAATCAAATAATTAACAATGACCAAACTTGTTGCTGAAATCAGTTTTGAAAATTTGCTAGCCACCATGATTGCACACTTTTCTGTGCCAAGAGCCACGTCAATAAAAAACTTTCACGTAACACTTAGTCTCTGTGTACATACACACATACATATGTATGTAAATACATTTGAAAGAATCTATCATAGATAGGGTCATTTTAAATTGTGTGAACTTATCTTTGTAGCATTATGTATGTATTTATTTTGATATATTTATACGCACATGAATACATAGTCTACATGTATTACATAGGTATGTATGTATGTATGTACTTGCATCCTTACATATCCAAGTAGCTTGCGATCGCCATATGTAAATCTAAAAGTTCACTAAGCCTATTCAAGTACTAAAATGTAGGGTGTTCAACTGAGCGGCAGTTCACATATGCTGCAAACGCGTAGTGTGTGCGGTTGAAGAAACTCAACATAGAGGCACGTGTAGCATATGTATGTATGTGTGTAGCATACGCGTGTGTGAACATTGATGACTGATTGTGTGATATGTGGGTGCCTCCATATCATTGAGTAAACAAGTTTAGGTATGGTATATGTACATAATAAACTATGTTTAAGGTCATCGAATGTCAGCAACATTATCATAAGTGGGCTCGTCTCTAGGACGGAGGATCGTCAAACTACTTACCGCTCATTCCGATGCCGCCGCGTGTGGCAAGCAAGTTCCGATGCAACAATTTTCCTGTACTTGAGTGTTGAATTGATTTCTCTAAGTGTGGCTCAAAACCGAAAACCTCGGCAACAAATGCTGCGACGATTAATATTGTCACGCTTCTTTCGCAATCCCTTAGAACGCTTTAGTAGAGTCTTATTAGGCGTGGTATTGCCCGTGATGGTCTTAGCCAATAGATACTTATTGTAGTTAATGCAATGATGCCAGCCACGCATACGCATACGCATACACTTCAGATTGTTGAGCATGGGAACTTGCTGCCACGAATGTTGCATAGACATAAAGACAACGACAGGCGAATGTTGCATGACGTTGTTGCGTCCCTTGTTGTGGTTGATTCTCGCGTTGACGCCTCTTGTTGTTGTTGTTGTTGTTGTTCTGGTCGTTATTTTTGTGTTAACAATAGTAGGAACGACCAACATAATACTTTGGCGATCCGCCGATAAATTGAAATCAGTTAATTCAATCTCACGTAGAACTTATCAAAGAGATATTCTCTTATCTATATATGTATGTTTATATACACCCCTCGTGTACAACTATTAAAATCAAATAATATTAAAGTAGTTTTTAGTTTGTTTATTCTTTGTTTTTCAACACTTTTTGCTCTTGGGTCACTTTTATTAACAAATTGGAAATAAATTATTGTTCTATGAATAAAATATCTTTATATAAAAGTTCACTTGCTGATGCCATTAAGACCGTAACCGAAGTATCAATTGAAATGAAACTAGTTTTCCATAAATCCGTGTTTGAAACACTTTTAAAACAATTTCACGAATTTTCGCAGATTTGCAAAGCTTTTTAATACGCTCGTTGTTGTTTCTGCTAAAAGCTCACTGAATTCACGACTCGACTTGCGATACGATATAAAATTTGCTCTGTTCACGGCGGCTAAAGTTTTGTTACTAACGGATGCCAGTCGCTGGACTCATTCAACCTACCTATGCATGTACGTAAGCAACTCTGCTGCTGATAAAATTTGCGCTGCCGGCTGTCGTTGAATCGCATCCCATGCTATCCTATGCCATACACCCAGGCATCTATGTGTTGGCTCTCAGCTGGCTGTTCGATTGCCGTGCCCCCAAAATTCATTTCTATTTATGCTAAGATGCTTTCGCACATAACTTTTATTTTTAGCCTTAGCAACTACTGCAGCTCCTACTTAACGCGGTTGTTAATTGAGTGGATTGTCTTTTCCATTGAATAACCGACGTGTAAGTATACTGCTAGAAATTTTTGCAAATGTTAGAGAGACCTTAACAACTTTAAATTGCCATTGAATTGTAAAATTTCGGCGTAATCTTGTTATCAAAATATATTTGCTTAAGTCTGTATACACATTCACACACACCCATATGTATGTATGAACATACAACAGGCTGCACACAAGAGCGCAAATACATCTGTATGTACATATGTAATATAGAAATACGTAAATAGTACACTACATACATACATACATACATACATACATACATATATAAAAGTACATGCATTCATAAAAGTTTACTGAATACGCAAACATATATGAGAGCTTATCAGCAGACATTTAAGGCAGAACACTCATTTGATAAATGAGTTGTGTTGGGTTAAATTAATCTGAAAATTGTTCTGTTCATTCACCTATGATGCGTAAAATGTTTGTAGGGTGCACAATCGTGAGATGTTGGCTTGCAGCATGCGTGAGAGCAGAGAGAGAAAGAGAGAGAGAGAGTAAGTTCGCTTTACCGGTTTGGCTGATGCAACAATTGCTACACATTACAACAGCAGCTGTTCGTCGCTACTCGCGAGGCTCGTTTAACAGCTGATGAGTAGCTTGTTGCTAAACTAGTGCAGCATGTTGCTATGGGTACTAGGAACTTTGGCTTAGATACAAGTGAAATGTTTACAATAATCTCAGACCGAAATAGAGAAACATAGTCATCAGCCGCCCTTACATATGTACATACATACATACATACATATAGCCTCATGTGACTCTGAATCGTATATCATATACAAAATCGGGTGTCTTTTAGGTTCAAAGAATGCATAACATTGTTCGTATTTTTATTTTCAAAATTTTAAAAGTGGGGAAACCAATTTACAAACATATCTGCATAATTTTTATTGGTGCAACGTTTGTCTTACCATTTCTGAAATATTTTGAGCATAAATGACAAAAAAATACATCGATTTTTTCGATAATATTTATTTATTTATTTCATTCATTCATTCTTTATTCATTTAGTGTCTAAAATGTCTTTCAAGTTAAATTGTATTTGGGAATCGGGGAACAACATACAAACATTACTCACATTTAATTAAAATTAATATTCATTCGAATACCATTGGAAATTTTTATTTGAATCACAAATTCAGATGTTAATTCAATTGAAAAATTTCACAATATTCGATTTGAGCTACTTTCCAATATCTATTTACAAAACACAATTTGTGAATGATTTTGTAGATAGGATTTATAAGTATATGCTTATATAGTATATCTGAATTATTTTTGATTAGGGTTGGTGGAAAGTTACATTTAATTTTTACTAGCTATTTACAATTTTGTTTTAAGTTTTCTTTATTTATTTTTTTTTTTTTTTTAATTTCTGGTTGAACGGAGAGAATTTTTCTTTAACGCGGACTTTAAGCCGCACTTTTATTTCAATGAGAACTGCAGTGAACTAGATTACCGAGCCTGGAACATATTTATATATATGTATACATATAAATATATATATATGTACACATAGGCATATCCATATATATATCACTCTAGCTACTTACATACACATATACATATATAGATCTAGCATTGACACAGACATACGAACATATTTACAGATATGTATGTGAGCTACGACAAAGTGAGAGCTGAGAGCTTGGAGATTACAAAGTAAAAATTCGACTACATCGATTGCAGTTTAGTATTTACAATCCGGATTATCAGAACTAACTTAACTGATAGTACTCTGGAGCAAAATCATTCGCCAGATTGCTCAGAAAATTAAAGTCCGACGAGCTGTTCGAGTTCTCTAGCCCGCTGATGACGGCTGCACCACCAACCCCTGAGCCGCCGCCAGTGTTGGCAAATGCCTGCAGTTGTCCGCCGAAATTTGTGTTTGAATTGTGGAGATGATTGGCGGGCAGAGGCGGAGCACCGACTACGTGAACAGCAGCAGCTGCAGTTGCTGGATTGTGGTGCGCATGTATATGTGGGTGAGCCTGTGTCTGCATCTGGTGATGCGGATGGTGTGGATTAGCGTGCGGATGCGGCACTGGGTGGCTGTGTGTGGGCGGAACTGGTGGTTGTTGCTGACCCGCAGCTGGGTCATAGTAGCCACCGGCAAAATTGTTGTATCCGTCGCAGTTCTCCATTTGCAGGCCAAGCGCGCTGTACGTTTCGCCAGCTCCAATGTGGTGCATGTGTCTGAAAGAAACAATTAATTAATTTCAACATTATTGCAGACATGTTTCATTAAATGCGGAACGAAGCACGAAGCTAGGCTACGTCCAATGTGCATCAAACGGTTCGAATTTGTTGGCTTATTTAGCAATTATAGTGTAATTCAAATTCGCTTTTTATTCGGTATCGTTCAATGTGGGACTTGTTTCACAATCCTCTTGAATTTCTTCAAGTGTGGAGGGGTTTTAAATAAGCTTCCCTAAATTGCTTTGCATTTCACAAACAGTCACCCCCTTTATCTATTGCTAATTATTATTGTTTATTTATATTGAGCTCGGCCAAATTTATCGTACTACTATTGTCTGCACTATCGATGCCATATTATGGCGATATTTGTGGTGGCTAGCGATAGCTTTGGAAATTTATTGAGCACTAGATGGCGTCAAGTCTTTACATGTGCAACGTTGAACGTTGTTCAGTGGTTGCGTACTTCACTAGCTCGCCGCTTAAATAAAGTTGGCTGGGTGGTTCTCAACTTCACTAAGTGGTACTGTCGGAATGGATTCATTCGTAAAGTGCTCACTAAATGGACAGTTTAGAAGCAAGATAACTGGTAATCGAACCGCAAGTGATTGTGTACCTCACAAGCTGATAGCCTGTCGCTTAGAGGTCTATTTAGATGTAACATTTAATGGCGACTTACTGCTGCTGATTAAGAGGGCCTTGCTGTGGGTGTTGCTGCTGCTGCTGCGGCTGTTGTTGAAAGACCACCGACTGATGTTGGTGTTGGAAATTCATGTTGTCGTAGTAAGCGCCACTCGCCTGCGACTTAGGATCATAAAAGTTGCTTGGTCCGTTAATAGGTGGCGCCTCAAAGTCACCAATGGGATGATGCTGCTGTTGGTGTTGTTGGTGGTTCATGTACGCGCTGCCGCCATTGGTGTCGTTATAGTTGTAGTAGAACTGTTCGTGTTGGTGTTGTTGTTGATTATTCTGATGGAAATTGACATTGGCCGCATTGCTGTTTGGTTTTGGACTTAGATATTCGCCGTGAAGCGGTTGCTGCTGCTGCTGTTGCTGTGGCTGCTTGTGCGGGTTGTGATGCGGCGAGGCGGCGAATTCAATATCGTATTTGCCATAATAGTCCTGCGGCATCTGCTGCGGCGCCGGCAAATTTTTCGTATTTGCATTCGGATTGGGGCTGGCATAGTATCCAGCGTTAGGGAAATAAGCCGTCGGCACAGATGCGCCGCTGTTCTCGCCCAGCGGAGAGGCAACGGCAATTGAAATGGCATTTGCATTGGCGCTCTGATATCGTTTCTTGCCGCCTGCCTTGACTGCCGGCGTGTTGGAAGCGACGGCGGCGGCGGCATCTGGATCACGGCGAAAACTGGCCAAACTAGGGCCCGCATCATAGCCAAATGGCGACGCCTTCGATGAGGTGGAAACGGCCTCTTTCTTGATAACCTGATACATAGGATATGCATACATACACATGGATAAACTTAAGATGCGGATCGGGTTAAACACTTACCTGGCTGTGACCGTCGTCTTTTTTCTTAACCTTAATGGGACTTTCATCGATGTCCTCGTCCAGGCTAACGCTGGACGCTACGCTGGAGTCGGCGCTGATGACGTTCGAAGCGGAGACGGTGCTGCTGCCCAGCAGATTGGACGAAATGCCTGTTTCCAGCGATGAATTGGGAGTAACTGTATTTAAGCATCAATTAAGTTTTAGTCTAGGATTCCCCCAGCAGCGCTGCAAACTACTTACGACTGCCTGCGCTCGGATTATTGTTCGTGGCGCTGGGCGTATTGTTGTTGTGTCCTCGGGAATTGGACGTGGAGTCGGGTATATCGTCGGAGGGCAGCTCGCAGCCTTGACACGACTTCTTCGAATTGGAATCTGCGTTTCGTGTGAACCAATAAGTAAATCAGTTTTAGTTTGAAGTGCGCAAATTGATGATATGTTTTTATAAAGAAAACCAAACCAAAATAAAATAAAACAAGTAAGAAAGCTCTAGTCGAGACTGCTCGACTACGAGATCCCCTGAACCCTTGGAGCAATAGATATTTCAATAACTTTTCGCGTCTTTCAGCTTACACAAGAAACACGCACACACACACGCACGTACGCACACACAGGCATACACACACGCATACAGACACACATACACACACACACGCATACACACACAAACGCATACACACACACACATACACACACACATACACAAACACATACACACACATACACAAACATTTACATACATATACACACACAAGCATAAACACGCATGGGTGGCAGCGAGCGCTTACTATGAGAATTTAATTGCTTAATAACTTTTTTTGTGGACGTACGATCTTCATGAAACTTTTAGATTATGATTATAACATGGATATGCATGTAATTGCCAAAGCACAAGTCTCTAGTATTTGAAATACGCTTTTTACAAAAGTGAGGGTGAGGGGGTGAATTTAAGGGTGGGGGGTAAATTTTAACAAAAACCGAAATTGTATAAATTGCATATAAGCATACATTAAAAATTTGGAGACTCTAGCAATAAAGGTGTAGAAGATATAATTTTATAACTGGTTTTCGATAAGGTTTTTTATCGATAAAAAAAGATCGGGATGAGTTATCGAATTTTAATGATAAACTTGATATGCGCGCTGTAATTACGGACATTTTAAAAAAAATTTGAAGTCTCTAGTTCTTATATCTTCTGAAATCGACGCGTTCATACATACGGACAGACGGACAGACGGACAGACGGACAGACGGACAGACGGACAGACAGACGGACAGGGCCAAATCAACTCAGCTCGTCATCCTGATCAAGAATATATATACTTTGTGGGGTCTGCCACGCCTCCTTCTCCCTGTTACATACATTTCAACAAAACCATTATACCCTGATTTCCCATTGAAAATGGGTTCAGGGTATAAAAAAAAAAAAAAAAAAACTAAAAATAAGAATAAGAATAAGAATATGAATCGAAAGAACCCGCCAACCTGAACCACTAAAGCGATATCCGCAAAAGGGTTAGCTCAAAGTCGCGTGAGGCGACGGGGAAACTCTCTCAACTCTCGCTAAAGTTGAGCCCTCCTCCAGCTGACAGTGGTTGATAAGCTACAGCATATTCTACTCTTCCTCTTTGCGTAATCAGCCTCAAAAAGTAAAAGTGACCCGCTAAACCCAACCGAGTGCTTCATGGCAGAGTTGTTAGTGTTTCGGTTAAGTTGGGAATACAATAAGTTTTCTATGTCAGTTGATCAGGTCTTTAAGGTGGCCCAAATATGAAGCAATTTTCGATATCATCAGAAGATTATCATGATAAGCATGCCAAATATGTTTGTTTTTATTTAAATTTTACGTATATGGGCGTTAATTGGGATTCAGATGGAATTTCAATATCTTAGGAAAACTTCAGTGAAAACTGGGACAACGTAACTATTTCAATAAATTATTTTCCATTTTTGTTCCAGTTTCAGGATTTGCCCTGAGCTACCATATCCTAACTGAGTATTTAGACTAAAAATATGAAAACTTATAGAACAGAATTGGGAGGACTTAAGAGTTCAGATAGATCAGACAGATATGGCATTAAAACAAGTATGTACTTTTATTTACTACTCTCAATGGTTACTCTCAAATAATATTTCTCTCACTTAAGTCTCTTCTAATTCAAATTAGTTTCGAGTAGATAGAAATAAAAATATATTTTTTTTAATACAAATTAAAGTTTATTAAGGCTCTATTAACTCAGTTTTGGTAAATTAAAGCAGATATTTGAAAATCTTTTTTTTTTTGTAATAAAAATTAAAGTTTTTTAAGTCTCTATTAACTCAGTTTTGGTTAATTAAAGCAGATATTTGAAAATCTAAATTTGAAATAAACTTTGCACTCACTGCTATCGGACTGATCATCGTCACCTTTGAGGCTGTCCTTGTTGTCCTCATCGTCGGTCTTCGACAGCGTTTGCCTCTTGTGCTTCATGCGACGATTTTGAAACCAAACTTTGACCTGGAATAGACAAATGGCCACGCGAAGTGCATTGCGTTACATCAGAGCAGTTGAAGCGAGGTGTGAAAGAGGGCAATTAAAACGAAGAAAAGACTTCAGCCGAGACGAGCATGTGCGGAACTCAGCCACTGTCAACCCTGGCGTAGTGTAATTCATCACAAATAATGGAATTTTTGCACCTTTTAAAGAGCAGGTGGAGGGCTGACAGACGGACGGACTGAGTGCCAGACCGTCAAGCTGAGCAATGAAATAAATTGAGTAAGAAATGGCAGACGGAAGAGGGCAGAGCCATCGCGCTGCATTTGGGGCTGGGGTGGAGGAAGGCAGAGAGTTGGCACTCACCTGTCGCTCGGTCAGATCCAGGCTGGCAGCTATTTCAATTCTTCTTGGGCGGCATAAATATTTATTGAAATGGAATTCCTTCTCCAGCTCCAGCAGCTGCGTGTTCGTGTACGCGGTGCGCAGACGTCGGGGCAGGCCGTTTTCTGGAACGAATTCAGCTGCAATTGAAAATTGCATATTCTGGTTTGAGTCCGTGGGTAAATGTGAATTTGAACGTGGCTCTACGTGGATAGCGGAGCGTCTTCTGCTAGCAAATTGCAAACGCTTCGACTTGGCGTACAAGTTCGGGGCGTAACCAACAACAACAACAACAACAACAACAACAACAACTACAACTACAACTACAACGACAACAACAAGGACTGACAGGAATCGAGTGCGACAACTTGAAGCATTGACGATTCACTGCAACTGCAGGAACTTATCCTGCTGCTGCTCCTGCTCCTGCTCCTGTTTTTGCTCCTGCTCCTAGATGACTGTGATTGCGATTGCAATTGCGATTGTGTGTGATCAATCCATCAGCTCGTCACCGGCCATAACTAATTCGAAGCTGTGGCAACTAAGCGGCAAGCGCTTCCTGTCTGCCGCCTCGCCCTCGGTGCGGCTGCAGCTGATGTTAATGTGGCTGCCACGAAATGCGGGTAACGCAGCTCGGCAGCAAAGTTTTGTAGTCGCGCGACGCGAGCAGCTTCCACTCTCACAATGCCCAGCTCTCTAGCTCAATCTCAAGCGTTAAGTAATTAACAAAAATCTAATCAATCAATCCGCGAGGCGCATGAGGCATGGCCACAAGGCGGCACGTAGCGACACTTCAAGTAGTTTGGCTACTGTTTCTACAGCATCTTCTTTCATCTCACCCAGCTTGCTCAGCTCTGCGTTAGATTCATTAAAATATCTGGCTAGGTGTTGTATGTGAAGATGCTTGGAAATAATAAGAAGTTTACTCTTCTCAATATCTGCTTGGTTTCGTATTAAGATAAAGCTTTAGTTGCATTTAATTTAAGTACAGTAGAATCCCGTTATAATGACTCCGCTTATAGCGTCTGTATATTCTGGTCCCCAGACAAACTTTTGTGAGAAAACTTATACGGTTACAGCGCCTTCCGGGTATAACGACGGTCCCTTGAGTGTCCTTATAACCGGATTCTACTTATTATTCTTATACAAACTGTGAGTTAATTAATATATAAATGGACAAAAAGAAGGAAATAATATAATATAATAATATTCCATAATATTTAATAACTAGAAGATTGACTGGATCAATCAAATATATGTGGGTATTATTTTCTTATTTAAATTAAGTTATAAGTTATAAGTTATAAGTTGGAAATAAATGACAAACGGAAGAGGCCGAGCTTAGCTAGATTATTCAAATAAACTTTTCAAATCTGTTTTTCTTCTAAATTGGATTGATCCATGGTCAGTTGATAGCGAAAAGCTGCGACAATTTGAATATATATTTTATATCTTATATCCCATCACTTGAAAAAAGTTCAATCTAATCTAATATAATAGTGCAAAATGGGAATTCAACTTGAAATGCCAAAAGTTAAAAACAAATGTCAAAAGTCATGGCCAACTGTGAAATTCTTCTATTTCGTATACCTACGATAAAAAGGTGCAAGAAAAATCAAATATTCGCATATGATATGATGGGTAAAATGAGCATTTTGATATTTGTGCGCCTTATTTGCATTGATGCGATGAAAATGGAAAATGGAAAATGTTCGCACGTGAATTTCCAGCCGAACGAAGCTCGGTCGCAATAGCCAGCCAAATGGCAGCAGCAGCCAGACATAGACACTGATTGAATTACAGATGCGAGTTCCTTCATCAATACTGCCGAAAGCGGATGCCATAAACACCACCTGGATGCCGCACACACACACACACACACAGACACACACAACCCATTTCCTCGCATGGAAGGGCAGGCGGGTGGCCGTGGCTGTGGGTGTGGGTGTGGGTGTGGGTGTGGCAGCAAGTCGCATGCTACGAGTACTTGCGAAAAGTGCCCAGAAATGAGAGGGTATTCGGTGCGAGAAGCATAAATTTCGCACAAAAGTTGCAACCAAACTGTTTACGAGCCAAAGGCAAACAGGCGGCGAGAAAGAGAGGCCAAGCGAGAGGGTGTGATAGAGATGGGGCGAACGGCAGGCTGGCAGGCGGGCGACCGACGAAACTGAAAAGTAAAGTGCACAAAAGCAGAAAATATGATTTCCTTTTTGGCGACGACGAGCAGAAAGATAATTTTCTAAACCGAACCATGCACACACACACACACACACAAACAGAGAGAGAATACGGCACACATACACACGCACAGCCAAGAGGAGAAGGAGTTGGTAGCAAATGGAAAGCAAGTTGGTTGCAATTTCTGCAGCCTGGTCAAAATGAAAACCCAGCAGGCGAACCAGCTCGACGACAGCTGGCTAGGGCGTTCAAGGTATCTGAAAATTACAAAATGAATTTTTGGCGTGGGCGTGGGCGTGGTGCGAATTGGGGATCGTTGCATTGGAAATGTCATCAGCATGGATGAAATGCCGGAAAAGTCAAAACGTAACGAAACTTATCAGCAACTACGTCGGATACTTTGTGCAGCAGCAGCAGCAGCAGCAGCAGCAGCAGCAGCAGCAGCACTTGGCCACACTTGGCAGCTGGGCCTAGCCAAAGATTTCGGTTTTAAAGCAGAGCTTGTCTTTGGCAATATATACACATATACGTATGTATGTATATGTATGCGTATATGACTGCGAAATATTAATTTGCAATTCGGAAGTGCTACTCGTGATTTACAGCACTTGAAATACACTTATTAACATCGCCCCGAGCATAATTTACATGTTAACACTTAAACGCACTTGCTCTCTCTCTCTCTCTCTCTCTCTCTCTCTCTCTCTCTCTCTGCTTTGACCTTTTCGCAGTTTTTTTCTTTGCTCGCACCCGCCTGCTGCAGTCAACTATGTGAAAATTTATGTCTGCATTTTGGTTAGGCAAACAGTAAAAAAAAAATAGAAATGGCCACACTCAACGCATCTGCTGCCCCAAGTGCAGCCCCAAATTAAAATGAGCGTAAATTTTGCCAACAATTGCAAAATGTTTGCAACCGAAGCGAAAGGTAGCTGACGAAACTTGCGACTTGTTCACTGCTTATTAAAATTTATACACTGCGCGAAATTCAATATTGTTGATGCTGTGAGCAGACTGAACTGCTCACAAAAGTTGGGTAAGTATTTGATAGCTCTGCCCTGGATTTTAATTATAGTAGATAACATGGTTAAAGAAGCACTTTTAATATACATAAAAATATAAAAACCTTGTATATACATAAATATTTAAAAAATATGCATAAAATATTTAAAAAATATATGTACATTTAAATATTTAAAAAAAAATATGTACTCTATGTCTTCCTGTAGTTTTATGAGTCTTAGTGATCTGTTAGACCTTGCCGTTCTCTAAACCTTGAAGCGTTAGCTGAGAGCTAAGACGCATATAAATAAAATAAAATTAAAATTAAAATTAAAATATAAATAAAATAAAATAAAACAATACAAAATAATATATAAATGAAATAAAATAATATAAATTAAATTAAATATAAATAAAAAGAATACAATAAAAATAATAATAAAAAAAATTTAATTAATTTTATTAGTCTAAAATTTGTCATTCTTTTATTTTATTTATTAATTTTTTTGCTATAAATAAATATAAATAAAATAATACAAAATAAAATTAAATATAAATAAAAATTAAGCAAAATTAAATAAAAGAATAACAAGTTTTAGACTAGAGAAATTAATTAGATTTTTGAGGTTTAGGCCGTTATCTTTATATATTATTTTATTATATTATTTTGTCATAAATTATTATTTGTTGTCATTAAGAAATAAAACACATTTTTCGTTTATTTATTTATTTATATATTATATTATAATCTGTCAACTTGATAATAATGTATATTACATATTTATTGACAGTTATATAAGTTTATATCTTAGGCTTGGGTTAATGGATTGCGTCTTCACACCAATAATATAAATGCAATTAAATTTGATCAATAATACAAAATAAAATAAGAAAATTGAGGCCTTTCTGTTATGCTCAGTGTATTTATCTCATTTAAATCATGTTCCACGCCCAAGGCATGGCAAAGAATGTGTCTTTTTTACGAGGTAAACCTCCACAGCCTTTGCCTTTGCGCTTGGCAACTTGTGGCCAAGTACGCTGGGTCTTGGGCTCCGGGTTTGGGCTTTTGACCACTTTACACGTGTTAGTCCATAAGGATGCACATTACGAACATTTGTGGACACATGAATGGGACAGCGGTCAACAAGGTGGACACAATTTGTGGCAGGACCTTTGCAAGTCGCCAGCAAAGAACAAACAAGACGACCAAAGGTGGACACCAAAAAAATGACCTCAATTTATCTTGTAAAATATTCTGGCTAGCTGCGAGAGCAAGGGGAGCATAGCATAGTCGCAGGCGAAGCAACATTCTGTGGCTTGAGTTATGTTCAAGTTTGTGGTTGCAAAACTTTAAAGGGCCAGGCTGAAAGTACTTACGAGAGAATGTGTGGGTAAGGCCGGGGCCATGACAAATTCAATCAAAAGAGCAACTGATGACGCGACGGAGGAGGCGTACGGATGTGCAGCTTATATGGACGGCTTCTTGGCTTGAGTTTCAGCTTGAGCTACCTCGAATGCCAAATGCTGCAATGCAATGCAGTAAAAATGCTCAGGCTGACAACAAAAAGACACACAGCGACAGAGAGATAGGGAGAGAGAGAGAGAGAGGGAGAGAGATACAGATACAGATACATTTGCAGTAAAGCAGAGCTGGAGCTGGAGCTGGAATTGGAGGTCTGGTGTGGGACGACAAACGTACGAATGCGCAGAGCTGCATCATTAATCATTTCTAGCCAAGGAAGACAACGACAGAGACGAGACGGAAAAGAAGGCGATGACGATGACGACGACGACGACGACGACGACGAAGATGGCAGTAGAAAAAGTCAATTTCTCATGAAAATATTTTGTATCTGTATCTATTTGCTATGCGTCTGCAAAACTACAAAAAAAAAAAGAAGAATAAAACACAAGAAAGAAGAAGAAGACGAATTTACGTGGCATTTTAAACTGGAGCCACAGTAGCGCTTATCTATTTTATTGGCTATTCAAGTTTAACGTGGCTTGAAGCTTGTTGCTGCCCAATCCCCAGTTGAATGAGTGGTTGAGTGGTTCACTACGGGGTGTTCGACTCTTGAGTGGCTGCTGATTAGCTGCCTGGCAGGAGGAGACAAAGGCCAAGCTCGGGCCCAGATGAATGTCTTCAATCATTTAATTGTGGGCTTGATTGACATTCATGCGAAAAGTGTGCAGCGCTTCCTGCTGGCCAAGCATTTCAGCCTGGCTTAGATTTAATTAGCCTCGATGAAAGGGTTGTTGCAAACAGCAAAAGTAACAAAGCAACAGCAACAACAGCAACAACAACAACAACAACAGGATTTGAAAAGTATAACGATTATCAAGTATATACAGTTTACGGGGCGTTTCTTAACTCGAATGCTTTTACCGAGCTGCCAGTCTCAAAGATAAATTAGAGAAATATATTTAATGACTTTTCATGACCAGCAAATGTCAACAAACAGAACATTTACAGAGCAGTCACAACAACAACAACAACGACAATGATAACAAAACTATGTGAATGGTGGATTGTTTATCTAAACTGTAGGACCCTCCTCCTAGCTATTCTGGTTGTTGTTGTTGTTGTTGCTGTTGACTGCAGTGCGCAGTAGGTGTGAAAATTGTTGATTAATGTTTAGTTTTTGAATTGTCATTGCTAAAATTGCATATTCAAAACTGTAAAGTAAATTTGGCTGAATATTTTTAAAAACATCTTTTGAGATATATAAAAATATTTTATTTTTAGCTGTGAATGGAAATCCATATGTTAGAAAGCTCTGTATGCCAATTGAAATAAATATTTCGTTTTCCAATTTTATGGAAATTAAAAAATAATTGAATTTAAAACTTAAAATTAATTTTGTACATTTTTTTTTTTTTTTTTTTTTTTTTTTGCGTTAAGTCATTCAAATGAAATTTTGAAAGTCATAGTTTGATTATAATTTTGTAATACTTATCTTAATCATAAGTATTAGACAAAACGAATAAGTTTGAATAAAAGATCTTTAATATTATTTATTTAACATTAAAATGCTTTGGAATGAATTTCGTTCAAGATTGACCTAAAAAATAAAAACGATAAATATATTTTGAAAAATTAATTTGCTATTTTTGCCTATTGAAACTAAAAATAAAAACATTATCAGTCTTAGTGCAATAAACTAAATTGATTTTATGTCCACAAAAAAAAAAAAAAAAAAAAAAAAAAAAAAAAAAATTAGCCCATTTATTGTTTTCTCAAACGTTAAAATCAAAAAACCATTAGGAAGCATTTGGAAACCCAGGCAAAGCCACAATAAAAAACTGTTATCCGTTTAAATATGGTCACAAAATTTTGTACAACTTTTTATGACAAAAAAAAAATGCTTCTCACATATTTTTTAATACATACAATACAGGGAAAAAAATAAATAACTCATGGCAGATCGTCATTGATTCAAGTTGAATACTTTAAAGCGGCTCAAATTGAAAAACTTTCAACATGGCCAGCCCAACTACGTATTGCTATATACATGTATATATATATGTATAAACGTAAAGCTTATGTATTTTATTTTCATATATTTTTTATACAGATGCGCATGTGTCTAAAAAAGAAAGAAAGAAACATTTCGTTTCGTCTCGTCAGGGAAATATGAAAGCTGTTGGTAAACTTTATGCAGCGCCTAAGCCCGTGCTTCATAGCCATGCCCCATACCCCATACCCCTTCCTCGTCTACAACTTCATCTCCGCCCAGGCCTTTGGCTGTGTCTCCGGTCTGTCATTTTGGCCCGCTGCGTGTATTGCCTCAGCCATGGCTCAAATATGAAATCCATCAGGGATGCTAAGAGCTGTCAATCAAAATCAGCGAGGGAAACTTTTTCAGCAAAAATTTACATTTCCCTCTTCTCTCTATCTCTCTCGCTCTCGCTCTTGCTCTTGCTCTTGCCCTCGGTCCTGCCCTGTGCGGGGTAGCTCTGGATTATGCTCAGCATGTTTGCCAGATTGAAAGCGAATTAAAAATGAAATTTAAAGCATGCCCCGATGCAGGCATCCATGCAAAATTGATGTCAATTTAAAAACGTTGCCAAAGGCTTTGCGTTTTAATTCCTAATGGTCGAAAATGACAACAATTCTGCACGCTGGCCTGAGACTCTCTGATGAGACTCTAGCAAATGCGATTACCAAACAGAAAAAAAACTAACAACAACCAGAAGCAGTAATTGCCCCTGTTTTCAAATCTCCCTCTCTCTCTCCCTCTCACTCCTTTCGTGTTGGGAGTGTGGCAAAAATGTGAAGAGAAACTGTCCAGCTTTTCGCAGTTGTAGGTGGAGAGCGAGTAACAATGGCGATCGCTGTTAAAAAAGTGCCGCCAGCTCATAAAAAAGCGAGTGAAGAATTATCAGTGCTGCTTGTGCTTGTATTGTGTACTTGGCAGACAAAGACAAACTCAGCTGAAGGCCAAAAATCAGCTTAAGATCGTTGAAAAAGTCCGCCTGGACGCGACTCATTGAATACACGCATAGTTAGAGTGTGTGGCATGAATGGCAGCAGCAGCAGCAACAGCAGCAGCAACAGCAATGGCTGCCTTTCCGTGATTAATCAATATTTTTGTGTGGAAATGCAACAAAAGCGTCGCCAAGTGGCGGGCAGCAGTTGCCACCAGCTAAAGCTACAGCTACAGATGCGGCTGCGGCTGCCGCATTTCTTTTGGGCCAGGTTTTTCAGTTTCGGTTGCGGCATTTGACAGATCAACGCGCGCTGACAGCTTTGTGTTCATTGTTGCTGTTGTTGTTGTTGTTGCTGTTGCCGGGTTGCCATTGAGCAATGTTGAGCATAATTGATGATGCGGCTTTGGCTTTTGAATTTCGTATTTTGTATGTGTATTAGTATTTCATATATATTGTAGCATATTTTTTTTTTTTTTTTTTTTCGATGGGGGTTTCTTGATCGCATTTGGCTTCACGCTACGCTCAATGTATATCTCACATCTCACATTTTGTGGGGGCTTTTGTGATCGATCATTGGGCGAATAGAAGCGAATTTCAGTTGTCTGATCGCATCGGCTACTGTTTATGTTCACGGTTTATTGCTGATGATAGCCATGAGTGGTGTAAAGAAAAAAACAAAAACCAAATAAACAAACCTGTTCGGCCAACCGAGGGCTGGCAATTACAATGTGGAAGGCCTCTAATTAGAATTGTGCCCTCGACGGAATATTGATTATTCGTTAACTAAGCGTATAATATACCGATTGGAAATTGAAAAACAATCCTTATTTTTATATTTCTTATCTAGCACTGGAACATAGAAACAGTATAAGCTATGATTTGAAGGAGGATATATTGAATTATAATAAAGATTATAAATTATTCAGTTCCAGAAACACATCTTAGCCCCTGATATAAGCCTTGTCTTATCATAAAACTTCTACCGAAATTATTTATTTTTAATTGTTAACTTTATTAACAATTAGTTTAACAATTGGAGTTTCTGATTTTTCTGATTAGCATCTGAATTTTCTTTGGAAGTTAAGAATTAAAGCTAAATAATTTCGAATGGGGCTAACATTGAATTTCAGCTTAATCGCAATACATTAGGCTTAGGCTATTTAGTATTTTAGTATTGAGTACTTTAGTATTTTCCGGTTTCCAGACCTCATCTCTTAAAAATGAAAAAAATAAATAAATAAATAAATAAAACATTGGTTTGCCATACCATAGCTAAAATCGCTTTAAATTATTTTATATCAGTCGAAATTAAATAGTCGCCGAAAAAATTCAGTTTGCCTTGGTCATTGCTTTTGTTTGAAAAATATAAAATTTATTTTTCTGCCCGATTTGATTCACATTAAATAAGCTGTTAAAACGCAAGTAATTCTGGCGCCCTCAACGCTGGAACTGGAGCTGAAGTGGGAGCTGGTAGCTGGAAATGAAATGCCGCAATCATTTTGGGCTGCAGCCACAGGAATCAGATATCCAGCTGGGATAAGAAAAGCGCGCACTCATGGCCAGTGCAAATATTTCTGAGGCCGGAGACCGCCGAGGAAATTGCCGCATTCCCCAAGCCGAGGACGACGGACGGCTAGGGCAAAGCTCAACCTGTGGCCAGTTCGCATCACGGCGTTTCCGTGGCCGCGGGCATAAATGAAAATATAGAGAAATACGTATAAATAAGATTGCGACTGGTAAGCCGGATGGCACGCGGGGTTCTCAGCGGCGAAAGGGGGTGGGGGGTCGAGGCTGGCAAATGTTGAGGCAGAAACTTTACTTGAAACAACAACAAAATAATGCCTCATTTTTTCTTATCGCAGCAATAAAGCAGCATAAACGCTTCATTTCCATTTGTCTCGCAACTGAATCGCCCCCAGCCCTCAGCAGAGACGCAACGTCACTCGCCCGAAGAGACAGCAGATAGAGAGAGCAAGCGAGAGAGCGACAGAGTGAGAGAGAGAGAGGGTCAGCTTGACTGGAGGGGTAGTGGAAGGGGGGATACATGGTGGCCACCCAGTCGGCGACGCCGGCTGTCCACATCAGAAGCTTTACCGAAGTAAGACTAAAGAAAAAAAACCGTTTACACGCCAAGCTCAAGTTTCTTGCTTTCTTTCTTTTTCTTCTACTGCTGTTTCTTGCAATTTTGCCCTGTTCTCTGTTTCGTCATTTCTTGTAAGCCATCAGCTCGCTGTCGCTGTTGCTGTGGCTGTGGCTGTTGCTGTTGTTGCAGCATTTTTATCGCCCGTAAGTTTTGCTTATTTAAACACACCAACAACAACAACAGCAATAACAACAGCAACAACCGGCGGCACAATATTCACGGTAAATAAAAAAACAAAAGTCACTTCCGTTGCGCCAAAAGGAAAACGCGAAAAGTCTGCAGACGACGTCTGTGGGCAGTGGCCCCATCGACTTAGGACTAGATGTAGAGTTCTTCTAATTAGTTGAAAAAAAAAAAAAAACCAGTTGTATATATCGACGGCAAAAGTATTGGAGTAAGCTTAAAAAGCTTAAGCACACACTATGGGTATATTATATGCTTTCTTATAAAGTACATGCGGAAGAGAAATCGCACAAGATTACGCTTATTAAAAATGTTCGTAAATTTGGATTTGGGCTAAGACAAATTAAGCGCTGGCAGAGCATTGCCAGTTGACAAGTTCATTAAATAAGTTTTTATCATATAGAGCAGCCAATGTTTAATGTAATTTTAATTTAATAGTAATCTATATGTGATTCGTCAAAGACTTCTTTAATTAGCATAATTGGTGCCCATATTAAAAATTCGAGCAAAAATTTGTTTTTAAAGTATCAGAAAACTCTATAATAAACAAGCTTAATAAATGTAGACAAAACTTCCATCACTTCTTGGATTAATTTCACATGTACAATAATTTACAATAATTAAAACAAATTTCTATGTATGCCCTCTAATACGTACATAACTGTTACATATACATAAATGTTCAGATTTACATTTTATCCCTCATGCATACTTTTTGTTAACTCCTCCGGAAATTAAAAACTTGAAAAACGTCGAACTATTCTATTATTAGTAGTTTATATGAGATTCATTGATTTCCGGGCTGTAAGTATTCTTATTTTAATAGATTATATTGTAAAATGTTAAGTACTTGATCTATATATATTCCACTGTTCACACATCTCTAATGATTAACTAGTATTTCTCAATTCTCTCTCTCTCTCTCTCTTCTTCTCTCAATATAAATATAGACAGAAAGATAGGGAAAGAGAAAGAGATAAAGAGAGAGAGAGAGAGAGAGACAAGGAAAGAGAGATAAAAAGAGTGAGAGGATAGAGAGTGCTACAGAAAGAGAAAGAGAGAGCTCTCTGTACATACTTTTCTTACCCCAATACGGTGTATTTTACTTTATAAACTTTATTATCTTATTTTTTTTTACTTCACTATCTGTATATTTAGTAGAGTTATATTAAAATCATTAGACTAGATAAATGACATCCGCATACTTTGCATGCATAATTGACCTGCTCTTGATATTGATATGGGAGTCTAATAGCTCAACAAATTGCCGTTGCTCAGTGTAAATCAATTTGTTTATGGCTAAGCATTAGATTGCCTCGTTTACTTGTCCAGGCGATAGGCCATCAATAAAGCTATCAGCACGATGGGGCTCAGTGCTCAGATAAGCGGACAGAAACTATTTAAAAATGTGATAAATCTTAACTCGATTGGCTAATTGACAGCAGATATGCGAGTATGTAATATGTGTGTGTGTGTGTGTATGTGTGTGTGTTTGGTAATCAACAAGTTTGCGGCGCAAATGCAAATTAATTAGTGAGCTGTGCTGTGGCTGCTTTAATTGCAACCGGAGTAAACTTGCCAAACGTTGCGGCGTCCACACGACGTATGCGTGTTGCATGCAGCAAACAAGAGAGAGAGAGAGAGAGAGAGAGAGAGAGAGAGAGACGAGCACGGCCCGATAATTGAATTTGCTCGGCTGTTGGTGCCCGTGTCCGCATGCGTAAAGCACAGCTGTAGCTGGCTGCAATGTTGCCTCCAATTTGCCACAGGCGCCGCCTTTAAATTTGAGTTATGGCAGCCAACGAGTCGAAGTGCGTATGTATGATATATCTATACATATGTATATGTATGTATATGTATATTCATATGAACATGTTTGAGCCATGCGTAAATTTTGTCCCCGAAAAACAGGCTGCGGTAGTTGGTAGTTTGGTAGTTGGTGTTGCTTTTGTTGTTGTTGTACTCCTCGTTGTTGCTGTTGCTGTAGCTTCAGCTGGCCAATCTCCACCCTGCAGTGTTCGTCTTGAGACATAAATCATCTAAATCACTCGAACATGCAGCTGCCACTGGCTCAGTCTGTGCCTCAGCGAGCCAAAGACATTAAATAAATCGCTGCCTGCCAAATGTTTCACATACGATTTGCCTAAGCAACTCAGCTTGGCAAAAAGTTTTGCATTTTATGCCAGCTACAGCTACAGCTACAGCTCGAACTAGACCCAGAGCTCTGGCGAGCTCCCTTTGGCATTCAGTGGAGTTTGTTGCGGGGCTTTGGTTGGAGTGCTCCTTGCGCAGGGCCATGTCAAGTGCATGTGTATCGTACATTACGCACAGGTGGCGACATATGCTAAATGTCACATAGTTTAAGCTCGATTGGAGCAAGCATATTCATGTCCTGCGCACATGTATAATTTATGATATGCCAGCCGGGCTGGGCAGCACACGTCGATTGTTTGCTATTTTAGTCACCCAGATAGATTGATCTAGAGCAATAATTGAATTGAACTGTAATTGAATAACACTTCATATATTGCAAACAAAGAGCACTATTTTTAGAGAACAATTGGGTTACTTGTATGCTTTGTGCAACATAAATAATTAGAAAACATATTAATGGATTAATTGAAAATAGTTTTCTATATATTCTGAGATATTCTATAGATAAGCTGATTCGTACACTAATTTAGCTAGTATTAATCAGAGAAAATTCCATTTCTCTTTAAACTGAAAATCCCACAACAATACTTAGCCCAGTTTTTTAAGTCGGTTCCTCGTGAATCTCTTTAAAGTCGTCCCTTTCGACAAGTTGGCACATGAGATGCGAGCACAGCACAAGCTGAAAGCCCATTTGTCCTTGGTATCAGAGTAAACGCCACTACAGAATCTAGGTTGACTTATATACTTCCGCTTCCGGCAAGAGAACATACGTTCCAACTCCACTCCGGCTCTCGTTTTGTGTGTTTTCCGTATTTTATGGCGGTATTATTCTGGCTTTTGCCTTCTGCTTGGGCCCGTGCTGAGTGCTGGGCGTAGAAACAGAATTTTATGCAAATATCCTAATCAAATTCACATTTTGAAGTTCAACTGTTTTATCCAAAACTTTTACCTTCAGCCGCTGCCGACGCGCCCCAGCTTCTGCTGTGCTCTCCTCCGCCCCCTGCTCTAGAGTCTTGCCACCCATTTTTAATTTATTTCCACTTAAAAAACGAAGTGCACGACGCGAACGCTAGAAAAGAAGGCCACGGGCATAGGCTCAGCTTCCGAGTTCCAATCCCACTCACACATCTGCCTCCTCCTCCTCTCTGCTCTCTGCGTGTCTCTCATCGGCAGCATCCGCTGCTCGCATCCTGTGCGTGCGTCCGGTGGAGCGCGGGTCGGCGTTGAGTTCGAGCTTTGGGTACTTGGTTGTGGATGGCGGCGTTATCGGGTGGTTCGTGTGGGTTGTCGCCGTACACACCACAGTGGCAATATCCTCATCCGCCGCCCATTGCCTGCTGAACGCCTGCGAGGGGTGTCCTCCATATTTTCACTTATCACAGATCCCACTCCTGGCGGCCCAAAAAACTTAAATCCGCATGTCGAAAGCGATTAAACAGTTACCGTGTGGTTGTGTCCTGAATGAGCTGGAGCTGGAACTGTTGGCTCTTAGCCGCTGACTGCTGGCTGTTGGCTGTTGGCTGCTTCTTCATTTGTTCAGAATTAAAACAAAAGCATCCAAAGGATAAAATTAGTCACCGCAGTGACAGTAATTCAGACACCACCTTGTCTCTCTCCTTCTCTCTATCCCTCTCTCTCTTCTTCTCTCTCTATGTGTGCCAGTGGCTTTGCAGTTTAATGCAGGAAGTTTTCACAGCGCAGAGGAACTTCCCACTCCCGTGGAGGGAATTCGTTGCGCCACTCGGCAACAACTGTGCAACATTCGGTGGCTCTGCCGTTTGATTAATTGCAATTTAAACGGTTTCAATTAAGGCAATGGCGCATCTTTCTGCTGCACAGCGGCCCAGAGACCAAAAACAAGCGCAAACAATTTTGTTCTCTTTTTTGTTTTTGCTCCTAAACGTAATATCAATTGAATTGATTTGATGGCATTGACAGACAACGCTGCAGCTGGTGCTGTCTCCAGATATGTATATTCGTTGCGTGGATAATTTTTTTGTTTTTTTGTTTTTCTTTCAGAAAATTAATGAGTGATTTTCTATGGAAATTTTTGCGCCGTTTCAAATCGAGGGGAAGTGCACTTTAATAACAGGTAATACGGTCTCAAACATTTCAAAATAATTTTATAACATGAATCACCTGCACTGCGCTCTAAATTCATTTTGCATAGTTGATTATGTAATATGTGATGCATATCGAAAAGTTGTAAAATAGTGAAATTTTGTATGTGATTAACTAATGAAAAAACATATTTGTATATTCAATTATCAAGCAACGTACAAAAAATATATAGTCAAATAATAAAATATTGAAATATATGTATTATGCATATATTAAATAAATATGTATATAATTTATAGTTATAAATATGATTATATGTATTCATTCAATTATAGAAACAACGCATAAAAAATATTTAGTCATATAATAAAATATTTAAATATATATATTGAATCACTATATAAATATATATAAAATAATAATTTATATTGTATTTAATTCAAAAACAATACTTTTTGTTTGGAAAAGTTTTAGACTAACATTGTAGAGTTAAAAGTTATTGATTTATGTATATACATATGTACAAATATGGCTTTAGTAAGAATTAGATGTTAAGTTAATTTAAGAAAGCTGAACAGAGTTGAGTCTAGATTTCATTGTTATGTGAAATATATGTTATGTGAATTATATGAAAATATTGAGAAATTACCATAATTTAATATTAAATTAAAACAATTTTCAATAAAAAAAAAAGTTGACTATCGACAGCTCAGATAAATATTAAATAAAATAAATAATAATAAAATAAATTACAAAATAAAATAAATAAATTGTTAAATTTCTAAGATGGTTTCAGCTGAACAACCTACAATAATAAACAATAGATAATATCTCTCTCAATCTTAAAGACCTGTAAGCTTTTTGTTGATTATGGCTGAGCTTAAGCTCTGCACGATGTGTGGCAATATTATTCTCATATTCATCAATGTGTGTTGCAGCTCTTTAAGCATATGCTTCCACACATATGCCACCCCTCTCTTTATGTCTGTCTGTCTCTCGCTTTCGTTGTGTTGGCCGCCCTTTCGACAGTTGTTGCCATGGTCAAGACACAACAATGCCCAACGAGTCGCCGCGAGTGCAGCCAAGGATTAATTCCTAATTTCGGCTAATGCCTCGCCAAGTGTTTCGGTTAGTGTTCGGTGCGTTGTTTACATTTCGGGTGTCGTGTTCTTGGGTTTTTGTCTAAATTACCTTGATAGAATGATGGCACAGCTACAGACAGTGCCAGGGCCAGTTGTGGTCCCATTCCCATTTCCATTTCCATTCTCAAACCCAAACCCATTCTCAGTGTCTGTGCGTCCCTTCCCATGGCCCAGTTGGCAGGCCGCACTGCCCTACCCCCAGGCTGTCTCGGTATGGGCCTTTAACTGCAGCCCGGCCTTCGGGCCCACATGCTTGCCACCATCATTAATCATGACGTTTCAGCTCTGACACATTTGTCCGATCGGCAGCAGCAGCAGCAGCAGCAGCGGCGGCAACAGCAGCAGCGCGGCAGCGGCGGCGGCTACGCACTATTGTAATGAAAACGTTTTGGAAGCCCTCGTCAAGACGGCGAGTCGTTCGCACAGCGGGAGCGAGGAGGACGACGACACGTCAATAGACAATGAAAGTCCCGAGATGAGCAATTTGTAGGCAAATATTTTCATAATGCGACCACAACACAAGCCGCATGTAAATATTGGCCAACTATTAACGAACTATTAGCCACAGTTAGGAGCAGGCTAATTGTAGTTCAGAAGGCAGTCAAAATTGAATCTGATGACAGGAATTACCTTAAAGCAATTGCCAAAGTCAGTCAAAGTCAGTGAAGTAGTTTTAAGGGCTGTTTAACATTGTTAATGAGTACATGAATACTAAAATATGATTAACAACTTTTCCTTGTTCAAAATAAGTAAATAAAATAATAAATAATAATTATTGAATTTTTATTTTATTAATAGCAAGCTCATTATTTTTTATTGAATAGCATGGAGTCTTATCAAGTATAAAACAATAAATATACTTAAATGCAGTTAAGTTTTCTTAATTTCCAATGCGATTTTTGAATAAATATTGAATTATTTTTGTATACTTTTTGACTGGAGCAAAAGTGAATATAAATTATTTAGGTATTATAAAAATATTAAAAATTTAAAAATTATCCAAATATATATATATATTATATTTACAAAGAATAAGTATAAGAAAACATATCAATATTGCAAAAAAAGAAATAAATAGTAACTTAAAAAAATTAAAAATTTGTTTTATGTTTCCGTAAACTTAAAAATCATGTTTCTACTTATTTCATTATTATGTTACGTATATGTATATAGAACGAAAATATTTTTTATGACATTTATACACTTCCCTTGTTCTAAGTGGCCCGCTAGCCAATAAGGTAAAAGCTATGTTGGCCAATGCGGCTTTAGGGTAGGTGCTACGGTGGGTAAGGGGGTCAAGGGGCAAAAGGGACATATGCCTCTGCTTCTGTTGCTCGGTGTGGCACTGTGCAAGCGATACAATAATTGCTCTGGGCCGTCGTTGCCGTCATTGTTGCGGGTTTGGCATGAATTACAAAAAAAAAGACCCACAACAAGAGCCACGAAAAAAGGAATAAAGAAAAGAAATAGCAAACAACAACAAAGAGCGAGTACAACAAAACAAGAACTGGGCATACAAAGCCGCCATTCATTTCATAGCCGGCGTTTGCAAACACACACACACACACGCACACACACAGCAATGTGTTTACACACACGACCCTGTCATGCAATGGTCACAGGGCTTCAGAGCACGAGCGGGAGTCGGACCTGGAGCTGACCAAGCGAACGTGTTCTGTTCGATCAGACAACAACGCTGGCACCACCAACACCACTTGCACCACCACCAACACCAAGAAGGTGACCGCTGTTGTTGTCATTGGGTATACACACGTGTGTATGTGTGTTTGTGTGTGTGTGAGTGCCTCAATCATGTAATTATTTCCTCCGCAACCACTTTACCAATACCAATGCGTCCGGGCAGCAAAGTGACCAACACATCCATGCACACACACACACACAGGAATCGGCGTCGACAAATGATATTACAAGTGGGGCCAACCTGGCAGGCAATGAAAAAAAATACAAAAAAGAAAAAAAAAACAGTCGAAACTGGTAGCGTGTTTCGCTTTGAGTTTTGTTCTCTCTTTGTACATTTTTTACGCTAAGCAAACAACAGAACAGAAAGAGAACAACTAGGGAATCAAGAAAGAACTGCTAGAGCCAGAACATCGAATTCCTAATACCCTGACAGAATATTGAAGGGCATATTTAATAAATTAGTGAAATTAGTGGTAGAGCTGATTGAATTTGAAAAATTTATGACTATTAAAGTTAGAGAATTACAGTTAAAGAATTTTTTATATTTCAAAAATGGTCTACTTTTGATTTATATTATCTGCTATACATATATTCTATTTAAAATATATTTATATTTATTTTCATTTAAATTCTGTCTGAAAGCTATTCTCCAAGTATACGCGTTACATTCCCAATGGCAGAGCTGTCTTACCCTAAGTCTCACCTTGGTAAGAGCATAAAAAGTACAACAAAAAAAGACGCAAAAAAAAAACAGAACAGTCTGCATATATGTAGTATGTGTGTATCTTTGCGATACATAAAAAACTGTGTTTCGTGTTTTTGTGTTACTCAATTTAATTCAGGTAAAATATACATATATACATATATATATATTTTTTTTCGTCCAGGCCCGCAGCGCTCTTAAACTTTGGTCACGAACATGAAAAAGCGTCGTTTCCGTCGAATTGCTCGAAAATGGTTGACGGTTGATTGGTTCAGTTTTTGGTCAGAGGCCTCAGGTAGAGGCCAATGTCTAGACGAATCGAGTCTCGATTCAAAATGGCAGCCAAACTAAGTTTGAATAGTGAATACTAAATATGAATATGAGTGCGAGTGATTTAGTTCGTAGGGCCAAAATATGAAAGGAAAACCGCAACTAGCAAAAGGAAAAAAAAAATAAATAAAAAACCAAAACGAAATACATAAAATAATAGAAAATGTAATTATGTTTATAATTTCACTCGTAATGCTTTTATCTCTGCTTTTGCAGCTTGTTTTCGTGCCCATTCAAAAAGAGTCGAAAACAAGGCTGAGAAAAAATGTGGCCAACCAAAGTAGCTAACAAAAATTCAATGGAAAATTGAAATGGCCAAAACGAAATGGCTTAAATAGCTAGCTGTTCCATTTGCGGCTTTCAGCCTTCAACCTTCGCACACTTTTCAGCCCGGCCGTAAATAAATACGTATATTATAATGGCATTTAAATATGTTTTGCGGTTCCAGACTTCATTGCATTTGATATATGTATGTATAAATACGTATTTTGTTTGTATTCTGCTTTGTTTTGAGGTTGGTTATTGGAACATTCCGAGCCTCCACGAATGCAATTTGCTGTACTTATCTAGCCAATTTAAAATGTTGTGGTTTTGATGTTGCACAATGGTAAGAAACAGTTTCAACTTACTTATGGAGCTATCACCTGAAAAATAAAAAAGAAAAATTATTATTTTTCTATCAATATTGTGATGAGCTTATTAAATATTAATTTTAAATTAATTACTATAAATATATCATAGAGAAATTATTAATGTGAAAACTGGCGTATTTTTAATGGCAAACATTTATATTTACATAGAATCAGCTGTTTTTTTTTTTTTTTGAATGAGTTATGAATAGGTTGTCTAAGGGATATTCCAGAGTATTTTCATTTAAATGACATTTAAAGTGTACTCAAAGATCCCAAATTAAATTCGATCATCAATCAACTTTCAAGGGACAAATAGTTTGTAAATCCGAAAAAATTATACATTCTTCCAAATTCTATTCTTTATCATATTATTATTCATTGCTCATAAATAAAGTTTTGAAGTCGAAAGTCCTCTTTTCGGAAGAGATTTTCTTAAGCAAATAAAACTTAGGAAATACTTTCTCTTTGGATATAATTTATTTTTATATAAGACAGGATAATCTTTAATTTGAGAAAATCTTTAGAGTAATCAAACTTTTTTAAGTATTTATTATAAATTTATTTTTATTATTATTAACTGTTTTTGCGATTTTATTCATAACAAAAATATATTTTAAAGTTTTTGAAATACATTAATATTATTATTTAATATCAATAACTAAGTGTTTTGATTGAATATTGAAGATTTCAGCTATATCTCTTTCAAGATATATCTGTATTCAAAACCTGTGCTTAGTACTAACTTTTCCAGCTGTTAAGAGAGAATATGCAACTTCAATCGACTTCAATCGATTTACTGTCTTGCTGAGCCACTTTATACTAAGACAATCCGTAGCTCATAAGAAACTTTCTTGTACACTTGGAGCGAAGTTTGTGGCTACTTACTCGCTGGCAAGTAAGTATTTTGAAATTGAGCACAAAAGTGGAAAATAATTAACCCCAAACTTGAGAGCGGAAGTTTCAAGTTGTGTAGCCACTGATGCTGCATGTGAGCCGGGCCATAGTTGAAGCTGATAGGGCAACACATGCAGCACGTAACGAGCGGTCAAGCAAATGGCCAGAGTGACCAGGCCGGGCCGGGCCGGGACTGGCCGCTTCCGGAGTCAGCGACATCAGCAAAATATTAAACAACTTGCAAGCCAAAGTAATTGAGAAGTTTTCCATGCTTCGATAGCTGAGGGAGAAACCCGACTCAAACTAAATAGCGAAGATGTCTTAAGGCGGGCATCGTGCCTTGTCTGCCAGTACATTATTTGCACAAAAATGAAGCGAGCGCCCAACCGAAATATCAAAGGAGTAATCCGCTCGGAGTTTGAGTGCCTCGCAAAATAAAATCATGCGCTTGGAAATAATAGCGTCTGGGCTGGCAATAATTTCTGGCTGGGCGTGGAGCCAAGTCTATGGCAGCATCATGAGCAACAGTCAAATATATGAATTGAGATATTTTTGCCAGCAAAGGGCGGCAGCTGCGTGATTAGCAAGTATTCGAATAGATAATAAGTAAATATGAGTATTTCTATTTATTGCAGCTGGCCTGAAGCCCATCAAATGTGACTGGCATTTTCCTAGGAATAGCCTAAGAGATGCTTTAACAGTAAATTGCTCATTAGCTTTAAAGATGCAATCGATCCATAGCTCGACTACTAAATTATGGCGGAGTTGGAATATCAGTTGAAGTTAGAAATTTTGTAAGTTAGAGTAGCGTAGATTATTGTATTTATTATTATATTTTGTATAGTAAGGTGATTGTTAAGTGACGAAGAAGAAGATTATATTACACCTAGAAATCAAAATTGTTCTCAATATAAAGAAATTGATTTTAATATTCTCATGATCATTTCATGGTTATTTAATTAATAATAATAATTAAATAATATTAATAAGTGTTAAAAGAGAATTAATAATAATTAAACATATTTAATAATTTAATAACAATAATAATATTAATAAATTATACTGTATATTTATGTTACCGTCTAATTGAATATTAAAAATATTTATTTATCAAATATATATAATTTACTGGATTGAGATAATTTTTATTTTTTAAATTCTGATACGAATAGAATATATATGATGCTTATATTTATAAATACTGTTTTCACACATTTTTGTATTCCTACATATATAGAAATTATATTATAGTCTAAGCTGATATAATATTCACATATTTGTTCAAAATGCTGGGTTAATGTCTAAATTCAATTTAAAATATATAATCAGTTTCTGAAGCATGTTTAAAGGCCATTTGCGTAATTGAAAAACGCAAAATGGACAGCTAATGTGTAGGAACATATTAAAATGTAAGTGAAGTTTAAAGTTGTTTTGTTGTGGGCTCTGCACAGGCAACAACAGTCGAAGGCAAAGCCAAACGCAGACGCAGACGCAGAGCAATGGCAACGCCTTGGTCAGTTCAAAATGATAGCATTGCGCTTGTTGTTTATGTTGTTGTTGTTGCTGTTGCTGTTGCCCCGTAGCTGACTGACAGTAGGTGTGACCAGTCTACTCATTCATTCTGACAGTTTTCCCACCCACTCTTGCACAAAACGCAATTTGTTGGATTGTAGGTTGCGCCCTCTAAGCACGAAAGGTAAAAGTGCCGGCCATATCGAAATATATATGTGTGTGTGTGTGTGTGTGTGTATGCCTCAACGTATATCAGTGTGTAAGAGTGTGTGTGAACCACCACCGCTGCGGCTTTGCCTACAGCCCGCTCTGGCTTCGACTGGGCGGGGGGTAGTTGGGTGGGTTGCTTGTGGCGCCACAAACAGCATTTTTTTTCTTGTAATTTTTTTTTTTTTTTCGTTTCTTTTTTGGTTTTTGCAGTTGCCAGTCGCGTGTCTCGCTGCGTATTTGAATTCTGGTTTTTCTTGGCTTTTCATTTTGGGGTTTTCTTTTAGGCTGCGCTTGCAACTAATTTTCATTTCCAGCACGGTGCACCTTTTGCCTGGCAAATCTTATTAAAAAGTGAACAGTGCGATAAAATTGAATTTGCATTCAAAAGCCATTAACCGCAGCAGTCGCAGTTGTTGTTGTTGCTGCTGTTGTTGTTGCTGACAGACGTTGTCCTTGCATCCACAAATTAAGCAGGATACGAGAGCTCTGCTTGCCTGACTCGCAGCTTTAATATCGAAGCTTCTCAATTCGTGGATTTTCGCTGTATTTAAAATTCGCGCTAAAAAATTAATATTTCACGCACATTCGGCAAAATCAGTGGCAGCTGCTAATGGCGTTTTATTTATATATATATTATTTTGTTTTTAATTTTTATTTTCAATACGCCATTGGAACGTGCCATCGATAAATATTGCTGCCGAAATTATTATACAATAAATACAGCAACTCACGTGGAAAAACATTATTTTAATTGCATATCAATTTCACGCTCTTTAACAAAAGCAACGCAAGGCAATTTGACCAATCATCTGAACGAATCGTTTACACACACACACACACACATTGTCAGACAGCCAGCCAGACAGATACCGATACAGATAGAGATAGAGATACCCACCCACCTGGATACCATTTTGATGCCAATTGACATTCAAAATTAGAGCTAAACGTTCTCCAATTACCCAGAGCACGGAAGCATGTAACCATGGAGGTGATTGCCAGCATTTGCCTGGGGGTTTGGCTTATGGCTAATGTAACTCCAATTGGAACTATTTTGCTGGTTCATAAATGGCCCACTTATTACAATATTTATATGGCTGCTCGTGTAGGAATATCAATTAATAACTGTACTCTTGTAATTACACTCTCGACTCAACTGAATGTGTGTTTAATTGAATTTCTACCTGTGTTTTCAGTTATTAATTTATTTGCGCTCGCCTCAATTATAAAACATAATCCATAAAATTCAAATGCAACACGTTGCATTTATAAGCGAAATTTGTTGCAGCTGTCTGCATTGGTTTTAATTACGAGACATTCATAGGCATATAAACTAGAAATTAAATCGTTTTTATAAAAGAATTTTCAACAGACACTCTGCTACTACTAAAACTATACCAATTAAAACTAATCCCGTTTATAAAATAAATAAATAAATATTGCGTGCAGCAAACCCTTTTTGTCGATTGGATTTTATGTTATTTTAATTTTTATTTATTTGTTGTCTTATTTGAATTTATTTACTTATATGAAATTTAATATTTCATAGTAAATACTGCCTTAAGAAATATTATCAAAATTATCTTCTATCGGGCAAAGAAGCCGAATGGTAAGGGTTTATGGAAAAATATACAAATTATGGACTTTTGGGTTTTCTTTGTTCTCATAGCCAATTTTTATTTCCTCAAAAGACACTTACGAAAAAATGAGAAATATCTTGATTTGTTTGTATGATTTAATTTGTATGCGTAATGAAAGTGAGCACCCACTCATTTTTCACGCTACTATATATCTACAATTATCCTTAGCTTTCATTATTTTTGACTAGATGGAGTGAAATTAGCTAATATTTTAATACTCACAGAAAGAAAGACAATAGAATTACTTCCATTTAGTGAATATTTATATTATATATTGTAATTATTTTCTGTTTTATTCAATATTAACATTTTTATCAATTTATCAAAAAATAAGACTCTGCTCATTTTGCAAAAAATTCAAAATGTATAGGGAAAACCATTTACACAGAAAAAATCCTAACTTTTTCGCACAATATTCTTAGACATATAAACTTAATCTCAAATACAGCAACACGAAAAGCTAAGCAAACAACAACAATCTTGTCAGTCAACATATTTTATTTATTAGAATGCTTTGTGTCAAGTGTGCAGCTCGTAATCAACAGCCCAATTTCAATTCCAAATGAACTGCATCCGTTGTATCCCATCGATCACATCGATAAATGTGGCTGACATAATTATTGCAGCTTGGCAGAAAGGCGAACGCGAAATACCAATAACAAGACGTCCGAAATAAAAATGTCAGTTTAAATAAAGCAACGAAAAAAGAAAAAGCGCCGATGCAAATCAATCAGACTTGGAATTGAACGAAAGGGCAACGTTGATGTATTGGCCGGGCTTTGTGTTTCTCTGATTTCTGTTGATTGCCGATTGGGCTGACGAACTGACTGACGGACTGGCTGGCTAACAGTCTGCCTGGCGATTTTCGCAAACATGTCACACAGTTTACAGTTAAGAGATGACAAATTCATTTTTAACACGGCGACCAGAGTGAAACCTCGACATGGTGGACCAACAACCATATAATCAACGCCACATCAACAATGAGCCATTGCAGTGCAGATTTCGCCTCGCTTATGGGGTGGCATGTCTGGCCGACTGTCTGACAGTGGCTCTCTCCCTCCCTCTCTCTCTCTCACATTCTGTCCCCGTCCCTCTCACTGTGTGTGTTGTCTGCCAAGTGACGTTTGGCTGTCAGCAGGGCCCCCAAAATAACTCAAAAGTCGCAACGTGTGTATTTGTATCTTGTATCTTGTAGCTGTAGCTGTAGCTGCAGCATGTGTGGCACGCACCTCATCTCTCGCCCAGATAAATGTGTACAAAATTAAAGATGCTCTCGCTAAACACAAGCTTAGCCAAAAAAAAGGTCAAGTCCAAAATGATGGATGATGCCATGACACTCTCACACACACACACCCCAAAAATCTTCGACATGGAGATGAATGAAATGGCTGAGTGACATTTTCTGCTGCTGCTGCTACGGCTGCTGCGTTACCGTTAAAGGTCTATTAAAATATCGGGGTGGTTGCAAATACGAGCTCAGCGCGCTTAAACACTTATTCTTATCGCTCGCACAGGTAGTACGTGTTCTGTTTGACTACCTTTCTGGCAATATCCGCTGCAAAGTTTTGCTGTGTTATTTTCTTTGGTAGCTGCAGTATCATAATTTTTATCGCACCATTCATCGCATAAATAATTCTGTTAACATTTTCAATAAGCCACAAATTAAAACTACAAAGCACTAAAAATTCGTGCTCGCAAAATTTACGACCAACGGAATCACGTGTCATCCACGCGCTGCATACCACCTACCCTTGCCCCCTGCCTCTAGCTCCCTGTCCCATGCTGCCTGTCGCAGATATGATGCATGACTCGGCGGAAGGCGGTCTCAAGGATTCGAGTTACGCTCCAGGATTCACGTGCTAAGCGTATGCGATCTGAAATCTGTTTGTTGGTGTGCATTTGAATACGGAATCCATGAAGCCTTTTTTGCATGCGGCTCGCTATTTGAATATCAAGCAGTGGGAAATCCACACACACACACACGCACACTCACACATAGACACCCCTCAGTGCCAGTCGATGACAAACAGAAAATCCATTTCACACAAACATTAGTTTTATTTAAATCACAGACTCACACACACACACACACGCACACTGGCACAGGGCACACACGACTGCGACCTTTGTGCCCAGGCTAAAGGAGCATGTGTTCGAGCCCATACTTGTGCGGCTTTTGTGGCTGTTATCCTTGTTGACTTTTCACGCTCTTTTAAACGCCGTTAAATGTTTCAACGCTGACTCCGTTTGTTTGTCTGTGCATACAGCCCTTTGGCTTCGGTTTACATTTATCACATTTAAAACACTAAATGGAAATTAAATTTGGGGCAATGAATAACTGAAGTTCAATAAAAAAAAAAAAAAAAAACAAGTCGAGAACTAATCAATGCTGCATGATGATAAATAGGCAAAATTTAATATGCATGATGAACTGTATGCAGGATTATTTATTTTTATAAGCTTAACCCATCGAAACTGGGAAATCAGGAAATCCGTATTAGCGCCGAGATCTCAGAAGATATGAGCTAGAGACTCGAAATTTTACATGCATGTGCGTGTATACCATACGCAGTACGAGTTTATCATAATTTTTTGATAACTCTACTTATCGAGAATAATCTTTTTTACCGAGAGTAATCGATAAATTTACTTAGATCTTTTTCAGCGTAATTTGAACACTATTAGACCTAGAGACTTCAGATTTACTGTGTTTATTTGATAAATATGTGTTTATATACATATATGCTTATAAGTGCGTGTGTATGCGTGTGTATGTATATGTGTATGTGTTTTTGTATGTGTGCAAAAAAAAGTGCAGCAGTCTCGACTAGAGCACTGTTACTTGTTTTGTTTTGTGAGGATATTTCAGCAGGCCGAAACGAATAGAGAGAGGAAATGAGAACTGCTGCCTAGAGCCGCACTCATATTAAATATATCTTTCTTTAACCTATTTGTTTCTCTTGATTATCGTAATAGTAAATCTTGTTCCGGCTCTACTTTCAGCTCAGCGGGCTATCAGACACGTGTGAATCGCGCATGTTCTGCTCATGATGAATTCTCACTTGTGATTTCGCTCGCTTTAGTGTGATACGAGTCTTTAAACTAATTAGTTTTCGAGGGCTGAGTCGATTCAAATCAGCGGAGCGTTACAGCATGAATCCAGACGAAACCAAAACGGTGTCTGCAGTCTGCGACTGGGAGCTGTGATACAACTAATTTATGGCAGTTTTTTCGCTGTCATTTGTCTTGAGGCGGGCGCCTCAGTCTACGCTCACCTGCACTAATTACGGTAGTTCAGTGGCTCATTGATAACTAAGCGTCGTTTTATGTAAATCCGATAATTTATGAACTTATTATTGCTAGTTAGTGCAGCTCCAGCTGCTGAAAGATGTTGACTCAGAGGCGGCTATCCACTGAGCTGCAATTGTATTCGCATGCAATCGAGTGTGGGTAATGCGATTAACGGTCTGATATGCGGTTATAAATAGGTGGTGTACGCATACTTGAGCACTTGAATGTTCTTCTTGTACTCGCTCCCACTAATGCCGGCAACTTAAGTGGTTCAGAATGGGAAGAGCGGGTATTTTGATAAAGCGCTCAACAATGCCGCTGCTAACAAGCAATTTTTATGGCCGAAAATCCAATTCAAATGTTTACAAATCGTTTAAACTGGGCGAGAGGAGAGAAAGACATAAAAATAAATCGCGTACAAATTGAAAATAATTTCGGATTTGATTTTGTTCTTTACGATGATGGTTAGCTCAGCAACGACCGCCACGGCCACTACGACGAAGCCAGCTGAGGAAAGTGGACAGAGACATTCAAATTGTGGACAAGCGCGGGTCAAACTAAGTGAGTAAAGCGACGCAGTCCCACTGCGCGCGGACTCTGCCCTCCATTTCACTAAGTACACAAGAATAGAGCGTAAAAAATTTTTATCGTCGCGCTTTTTACGGAATGTGATCCGCGGCGATTAAGTGTGCGGCTTTTGTGTGTCATTGTCAAGCCAAACAGGAGCAGGAGTAGGAGCAGGAGCAGGAGCAGGAGCAGAATCAGGAACAAGACCAGGAGCAGGGGCTGTTGCTGATGGGCATTGGAATTGTCAATGGGGATGTGGTTCCAGTTACTGCTGCTGCTGCTCACTTTTATTTGCTCAGCGGGCCAAACCCACCACCGCAACCACACAACCACACAGCCACAGAGCCACAGTCAGGCAGCCCCAACCACAGCGCACCGCAGCACTTGCCGCCCACACGCGTAATGTATTCAAATTTTCTAAGGCGAGGCCAGTGTCAGTGTGCAGTCATTTCATAAAATGCTTTTTTAAAATTTAATCGTGGACAAATATTTTCATTCCTTTTTTTTTTTATTTTCCTTCTCCTTTGGCTTTTAGCTAAATGAGCGGAAATAAAATTAAATCGATACTGGACGCGGTTTAATTCTATAGTCAACGCTTTTTTTACTCTCGTTGTTTTCCTAATTCACTGGCGGCAAATGAGCAAGACGCACAGTGGGTCAAGTATGGAAAGTTTTGCTATAATTTAAGGAAATAGCTGGATGGATGGTAAGTTATCTGTTTATTATTATTAGAAAATATATTAGATTTATTTAGTGTAATAAAAATCTCATATCTCTATATCTAGCTTAACATTTGGTACTACTTTAAATATGGATTTTAACTGTCTATTAAAAAAAAAAAAAAAAAAAACAACTATATTTTAACTACTTGTTAAATTTGGACAATCTGAGTTTTTCTGAGTGCTCACCGAACCACAATATGCATATGTCCACGTCGCAGTTTGTTTGCCTGTCAAAAACTCATAATGATTGATTTGTTAAACTGTTTTAATCGACCTGTCAACCCATCAATAAAAAAATGTTCAATTCATAAGAACAAAAACTCTGCCTTATTCTAAATTAAATATCGGAGCAAGTTTTAGGCATTTTTGTTTATTCTAATGTTTCCCATTCAAATTTACTTAATCTGACTCCTCAGTGTCCCGCATTGTTATTGCTCGACTCCAATAAGAAGTCAAAGTTGAGCCCAAGCATTAGCCGCACAATTTCTCACAGCTAAATTTTTATTGGAAAAGCTACGTCAGTTGGTCAGAAGTATTTGCGGGCGTGGCATAAACATTAATTTTTCATAATTCTCGAAAAAAAATTACGTTTTAAAATAATGACAAATCAGTTCGCAGATAAACCCGCGACAGTAGAAAAAAATGGAAAAAAGAGTAAAAAATGTAAATATATATATATTTTAGGTTTTTTTTTCTTTTGGGCAGCCGCCAGCACACTTTTCCTGAGCTTAACTAATCGTAACAGATTTTTTTCACAGTCATGATGGGAGCGATAAAAAATGAGCAAGAAAAGGGACACCCTTGGGCGGAGACGTCTGCCTGGCCATATCCTGCGGCCTGCCAATTAGAACCCTTTGTGTGCCTGGATCTCCTCCACAAGACGGCGCCCAGTCTCTATCTCGACGCACTTATCTCCATAATAAAGTCGTAACAATTAATTGCGCGACCTTTTCAATGGCTGCGACTTAACCCAATCTGAGGCTCCTTCTTAAAGATACCCCTCAGACAGCAGGCCAGCCGTTTTATTTTGAGCACCTTTCGCGTGGTTTGACGCATAATTAGTGCTTAAAATTTATTTGACGAGCCTGCAATTAATTTAATGTAATTTTCCATTTTCAAGTTGGGCCTCTGAGTGAGCTTGATGCGAGCTTAGATAATGTTTCTAAATGATTCTAAATTTCTAGCATATGTCACATGTAAATTAAATGAATTTGACCCTCTCTCTCTCTCTCTCTTCATTATGCATTTAATAAAATAAATTCTTTTAAATTTAAACACAATTTTCTGTGAACAAATGTGTTTGAATTTCAGATTGATTTACATATATGTATATTACCAAATACAGATGTAATTACATCTGGTGAATTGAGTTGCTCTTTGAGAGCGACTCCATTGGCTCTTTTGTTCATATTTAACTGCGGTTTGTTTTGAATGAATTCAACTGTAAAGGTTAAAATTATAAATGTGCAAATGACTCATCATAAATAAAATTAATAAAAGGCACGCAGTCAAAAGCCGAAAGTCAAAAGAACCTGGACAGGGGCATTGAGACAGCGAAGCCTTCATTGAGAAAAAGTACAACGCATCAACATAAATATTATGATAAATGGTTTGTTATAATCATAATCCGCAGGGGGTAAGTTTCGAGTCGTGCGATACGCATTTTTTATGCAGCGACGCCCCCGAACCCGAGCCAGAGACAGCCAGAGCGAGCACGACAGGGCACTGGAACTGGAGCTGGCAAGGATATTGAAGCCGGAGCTGAATGAACTGGCGCAACATATGGTCGGTGGGTGGATTATACAGATGGCGCACGAATGGATTTGGATTGCGATTCGATAGCCGCGTCCAACAGGGGCGAACAACAACAACAAGTCAAGCCGAGTGGCGTCGAGTGGTGCTGTTCTTTTTTTATTGGTTTTGCTAACTGATGGTCGCACTGGGATTAAAAGCAGAGCACGCTTTTGCATACACAGCCGCGCAGCCATGGAGCTTGAAGATTGAGATACTTGCTCGTATCTCACAGATACTTTGTGAACTGAGCATCTTGCTGGGCCATAAACGCTTCGTATCTCAACTTCGCCTACAGTGCATTAAATGAGGAAGCTTTACGCCTAATAAACACTTTATTCAAGTCGAAATTTTATTGTTTCAATTATGTGAGTGAATAAGCGCCCGAGGCAGCAGTAGCAGCAGCAGCAAATTGACAAAACAATTTGTATTCGAGTACGCACACATGAGCAACACACATACACACAGACATAGACAGAGCAGCCCATCGGGGTATGTACTTCAAGCCCAAAACACCCATTTAGCACACACCCAGCCACACATACACTCGCACTCACACTCACACTCATACACTCTTCTCGCGAACACATTAAAATTCAGGATGTGAAGCAAACGATTTGCGGTGAGCGCAACAAGCGGGTTAAAGCCTGAAGGAAGAGAAGAAGAGAGGAATAGAGAGAGAGAGACGACTGAAATATATCTATGTATATATCGTACTTGTATATATTTGTAGGTAATTTATTTGAATTATTTGATTCATTTTAAATGTTCGTATAACGTTAAATTGAACAACTCCCAAGTAGCATTACATTATGAAAGTAGAAGAAAGAAGAAATAGATCGGAAGCTCTAGTGTTGTAAAACTCGTGTAAGGAACAAGGTCTGACAGCGAGAGACTTCGACCAAGTGTAGCCAGAGAAAGCAGAGAAATATTATCAGAGAGGTAATGAGAAGAGGAAAGAATAGAGAAAAGTTGTTCGAGTTAAATAAAAGTTGGAGTCTGGAATGCTTACTTAATATACATCTGGATGACCCCATTATGTCGGGAATATTCTTGTATTAAGATATATATTTTCATATACATTTTCATTTAACCCTTTTCAAAGGAACATATTGAACTTTTAGATCAAAAACTATATATGAGAGATTCTTCAAAATACAGGTTTGTGTTTTCGTTCAATAATAGCTATTTAACAGTTGATAAACTAATTTAAGTGCCCAGTTAATAGCTCTACATACTTAGCAAAAGGTAAGCTTAGCCCTCCGCCTGAGTTTCACTTGTAATGATCCTCGGACTCTGTGGGATACTGCCAACACTTCTAAGCGGATACAGCCTGACATGGAATTAATTTGACAACATTAACAAATTAAACTGTTAAACCAACGCACACACACACACATTCACAAGCATTTGTCGAGTCAACTGAAAGCCGTAACAACGTGCTCAGTTTTCTCTCCTTCTGTCCATTTGTCCGACTTGCCGCCCGCTTGGCAAACGGACAGACATTTACAACATCATTTGTAATCCATATCGCTCAGCATGTAGTCCCACAGTCCCAGTCGAATGCCGCCCTACATGAATCTGTATGTGCTTGTGTGTGTGTGTGTGTGTGGGAGCTAAGATGTATTGACCCTTCAACAGATTCTGTGCGAGTGGTGTCGGCGCTTGGAATGCTTCACGCTATTTATTGGCTCACTTTCACTCGGACGTGGCACAGTCGAGGAACTCAGTTGGGCTTAGCTTCCTCTAGTTGGCAATGCTCAGGATTTGCTACAGAACCCGCCCTCACGCTCGCTGGGGAATCGGAGATGTCGCTGGCCACGTGTTTGGATTTCAGGTTACACTTGAAGCGTCTCTCCGATTAGTGGTTGCCATTTGTCAACATGCTGGTGTGGTTGATATTAATTGGCATTGTATTAGTCGAAGTCTATGTTGGCCACACACAAACTCACACATATACACTGTTACACACACACACCCAGTAGATATTTATTACACCTAAGCAACCTTGTAGTAAGTGCGCTTTAAGAGCATATCATTTGTTTTTATGAAGTTGTTTCAATGTTGCTGCCATCTTAAGCTGATTTTGCTTCATTACAATATTTAATCGCAGCTTTAGCTAGTTAATGGCTAATAATTGTTTGTATAATGTATATTTGCCATTTTAGAAAATTTGCAAAAAAAAAATGTTTTCAGCTTGAAATTTGGAATCTAATTAAAACAAGCTTTTCAAACTAAAACCAGTTAATTATATAGGATGGGAAATTATAATGAAATGTTGGACATAATTAAAGAATTTTTAGATCTGTGTTATTTTTGCAAGTTGTTAGAAGAATGTATAGAAATATATTTTTTATATACATAGACATATATAAATATATATGATCCATTCATTTCTTTCCATAGTCCATATCTTATTCAACTCTTTCAAATTTGATTCGCTGCAATTGCCTTAGGTATCGCACATAAGCGCTCGACTTGTGTCCAGTTGTGATTAATTGAAAGTTGGGGCAAGTGAATGGCATTGGCATGGAGTAAATGTTGATAATGCCCGAAATGTGGCAACAAATGCAAAATGCGCTACAAATTTCCCGGGGATATACTTTTACGTATGCGCAGCAGCAACAACAGTTGTAACTGCAACTTGCAACTGTTGCAACTGTTGTGCGCTGTCTGCTCGTTCCCATTCTCATTCCCCTTCCCATACCCATACCCATGCCCATACTTATATACATTGGCCAGCTTTCGGCTGTTTTCCTGCCCCCTTTATCGAGACAGGGGACAGGAAAAATATTTTGACAAATGAACCTAAATAACAGGTTGCAATCGCTCAGAGAGGAGAGGGAGTAGTTGCAGCAGAGGCAGCAGCAGAGGATAGGGAGACTGAGCATATGCGTGGCCCTGGACCGACCCTGTTCTCTGGATAGAGTGGACCTGTACCTGTGCCTGTGCCTGTGTCTGGACAGGAAAACGTATGGCCAGACAACCTTGATACCTCATTTATTTTAAAACGTTGCGGCCAGAGTCGCAGGCTGGCCGCAGTTTCTGCTGCACAAATGAAATCGACACATCGGGGTAAAAAAAGAAGAAGAGAAAAAAAAAAACAGAAAACTAAAAGAGAAATAAAAGAAGAACTAAACGCGCCCAGCTCGAAGACGTTGAGCTGTATTCATCAGTCGCACTGACGAATCGACGTCGGGCCACTCTCGAAAATTGTTACAAATGATCGCAAATAACAGATCTTTGCCGGTCTTTGGGCCTGGTTCAGGGCGCGTTGCCCATCAAAGGAGCCGAACCCAGAAACAGAAACGAAGACGAAGTCGCATTGCGTGTGCCCGGCTGATCGAGTGAGCTACAAATGAGATTGGCCAGCTGGGATTGGGATTGGGTTGGGATTGGAGTGATTGGGACATGGAATCTTTATACAGGGGAACTGGACTTGGGGACGGGAGGAAGCTGTGGCAGCGGCGCCGTTCGATGCTAGGCTAAATTGCACTGATTTCTTGATTAATGAGAGCTTTGCATTTTCCAGTTAAGCCCGCTGCTGATTGCGGCTTTTCATCTCGCCGTTGCAAGTACACCAGTTGCAAGTGGCAAGTGGCAAATGGAGAGTTGATTGCAGCTACTGCTACCCTAAGTGAAGACTTGATTGTAGCTATTGATGGCTTGGCACTCACCCTGGTTGTTGTTGTTGCTGCTCTTGCGCGATGTCTTCTTCTCCTTCATCCAGGGATACTCGGGCACCGAGTCCATCCCATCCGGTGTCTGTGGCACACCGCCGACATTAACCGGATATCCGCCACCGACACCGCCTCCAACACCGACACCAACACCAACACCAACGCCAACAGGTGTGCCAATTTTCGGGCTCTCCGGACTCAGGTGATTGAGAAACTCGGCCATCGAGGGCTGAGAGTTGATGAAGCCCCCCTCGGTGGCCATCCAGTAGGCGGTGTCGGCGGCTCGTTTATCACAGTTCGGTGCCATTTTGTTGACAAGCATCACCGCTGGCGGCGGTCCCTGCGGTCCTTGGCCGCCTGCTCCGGGCACAATTGGCACTGACACCGTCGTCTGGCCCGTTTGCACCTGTAGGGGATTCAGGGGCGACTCGGATTTGATCTGAGCGCCCATCGGGTTGGTGTCCAATGTGCTGCACACCTCTTGCATTGTAAACTAGATTTTCTTATGGATTTTTGTTGTCTATTTATTTTTATTTTATTTTATTTATTTATTTTTTTTTTTTCAATTTATGTTCTTTTATTTATGCATCTGAAAAGAAAAATTTCAAATATAGTTTCAATAAAGTAATTATATTATTATTGTAACAAATCACTTATGAAATTGATCAAATATTCACATTTCTCCAATTTTCGTTATAGATTATTAAAGATAGTTTATTAATGAATTATTGTAGCATTAGTAGTGGTAGTAGTAGGAGATAATTAAAGATAATCAATATAATCAATTACTACAGTATATAAAAATTCCAATTTTTTTTAAATAATAAATTCAATTTAATAATAAACTCCATGAAAATTCCACAAATTGGCTATTTTATTTTTAATAAACGGTATTAAATAATAGCAAATAAAAAATGTTATCAAAGAAGAAAGAATGTTATAAAAAATATTTTGTGTAATTGATTATTAGACGCTATTAATAAAATTGTTTTCTAAATTCTTATGAAAAATTATATTGATAATTTATTGTTCACTTTTCATTTCCAGTTTTGTTTATAGTTAGCCTAAACAAAATAACCGACGGAAAAACAAATATAAATTTAAATTCTACGGAAAAGCTACAAGCCATTCTGCCAAAGGCGATGCGGCATGAAATGAAATAAAATTTAAAATTTACTTTGGTTTGCATGCTAAGCTATCATTATTTATAAAAATATAGGCTTAGTGGAAATGTATGTACAGTAGACAAAAATCACCACAATAAATATTGAAATTTTAAGTGATATAAAAAATAAGAGCTGAATAATTCCATTAATAAAAGGAAGAGAATATTTTTGCAGCGTTCTGCAAGGCTTGAAGCAAAAAAAAAAAAAAAAAAAAAAGAAGAAAATAAAATAAAATTATTATTACATGCATTATTATTATTACATTACAAGTAAAAATTAAATTAATAATACAAATTAAATCTTAAAAAAAAAAGGAAAATAAAGTTATTATTGTTAATCATAGAGCTACCACGCACCATTTCTAAAGACCGCTGTGACAGTTCCGTGTGCAGCGTTAGTTTTCATAAGTTTCCATTTTGTGCGCGATGTTTTCGTGTTTTTCTCACATTTTTTTTTAGCACTTTGACACAATGCGGGTTTTTGACATATTTCTGCGTGTAGAGCAGCACATTTAAACTATGCGAATCGAGTACTATCTCATTGAGTACTGTATATATTATTATGTGTGTTTTCGAGAGATATTTACGAACAGGGTCAGATAAGACCGCCAAGCAGGCACAAAGTTGTCAGCGAGAAGCGCGACGCGTTGCTCCGACTATTTCGATAGCGTTGGTGATGGCGATGGCGATGGCGGACGCTGGTGCTTAGCCAAGCGAGACTGTGGCAGTTGTTCCATCATGTCGAGTTGCCAGCTACAGCTACAGTTTTACACACCTTGGCACCCATGGCGACGCGAGTGCCAAAACAACAATGGGAACAGTGCACAGCACGACGGACGCACGATAATGCAATAGTTAGCTACGCGGCACAACGGTGCGTATGCGTAACGACAATTTCAGCTAAAGTTTTGCTTGTGAGCTGAGCTAAGGGCCTGGCAAAGCGACAAAAAACACACCGAAGCTGATCTTGCAATGGCCAGCGTACATACACACACGCACACATGCGCGCACACTCACACACACACACACATATATACAGTTGCACTGCAATTTGTAGTTACAAGTTACACTTTTCTACACATTCGCGCCAACTATGTGCTGCCTGTATAGCTGTCTCTCTCTGGCCTGCGGCGTAGGCTCTGGTCTCGCGTATCGGTGCGCAGAACCGGTTTCAGTTGTTTTTGTTGCGGCCGCGATGGCTGGCTTTTGCCGTTAATATTTGTTATTTATTTCAACTAAATAATATACACTATTTTATTGCACAATTCGCACAGGCAGTTTTTGGGTTTTAGCTAAATGTTTCGCCAATATATCAGTTATTCACGTCAAGACTATTCAGACTCAGAATCGCAACTCTCCCTCCGGTTTGGGCAATACGACGCTGCTTCGTGCGGCACGACACTTAGCCAACCATTTCATCCAATAGCACCGAACGCACTGAAACTTGTCCGCACTTGTCGCAAGGAGTGGCCAAGAATGAGCATATTGGACGACTGTGTATTCAAAGATGAGCGCCACAACCACCAATCAGAGGGGCGTGTCCAAAGCGGCTTGTGTGGTGCATGCGTGTGTTGGCTGTGTTGGTTGTGTTGGTTCTGTTGCTGTGGCAGAGCTAGCAGCAGAGCACAATGAAAGTTGGGGTGGTTTGAATAGAGCGGAGAGATGTGCTCGTGAGCGCTGAAGTCATGCTCAAAACGTAATGCTGTGAATTGGACTTCAGTCTCTTAGTAAAAATTGTGAAGACTATGAATATTATATTAAAAATAAAATAATAATAATATTAAAAATTCTTAAACTTGTACATAAATTATATTATAAAATAATAATAAAAGCTTTTATCACTTTTCATTTTAACACACATTAGAGCTTTCTTAATGAAATCAAACTTATATCAACATATCAGTACTTTATAAAACAATAATATCTTAATAACTTATTTCATTTCATTTCTTGTTTACTTCTACTGCACATTGTTGTTGTAGCTGTTATCGCTAGATCTCCACGGCTCGTGCAATGATAAGCGGAGAGCGGAGAGGTGCATGCGCAATGGATATGGCAAAAGTAGTTGCCGGGCCAGTCGCACTCAGGTAGACGATAGAGCCACTCATACACTCGTTCACACTCTCCGCACTCACTCACACACGCGCACACAGTCAGCGGCTGCAAAGTCTCCGCATCGCTGATTGGTCGCAGCGCATGTGTATGTTTGCGTTGCTCTGTCGCTTTGTGGCTTTGTCGCCGGCGCTGTCTGTCTGTTCAGCAGCTGCAGCGCTGTTTTTACGGTAAACGTGTTGCGTGTGACGGAATTTATTTGCTTTTTGTTATTTACACATTCCGTCGCAGCAGTGACGAGCTTCCATTTCTTTTTTCTCTCTCTATCTATCACTCGTTTTTGTTGCTTTTTATTTTTGTTGTCTCCGGCACTGCGTATTTTTGACATTTCGCTTTGCACGCTGCGCGTCTTTCTTTTGTTTTGAGCGCCTCTTCTTGTCTGTCTAACCATCATGTTGTCAATCTTGGTGGCATTCGTTTTTCTGCTCCCTCACTTTTTCACATTCTGTTTTTATTGGCAATCGCTAGCTGCGTTCGTTGTTTGTTTCATTTATGCTGCACAGTAGTCGCTAAAAGTTTACGAACGAGTAGACTAAATACACTGTTAACAATTTAAGAACTTATAGAATAATGACAAATATTTTTCTACAATAGCTAAGCTTTATTGAAGTATTTAAGATAATATATAATTATTGAATTGTTTTTTCATTATTTTCTTCTACCTTTTATTATGATTATTATTTTGCTTAAATTTGGATTTACAAAATTCTTACTTGTAAATATATGTCAGAGTAATTCGAGCAAAAATCGGGGTTATGACTCGATAATATCGTATTTAAAATTCTAGTGATTATTGGAATGGATTTGCGAACTCATATAAGAAATAATCTTGTGTGTAGGTTATTTAGTATAATCTTAAAGATTGGTTAGCTGTTCTGATCTTTCGTTATTTTGCATAATCCTTCGCGCGATTCCCTTTTCTTTTAGCCTCTTGCCATAAAATTTTATATATGTGAGGTGGTAACACATGCACCGGGCGAGAGCTCATTTTTATTGGCGGGGATTAAGTTTAGCTCGTGATTTTGTTCAGGTAAGACAGGTAGCTGAGGGTGAAGTATTCACTGTTCTTTTGGAAAACCCGCGGGAAAACCAATTTATTTCTCTTTCATATCTGAGCTAAAGGCGAAAATTTACCTGATGCCTCTTTATAGCAGAGGTCTACAAGCAAAACTTTCCATGTTTAGCTTAGCTTTAACAGTTGTCGATCAGGCACATTTTTGGCTAGAGTTGGAATAAGACATATCATATCTATAATACGTATATAATATAAAATAATATCAATCGATAAAAGTATGGTTAGTATATAAAATCTGGATGATATAACCATATAAAATAATAATAAATAATAAAGAAGATTATAAGTGTATTACTAATATAATACACTTATAATCTTTTTTGCTCCAGTTCTCCAACGAATTCATATTATATTTTGTACTCTGGTGAAAATCTCAGTACACTTACATTTTTTGTACATGTCTGACTTTCGATTGGTTTGCTAATGTCTCTTAGGAGTCAATTGAATTATGCATTATAATTAGACTCATACGACGTCGTCGGCAGTCGTTTCGCAATCAGGACTCACGCCACTTACCAAATGTGTCGAGGACCTTGCGGAGACAGAATCTGGACGCGACATATTACAACAGCCGGCTGGGCAGAGTCGTGACGCCGTGCGCTCACAGGTAGCAGCCGGGAAGAGTTTTCCGATCTGTGGCTGGATTTACCTGTACAGTATAAAAGTAAAGCGACAACACGGAATGACAACTAGTTAAAAAACAAATGTGTCACCGAACAGAAGCTCAGCTCAGCTCTCTCAGCGAAATGTACAACAACTGCAATACAAGTGAATCGTATATGATGTTCGACGACTTCGTAAGTTTGACCTTTTCTGGAATTATAAAAATAATTCTATAATATATACTTCTCCTTCTCTACTCCCAGACAAACTTACCTCAATCCTCCGAAATCCACTGCCCTCCAGCCGCCTCCAAGTGCAAGCGCTCTCGCACCGCCTTCACAAGTCACCAGCTGCTCGAGCTGGAGCGCGAGTTCAATGAGAACAAATATCTGGGTAGACCTCGTCGCATCGGCATCGCTCAACGTCTACAGCTTACTGAAAGACAAGTGAAAATTTGGTTCCAGAATCGTCGCATGAAAAGCAAGAAACAGGCCAACAGACAACTGAGCTCCAAATTGTTCCTAAATTCGGCTCCAATTCAATCCCCTGATCCTCTACAGCCGCCACTCAGTGAGCATGAACTGATTGTCGAACGTCTATTGCAATATGTGAGCGGGGGTCCTCATCCTGAGACATTTCAGCTGCCCGAGCAGCCACATAACTACGCCCCCATGGAGCAACAATTCGATTTTAATGTAGATCAGTTTCCTGATCGACTTCCAACTCCTGGTCTGACTGATCTGAGCATGTGGCAAAATGATTGGCCCAGCGCCGACTTATGGCAAGGTAGTGGAGATCTGAAAGAAACACAATATATTCCACCTATCGATCAGTTCATAAGTGCTACGACGACAGATCAGCAAGCGGCTTGGAATTCGGCTAGCTCGATGACTACATCTGCCTGTTCATCCACCGCCTCATATGATTCCTTTGAATCACTTGAATCCTTCCACAATTTCGATCAATTAAATTCTGCTCCAATTGGCGCCCAACAACTTGACTGGGCTTCCAGTTCGAGCTCTCCAACGATATCTGAAGCTTCTTATGAATCTTTTGAGGTTGATTTTGACTTTCTACAACATTTATTGAATGATTAATGATTAAAATTAATTTTTAATAATTTATTTTCCTATTTAACGTAAAAAAATTTGAATTAATATTATGTTAAACAAATAATCATATATCGATATTTTAAACTTATTTATAATTTAATTGTATGTTCTATTTAACGCTTTAAAAATATATATATTATTTAATAATATTAAATAAAATTGTTGACTATATATCTAAACTATTTAAATTACCAAATATTAAAATTTAACGATATTTTGATTTTTATTTTAAGAAATAAATAGAAGTAAAATATATATGAATATTTTTATTTTTTGTAATTTATTATATTTGTCAAAGAAACTGTTTTTGGACTTATTGATAACAATTTAGATATTTCAAAATATATATTGAGGCCTGTTTACATATTTCTTATATATATTTTAAAATATTTTGCCAAAAGTAAATTTGCTACAAGCCTCAATTGTATTACAAATCGTAGCCAAATGTTGTTTCACATCCGCCCTTTTGCCGGCTGTTCACTTAGATAAATCGGTGTCATCATATCATAATGTAATTTCCACATATTGAAATTTTGCTCGAACGGCAAAGAAAACGCACTCACATTTACGTAAGAAGTATGCGTGTATGTTTGTGTGTGCGTGTGTGTATGTGAGTGAGTGTGTCTTCAGTTTGAATATTGCTTCCGCTTTGAAGCAGATTGTTTTGTGGACAATATTTCATCAGCAGCTGTTGTGGCAGATATTAGTTTTATTATTTCAATAACATTAATGCATTGCATTTCATTATCGATAAACTTTGCCAATATTGATTAGAAAAGTTTTGCATTGGTGTATAAGTATATACATATGTCTATACATGCATAATTGTATGTATATATACATATATAACTCTAGCCAAAACTCTGAAGTCCATATTTAATAAATTTAGTAACTCTTGGTCGATATTGGCTTCAAATATTTCATGACATTAGAATCGCAATTAAGAATTGATTGATTCTCGCATGATTCTATATAAATAACATTTTCTATTGATGAATGAACTATTCGTATAACTATTAGCTATCTAGTTGCCATACGATATCCATGGCCGCAATAATCGCGTTAATTATGAACTCTTTTGTTTAGTATTTAGTCAAAAGGTTAAATGACAAGTGAAATCAATTAAATCAAACAAGAATAGAAAAAATTTTACGACTCATTTGCAGCGACACACACACAGACATACATATGTACACACATATATATTATATATATATTTAGTGCTTATATAGATATAAAAGTATTTATTGACTATTTATCATGTGAGATTTTAGCTAGCCTGTCACATGTATGTACCCCAACTCTCTCCCTCTCTTTCTGTCGCTCACTCTCTTTCGCTCTTGTGGGACTTGAAGCAAAAGATGCAACTACCGCAACAACCGTGACAAGTACAACATTTGTGTCGGCTGCCTTCGCCTCGCTTCAATCTGTCGCCCTCTGGCGCAACCTTTGACACGCATAAATGGAACAGGAACAAGCGAGCCTCCACCACCCACTCTCTCTCTCTCTCTCTCCCTCCCCCAGCCTGTGTGACGCATGGGTACTTGGGGGGCCTGTGCACTCGATTCTGGCCGGGACCGGGACCGGGACCGAGACCGGGACAAACAAAGATCGCAATTTGACTCTACACCACGGAGCTGTCAGCTCGCACAGTGTGGAGGAAGATTGATTACTGCCATCGAATTGTTTGCCTTAACGGGGTGAGAATGGGCTGTGGGCCATGGGGCGGGGGTTGCAAGTTGCCATTGAATGGCATTAGAATCGAAAGAGTTATTCGCCGGTTCACGCTTCCACAGCTCCCCTCTGCAGTCAGACACTGACAACGTTGACACCAACATGAAAATTCCTGATGTCATATGTAAACAACACTTGAGTTAGCATTTACCTCGCTCGCGGGTTTTCGGTTTCTATTTGCGGCTCGAAACTTCAAATAAACTTTTAAATATGGCCAATGCACACAGCTAACATATAAGGCTGTAAATGTAAGAGGTTTCTGCAAACAATAAAATTAATATTAATATCAATCCGAACTTGTCAAACTCAAACGTAAACGTCTAGACTCTTTAATAATAAATAATGTCAGGACTTGCCGAAATGTAATTTAGAGTATTCGAGTATTTCACATACTCTAATACTTATTTAAATTCATATTATATATAATATTATATTTAAATATGTTGAGCACAATTTCAATTTTTTAATTCCAGGATTTCATGTAGATATTTGATTTTCTATAAATATATATACCTTAAAAAATATATATAATTTTGTATAAACTATCAATAATTATTCTATTTATTTGATGTCAATAATCACTGCATGTTGTTCATTTTTTCAATAAATGAGTCTATAAACTCCAATTGCTTAGAATGATATTTGCGCACATATTTAATGCAGTTCTCGTAGCTGGCCTCGTCGTTGAGGCCTTTGTAGGCCATGGCGCGATAGAGCCAAGCTCGCATATTCTTCTCATCCAGCTTATTCAACACGAAGTCGCAGTCGATGATGGCGCGCTTGAATTGCGACAGTCTATGGTAAGTTCAATAGAGATTTATATGAGATTGTCTTAGAAGATATGAATTTACTTACTTGATATAGCTCAGAGAACGATTTATGTACAATACGGGACTATCCTTAATATTCTCAAGGGCCTGACTGTACATGCGCACAGCATTCTCGTAGTTACCTTGGCGATAGTCGGCGTTACCAAGCCTAAAAAAGGAATTTCGATGTTTAAAATATTTTACATAGTGTTTTCTTTTAATATATTTTATACTTTCTAAATATCTGTGCAACTCTCTCTCGTTCCAGTCGTGCTTTGGTGCGCTCTGCCTGGTCCACCTCCACCTGTCTCATAAATGTAAAGCGATCCTTGTCCTTAATTGGGGCATTTCCCGGATTTTGCCTCACAGTGACCATGAAATTGTCATCCGTAACGCAGGACTCTTCTGGCTCAGTTGAAGGTTCCGTTCTATAAAATTAGTTTATTAAAGTTTAATTTTTAACACTCTTAGAGTTGGGTAATTTACTCAGTTGGCTTCATAATACTTCGCAGCAAATTCATAACATCGTCCACGGTTGAATCGAGTTTCAGAAAACTCTCGTCCATTTGTGGATGTTCCAGTGAATACATATTTAAACAACTTATAATTTATTTAATATTAAAGATAATTTTCGTAAATATTTGCGTTCACATTTGAATTGTTTGTTGAGAGAACAATCAGAAAAGGAGCCATGGCATGGCAACCACGGCAATCGCGCGCCATGGATACCCATTGAGTGCTTAGCAACACGCAAGTATAAATAAATATGGGTATATTTGTATATCGGAGTATATCTAAAAGTTAATTTAAATTTGACAACAATTTTAAATATAATCTACCAAGTAAAATATTTAAGATTCTTTTCTACCCAATTATTATTAATCAAGTTTGAATCTAGTTTTCAAATTACTTGTATTTAGTATTATAAATATACATGTAAATACATGTACAAATACATTACTATATTTTTCAAATACTGAAACAATAGTGAAAATCAAGAGTCTATATAAAGCTTTTTTTTCTCTTTTTCCTTTATATGAATATCTGAATTTTTGCACTAGACTAGCATTCATTATTGTGATAAATCGCGCAATAAATAAATAATTAAATTAGATGACATTCAGTAGTTTCTTGACTAATTTCGAGAGAATCGTCAGCTTTTGGGAGGTCTAACTGACAGCTTAAATGTAAGACATGCCCTTAAAGACTTGCTCGAAAGTACTAGTACTTGTATTAATATTTCATTAGATTGTCTAAAGCGATTTCGCTATATTAACCGAGATGGCGACTATCTGCGAAAGGTTTTTACCATATGCTCCGTAGCATTTAAGTGGATTGTACAATGTGTCCATATTACTTTTCATTTAATCTCAGACAATTTGTAAGATAAAGAAATGCACGCATGCCAAGCTCAGAGGATCAATTATAGACTATAAAACATAATGGCATCTAATAATAGAGCCGCAATCTGAACGCCAAGCCAAAGACCCAAACAAACTTGCAGTCATGCACTTTCATGGCAATGGAAACTGCAACTGGAACTGGCTCTGGCCTGGCTCTGGCTCTGGCTCTGGTTGTGCATGTCGGCCGACATTACCTCGTCCTGTGTGTTGGCACTTTGAGAGCTGGCGGCGGATATGTGTCTCGTGTGCACATAGCATTTAGGAGCGCAACAGCAACAGCAACAGCAATGGCGATGGCGATGGCTATGCAGATGGAGACGGAGATGGAGTTGAGGTTGAGCATGGCTCTTTCTCTTGCTCTGGCTTTGGCTTGGCTGGCAGGCCGGACATGGACATGCTTAAGCGCCAGCGACGCTCGTTGCAAAGTTCGACTGTGGCCGTTTGCTCGTTCCGTTCACGCAAGTGGCAACATGCAGGAATAAATAATTGCAGCTCAAAGCGAGCCGGTGAACTGGTTGTGGCACCATTGCGGCACATCCCTCCGTGCAACCCCTTTGGCCGCGCTAACCAGCAGACCTGCAGACCGACCAAATGGCTCACATGACGCATCGCATTTTTATACGAATTGCGTTTAGGCAAAATGCTCAAAAGTTGTTTTCCTTTTTTCTTCCCTGCATTCAGCTGCTGTTGTTGTCGTCGTGTGTGTGAGTGTATGTGTGTGTGTGTCAATATGACGAGCGTTCCGGCGTCATCAGCATAGATTGCCATTCGGCGTAATTGTTACGAATGGATTTCATGTAATTTAATTGTGGGTTTTACATCATGAAAAATATACCGGCCATTGGCTCATAAATATGCCAACTGAGACGGCACATCCTTATATATATACACATATATGTGCATATGTGTATAAAGTTATAGATATCCTTATTGGGAGGTCAACAACTGTGTGCATCCCATTGTGGCATGCAGCAAAAAGTAGCTGCTGAATGTGACTTGACAAGAATGATTTATTAGAATCAACGCCTTTCATTCTGATGACACTTGAATATTATTATACAATTATTATTATATTTTTATGTTAATTAAAGTTGAAGATGTGGTGCATGAATTGATAAAAGTTGAGTAAAACTGCCTATTATGCTAAACACCTTTAAGAATTTTTAGTTAAATTAATTTATTCAATACATAACAAGTAAGAAGGCTCCAGTCGAGACTGCTCGACTAGGAGATACCCTGAACCCTCCAAACTGATATTCTAATCATTCTGGACTTCTTTTATGCACACATACATACACATGCACGTATAAGCACGCGCTTTGCAAACTGCGCAGCTAGCAGCGGCTGCGCTTGGGCTGCACTGCAGTGTGGGCAATATAACGAGAATTTATTTGTTGAATAATTTCTTTTGTAGACATACGATCTTAATGAAACTTTTAGAGCGTAATCATATGGCTTAAATGTGTGTACATTTCAAAGCACAAGTCTCTAGTACTTGAAATGCGTTTTTTACAAATTGGGGGCGAAGGGGGCGTGGTATCCAAAATCTGTAAATTACAAAATCTTTGTATCCATTAACTTTATATACAACGCAAATTTGAAGTCTCCAGGTCTAAAAGTGTTCAAAATAAGCTGAAAAAACATTGTCGATTTTTCGATTATTCTCGATAAAAAAGTTATCGGATGAGTTATCGAAAAAATAAAGCAAACTTGTACTGCCTATGGTATACACGAGTATGCTTGCCAAATTTCAGCTCTCTAGCTCTTATATCTTCTGAGATCCTTTTGCTCATACGGACGGACGGACGGACGGACGGACGGACGGACAGACGGACAGGGCTATATCGACTCAGCTCGTCGTCCTGATCAAGAATATATATACTTTATGGGGTCTGCGATGATTCCTTCTGCCTGTTACATACTTTTCACAAAACCATTATACCCTGATTTCCCATTTTCAATGGGTTCAGGGTATAAAAAGGGGAGGATTATAGCTAAAAGTTGTTTTCATCTTCGAAACCGTAAGGGAATTATAAAATAAGTTAAAATGATATATATTTAGTATACGTTATATACTAAAGTATTATATAGTTCTTTTATATATCAATATAACATCTGATATAATTTAATACCAAATAATTTTAAGGAAAGGGCATTTTACTTAATTTTCATAAATAGAAATATATACTGATTTAAACATTTTTAACTCGAATAGAGAATTTATTCATTTTTATTATAATTTTTTTTATTATTTGTATTTTTTATAAATTTTTACTATAATTATTATAAAATAAGTTATAAATATATATAGTTAGTATATATTATATACTAAAATATAATATATACATCTAATATAATTTAATACCAAATAATTTTAGGGAAAAGGCATTTTACTTAATTTTAATAAATATAAATATACACTAAATAAATAAAAATGAAAACTCAGCTGCTGCTTGTTTTACCTAAAACAGTTCAAGGTTCGATTCACACTATCTATCAAACCGATTTGTTTCAAGCTCTACTTGTAGCCTTGGTTATGAGTGCACAAAGCAATCAACTTTGTAGTCGGAGAGCCTCAACATTTCAATCATAAATATTCAAATGTTACAATCGTTTAAATTTACATTATATTTAAATATATTATCTATAGGGCCTCTGCAATCAGTTGCTATTTGGTATATAGAAGCGCGTGCGTATTTTGAGGAAATAATCAAATATTCAAATTTTGTCGCACATTGTTTTAGCCCCCCGAGCAAAGTCCGAAATGCGAGCAGCAACAGATGCTGGCAACAGCCTCACGACTTTGGCCCATGATTCAAGCTATGTTGGGTACAACAAAGAATATTACCGTTGTATTGCGCACAGGATGTGCGGATGCGGTGTGTGGCAGCGACAATCCTGTGCAGAAGGACCAAAGGTGCGCAATTGGCATTCAAATGTTAAAGTGATTTTTTTCACTCGCAATTCCTGCCGTGGAATACAGAGCAACAGCAGTTGAGCCCACTTGATTCTTCTTCGCACAGAGACATATGGAAAGGCCTTGCCCACTATTTTTCACGGCGTGGCAAGCAGGGCAGAGGCTGAGTCTGTAGCTGAGGCTGAGGCTAACCATGCAACTTGGGTCTGCCTACACACTCGCATCCCCTGCCATTCGCCATTCGCTTCCATTGCCATGTGCAAATTTTGTGAGCTGAAAAAACTTTCATATATTTTTGTTTTTTTGGTTAACTGGGAGCGGGGCATACATTTGGCCTGTTTATACGACAGGTGTTGCCATATTGGCAGCGTTGAGGGACTAACACGTCTGTGAAATGTCATAACGTTTAAACGTGCCAAAAATACTGAAAGCAGCCGAATAGCGTAACAAATGCTAAAAGCAGAGAGTGGGCTCAGTGAACTAGGAGCAAGTTAAATCCCATTTCAAATTTGAGGTACATGCTGAAATTACCTGAATGAATTATTATTTTATAGAGATACGATATTAAAGTATTGCCCACGTGGCAAACAAAACGAATTCATTTAGCAGCTCAAATCTAGATTTTCTGTCTAGAGTTTCGGTTAGCTTTGATCATTAATAACTTAAGAATATCTTAATGAATTCAAGGTGTTAATGAATCTATAAATCATCAAATTATAAGTATGTAGATAAATATAAATATTATCAGCGGTATATACAATGTGACTTAAACCTAAATCATATTTAGAATATGCAAATACAAAACTTGAATGAAAAATGTTTTGTGGCTGTGTGTCTCAACCATACGATTTTTATGTTATGTCATGTTTTATATTTATTCAAGTCAATTGATTTAAATTCAATTTATTGCATGAAGCAAAGTTCTCTTGAAACAACAACTACAATTAATTTATAATAAAATAGAATGTAATTAGGAATATGAAAGTTATAATTATGTCGAAACTATTAAGAAGACTTTGTCTGGATTTAAATAAATTAAATAAATATATGAATGTAATAAATATACGCAAAAATTTGGGATATATGTATGTATATATGTCTATAAAAACAGGGTATTATTAGTTAAATCTTTAGATCAAGAGAGCTCCATTGAAGCCTTGCAGTTTATTGACTCAATTTACAACAACAACAAATTTATATAGATAGAGATCAACAAAAATGTTATAGATTCATATATTGACACTTTTTCAAGCATATACAAAAATTTTACAATTATAATAATAGCTCAGAGAGTTTTTTTTTTAGGTTAATGATTACAGTCAATTAAAAATAAATAATATTTAGGTTTTGATTATATTATATATAATTTTGTTTTAAGTTTACATTAAAAACAAAACAAGGAAAATATTATATATATGCTAATGGTAAACTTTTTAGCTCACTATAAAATTCTGTTGGCAGAAAATTCCTACACAAATATTTCCACTCTTTCGCTTGCAATTTCAATTAATTTATGAGGCAGCGGCGAATCGTGGTTAGCCAAGAGCCCGTTTAATTAGCACACAAAATACATTTTCTAGCTTTGTGGCTGTTTGGCGAAGTGTTTAAGAAATAATTGGCAAGAGCCACGAAAGCCGCAAATTCAAAATTCAGAGCTGAAAACGCGCGCTGCGATTAGCCATAAAAATTATAGATTCAATCTAATTAGAAATTGTCGCGGCTGCTCTGGCGGGCCTTGCACTAGCTACAGCTACAGCTGAAGCTACAGCTCCAATTGCAGAAGCCGAGTGAATATTTAATTTAATTAACAAGAAACCATTTGGTACTGAAGGGATGGGGGCGTGGCAGGGCTGTTCGAGTCAGCGATTGCGGTTCGGAATTTATTGTTATGACCAGGCCAAGGCAGAGGCAGGACCTCATCTGCCTCAGCTGCCTGCCATCTTGAGGCAGCTCATCAGCGACCGCAATCCAATAAAATGACAATATTTTGCTTACAGTTAAAGTGGAGCAAGTGCCTCGCTGAGTTGGGAATGATTGAGTTGCGGAATGGATGGATAGGGATGGCATAAGGCATAGGGAAACGACAATTGAAACAATCTGTTGGACATGTTTATTACAATGGTATTTCGCGTAATTGCAGCTGGCGTTTTATGCGGCTTTGATTAGCAGCGTTCAACTGGCCAGACGATTAGCCACGCCCCAGTACGCCTCCAAGCCGAAATCACATCTATATTCATTATGGCAGTGAAATGTGTGGTTGGGTGTGTGTGTGTGAGAGCAAGGCGAAGGACATGTGATGTCAAGGACTTGCCATTGCCTGTGGCTACCGCAAACGCGTCTGACACATGCTCGCAAATGTCAACAATGCGCATGAAAATTCCAAGGTCCCACCCCTTTTTGTTGGGCCAGCGCCTTGGCACTATTTACGCACTGACGAATTTCCTACTCCCAGGGGAAGCGATTTGCCACGGCCCAGACCCAACCCCAGGCCAAACCCCAAAAGTCACTTCAAGCCGGAGTAACTAAGCGTGTTTTGTGGCATGTGTGTGTTTGTGCCTCTTCTCGAGGACATTCCTTAGACCAGCATCCGCAGCAGCAGCAACGGCAACAGCAACAGCAACAGCAGTCGAGTCGTATTTCCACAAAGATGTCGCCCAAAAACAAGTGTCCCAACAACTCGACACGAGTACTAGTAATGCGTGCGGTTAAATATCCATAAATCAAATCGTAGCACTTCGTACCTCTCCGTAGACCCATCCGCACTCTCTCTCTCTCTCTATGGCAAATTGTTCAAGATGACCACTGGGCCTGAGCCTCGGCTTGCGTTTAAGGCAAATGCGGTTGACACTTTGCTCTTGCCTTAATAGATGGTCAGACGAGCCAGCATTTGGCTCTGCCGTTGCCTCTGGAATTCCTCGACTTGACCCTCAAGCCGCAAGAGGACATTAAATGCAAAAGTGAAAAGCCTGCCCAGTGCGGCGGGCGTGGCCAGTGGATCGGCTTTTTCCACTGTTTAAGTATGCCACAAAAATGAACTCTTTGCTCATTTAAACGCTTTGACATTAGGAATGATGGATATGCTGCAGCTCCATTTCAAAAATGAGACTCTCTTGGGGAAAACAAGTCTGTTTAAGGGTTAATATAGAATAAAGTTCTCGCTTTAAGTGATAACTTTTGTTTGTATCACAATATATATAGAAAACCTACTGAAAATAAATAATTCTGTTTATCATTATCTGGAAAGGTGTTAAAAGGTCTTATATAAAATAATAATAATCTCAAAAACTGATCTATCATATAACTTGTTTGCTTAAATTAAGTTTACTGATTCATTGTTAAAAAGGACAATCATATTGATCTAAAATTGTATTAAAATTTTCAGAAAAACAAAACAGTTTGTTTTAGGGATACTGAAAATATCTAAAGCTAAAAGATATGAAAAAAATTGTATGAAAATATTAGAGATCAAAAATATGAAACATTTTAAATATTGGGCGATTCTGTAGAAAATGTACACAGAAAATAAATAATTAAATAAATAAATTTTTAGTAAAAAAATATCTATTGAATCAAAAGAAATAGTTTTTGTTGCAATGCTTGCTTTATTATTAATAATATTATTATCATTATTTGTTATTACTAATATTATTTCTATAATAATTTTAAAACTTTCTTTGGGTTACTTAGTAGTAGAAGCTTCTTAATTGTTGACTGTACTTAAATGTTTCACTGAGTTGGGCCTTTTGCGTCGGCGAGGGCGTTATCTTACCAGGGACGATTACTTAACAGAAAAAAATAAAAATAAAAATAAAATAAAACCTATCAAATATCAATTATCAATTTTACATTATCAAATATCGCATCAATTGTGATAATCGTATGTGCAGGGATTCATGTGGGAGACGCTCAATTTTCTGGACTTGGCCACGGGCTCGCCCCATGACAGATTCATGGAGATCGAGGAGTTGACATGGGATTCGTTGGAATGCTGTCTACTCTGTGATGGATTGGATATGGACCATGCCTGCGCCGCTGCTTCCAGATCCTGCTTGATGCTCTGCAGTACCAGGTCCACATTGTAGGAATAGTGTCCGCTGGAGACTGAGCTCGTAGCTGGCGCATTCGAAGCGGGCGTCGTTGTCGTTGTCGTCTGGGCAAGATGTTCCAGAATTTCGCTGAGGTCAGATGTGCCACTGGCCACTGTTTGGGGCTTGGGCTTTGCCGGCGCGTAGTAGTTCTGTACGGGATTTGGCAGCGTGGCCGGAATACCGGGCGGAGTCAAGTTCGCTGACCGTTTCTCAGCACTTGGATCTTGGGAGTAGGACATGAGACGCTGCACAATGCCGCGATGAGCACTCTGCTCCGTTTGTGGCTGCGACAGCTTGGCATTGGGCTTGGCATCGCGCTGCCGATGGCCCTGAATGTCCTTCTTGAACTTCATGCGACGATTCTGGAACCAGATCTTCACCTGCCGCTCGCACAGCGACAGCCGTTGCGCGATCTCGATGCGGCGCGTCCTATACAGATACATGTTGCTCTTGAACTCGTTTTCCAGCTCCACCAGCTGGACACTGGTGAAGGCGGTGCGCGATCGCTTCAGCTTGACGCGCTGCTCCTGCGCCGGCTGCAGCGGCATATTCTCGTCGGACGAGAGCTGCTGACCGGGCTGCTCTCCCACAGACTGAGGCAGCGTCGTGGGCGGCTGGTAGGTGGGCATTGTATGCACGACTGGAGCTGGCTGCAGTTGCTGCATTGTCACTGGCTGCGTGCTGTGATGGTGGCCATACAGGAGCTAATGTTGAGGGAGAGAGCAGAGAGATTAGTCAACCTGTAGTTTGGCTTAGGAGTTGCTTCCTCCTTACATTGCTGTACTTGACCGCGGGCGCTGAATAGGCGTTCATCTTGGGCTGGTGCACTGGGTAGTAATGCATGACGGATGACATCTTGCGTGTGCTGCTGCTTGGCTGTTCAAATTGCTAGTGATGTCCTGGCCGACTGCACTCGCGCAATATATAGGTCGGCTAGGTAGCCAGTCGGTGGGCTTGCCAAAATTTGCCTAAACTCGCGCACGGGCCATAAATCCTTTTGTATATGGTTGACGCTGCCGGCCGACCCGACTGCTCGACTGTCCGACTGCCCGCCTATAGCAGTCGCTGTCTCTGTCTTGGTGACTGCGGAATGTGCGTCTGGCACCGGCCAGACTAGCCAATTCCAAGTCCAGGGCCAATCTAGAGGCTTGTTTTGATCGAAATCCGGCTAGCCTGGGATTTGACGTTACGTGAGTTTGTTCCCGTTCAGATCTAACCGAATCTGGCTGCCCAGGTAGCCCTGTAGGCCTATAAAGCTGGCTGGCCAATAGCTAGACTGTCGGCTGGCCATAGTTGATGATGATCTGATCTGTTGTTCAACTTGTAGCACCTGTTTGGACGAGACGTCCACGAAAGTGAATCCCAAGGACATGCGGCGACATACGACATTCGATATTCGGCGCTCGGCATTCTGTGCGACGCGGCTTTTGGTCGCTAGCCTCGTCCACAATTATCCTGCGTAATGCAATGAAAGCAGCGCTGCGCGAAAGGATATTCGAGGGTTTTATGCTTGATTTAACAGTTTATGACTTTATTTGTGTGTCACACTCACAATACAACCTGCCCTCTGCTATCTCTGTCACTGTCTGTCCTCCCTCTCTCTCGCTTTCTCTCTGTCTCTCTCTATATAGCTCTGCCTTAGTCTGTGTCTGGTCTCAGTCCCTGCCCCTGTCGCCGTCTCTACGGCCATCACATGCGAATTCAACGCGTTCGCAAAACTTTATGGCTGGCGCTATGGGATTTGCTGTTTCTGAGAATACGCTAAAAATATTCCAGAACAAAGGCAAAGTCATAACACATATTTTCTGTACAGTTTTGCATAGACGAGACACGTGATCATATACATACATATGCGTACGTTTACATAGGTAATTGTATTCCTAAGAATATCCTCCCTAAGATGTGGCTTCTGTCTCGTTATTGTGAAATTAAATATAATTGTCTGTCAAAATAAACCTTTTAAATGAACATGCATATTAATATAATATGAGCTAAAATATCTCTACATGTATACTTGGAGATGTATATTTCCAGTAAAAAATAATAGCTATCTTTACTTTCATAATAAATAATTTGGAATTAAAACAAAAAAAAATCGATAAAATAATACATAAAATATTAAAATGAGAAACACAAATACATGGACATTTCTCAAGAATATTTTATAATTCATATTGTAATTAATTTCAACTAAATAGAAACATTTATTTTCTAGTATACAAAAACAAATAATAATAATGAGTTCCATGTTTAATAGGTATTTATATAATAATAATACATATAAGAGATAATGTACCATTATTTATTTAGGTCCGCTTATCAATTAATTTTATTTATTCTAAAGGATATACATATAAGTATATTTGAAGATTTTATTAATATCGCTTTAGTTGAGAAATATAGCATATTATTTTTTATTTATAATAAGTTTTCCTTCTGAGTCAATACCAATCATACAATAATCTGTCATTATGCGCGCCCCCTTTCTGGTTCCTCCAGTTAACAACAAATGATTAGGGAACGAGTCAATAAAATTGCATATGGGAGAAACCCATGTTTCATTCTTTCATGCAAATGTTGGATTTTCCATATTTTATATCAAAGAAATATGCTGCAACAAGTTGCCTGCTTGGCAAGAGCCGAGTCTACGTTCGCGTCCTCAAGCACGGCGCCTCGGAGCCAGCGAGTCGAGCACACCCGGCCGGGAGCCAGCCTACCTAAGTAGTTCAGGGCAGGTAGAGGTAAACGGAGGCACCTGGTCGTTGTGGACTTAAATTAAGCGCGAATTTTATTATGCGCGATTCGTAGAATATTCGCGGATCGGATTTTATTGCACACATGTGCCTGTGCCTCATAAAAGATTCTCTTTTTAAATTCATAAGATTTTCGGGAAAACCAGCTACAGTTTTCTTTCATCGCAATGTTTTTGAACGTGTCAAATTTGCCTACTTGCATATTTACAAGACGATGTTTAAGTAAATACATATATAGTAAGATTGTGTATATTACTTATAATATATATACATAAAACCATTTTTTTAAATTCGAAAATTAAGTATGAAATAAATCAAAACAATTTGATTTTCACAAGTTATTAAATTGATATAAATGGTTTTTAAATCTGGCTCAAATTGTGAAGTAGGATATGTATATATGTAGTCCTCCAAATAATTCTGTCAGAACTATTTTGTGAGATTTTTCCTTAATTATTAAACTATTTTCTATATTCCTAATAATATTATAAATTTTATATTTCTATAAATTTAAATTTATAATTTTTAGCCATTTCTAAATAACGGTTATATACTTTTTTTTGGCCTAACTCTCTCTGGTATGGTATCTGAAAATATTAAATATATTTACTATCAAAGAAAGAATTAGTTCAGTTCTTTTATCGTAATATCTTTGAAACATAATTTTGCTTGGTTAATAAAATTTATTCAGAAATTAATAGTGAGAGCCATTCAGTTGAATATAAAATGTATAATTCAAAATGTACTATAGGAGAGCCATTGAGTTGAATATTAAATATATATTCCAAAATGTTCTATGTTTTAACAGTTAAACATAAAGTTAAGGCTTAAAATATCTGCTCAATAGTGCACCATTCAAACCGCAGCTGCTTACATTCTTCAATACATTTTCAATTCATCATGAATCTAAAAAATTTCCAAGTAAATTCTAGGTTTGGCTTTAATAACCGTGATCGATGTTTTTCATGTAATTTTTAACAATTTGTTAACAATTCTCACGTGTAGAATGTTTGATTGTCACATGAAAACTGTGGCATAGTGAGATTTGAAAATATTCTGATGAATTATTATTGTTTAAACGTTCGATCTTTGGATGATAATGGCAGGCCGAATTATTACAGACGGCCCTGCGATTATCAGCAAGAGAAACATTTTTCATTTAGATCAGTACAGTTTTTGTTAGCCATGCCACTTGATCAAAGTTATAAAAATAAATTCGAACTCTACTTGGCAATTTTTTGTGGAAGCTTCATCTGCAAAACCTTCAATTAAGCCCATATTATCTCAAGTAGATCTGGATGGGCATTGCTGGGCTTTTGGAAAGGCCCTGCCAGACGAACACGAGATAAAGGAACATTTTGCAAAGGAAGCTTCCAATAAAGTATTGACGAATTGAAGATGCATTAACAGCTATAACTTAACTAAGCTAAATGCATTTAAAACAATGTTAGTTAGCTTAAAATACTACAGGTATCTACAAATCAGTAAGTCTTTGTACAATCAGGAATTAACGTGTATCCTCTAAAGCTATAGAAACACCACAAACATTCAAATTTGTGTTTTTACAATTTGTATAATATATAAAAGTATTCTAGATGCTATTATTGAGTTTGCTCTTAATTGAAGCAGTAGGCGAACTGCGTGTTGCCTCCAGCGTTACGATGCGGATTATACGCTTGCATTATCGTATCCATCGTGCATTGATATTGATTTGCCTCGTGCATGGCCTCCAATGCAGCATTCGGAGGCGGCGGCGTCTGCGTAGCCAGTGGAGCTGTTAGTTTGCCGAACTTGCCAAAGGCGCTGCTGCCGTTGCTGCCACACCCGATCAGAGTGTTGCGTGCCACAGTGAGTAGTCCGGCGGCCAGGACATCGCTGCCATTGTCACAGGATTTGTCTGCGACCACATTGCTGGTGGTCTTGAGTGGCTCCAAGTTCTATTTAAGTCAGAGTTGTTAGGCTGAACGAGAACGATTTATATATACTTACTTGTAGCGTCGTCGTCTTCTTATTTGGTCCATTGTCCATGTCGTCATTGACATCGGCGGCGCCGACAGGTATGGCAGATGGGCCGCCAACGCTGACGCCGCCGCCAGCCGGACCAACGCCACACAAACTGTGACTTTCATCGTTCTTTGGTGTTAATGGCTCGTAGACCTCGGAGCCGGGCGACATGGCAGACGTCACGCCCGACTCGACGGCCGGCATGCTACCACTGCCGCTGCCGCTGCCACTGCTGCTACTGCCGGACATAGCCAGCGCCGACGTTTGCGTCGTTCGCATATAATACGATCCATTGTAGTTGTACTCTTCCTCGTTCTCGCACTTGATCAAGGGCACTCGACAGGCATTTCCTGATTTCTGTTGAAAATCGAAATGGTGATATTGTTGCTGCTGATGCTGCTGTTGTTGGTGCTGTTGCTGTTGTTGTTGCTGCTGCTGCTGTTGTTGTTGCTGTTGCTGGGCAATCAAGTGATGATGATGCAGTTGCTGGGGATGCTGGTGGAGCTGCTGCTGCTGTGTATGAAGATTGCCGTGCTGAAAGAATTGAGCAGTTGCACTTGACGCTGACGAGACTCCATACTGCCCGCCATGCTGTCCGCCGTGCAACTGCGCCACATGACGCGGCTGCTGTTGCTGGTTGTAATTGTAGTAGGCGCCAAAGGACTCGCTGTAATGCTCAACGAGCTGCGCTGTGGGCGTCGACGGCGTGGGCGACGGCGTTAGAGCATTGGGTGTGGCAGCGCCACCACTCAGGGTTAATGCCTGCAGACTCGGTGGATCTGGATCGGCTCCTTTTTGTGGTACATTGGGCATGGATGGAGAGAGCGGCATGCCATCGTAGGACTGATCCTTGTGCTGGTCCGATTGGATCTTATGACGACGTCGGCGATTCTTGAACCAAATCTTCACTTGGGCTGTGCCCAACGCCAGCTTGGCCGACAAATCTGCCAGACGGGGGGCGGTTAGATAGCGTCCCTGCAGAAAGTGCTGTTCCAGCTCCGCTATCTGCGAGCTGGTGAATGTGGTGCGAGTGCGACGAGGTCGTCGCATAACCAACGAGTCGGACAACTCATCTGTGTGTGGGGATAGAGACGGGGAAAAAGCAGTTGAATAATATTTTCAAAGTTAAAAAATGTATTTTGATAAAAAATATGAAATTCGTAGGTTAATTTTGCACTTTTATAAATGGTATCTTTTTTGTATTATATTATATACACACATTTTTTAAGTTTAGTCGAATTTACAATATCTTAATGCTGCAGCATTTCACTTAGTTTCTTCACAAATATGTTAACTAAATACATAAATATATTAATTACATACATGCATCTGTTATTTATATGTTAGTTACATGCATACATATGTCAGTAACATACATACATATGTTAGCTAAATACATACATACATACATACATACTGAGAGTTTTCTGTGTCAATAAATCCAACATATTGAATCGTATTAACATTTTTTTTTTAGTTTTTGGCTTAGGATAATGATGATAATATAAGCATTTTATATAAATAAATATATTTGTTTGCATGTATGTGTGTACTTGCCTGGCTTGGTCATTTGATTCGGCAAATAGGGACGTATGTAGTTGTAGTTGATGGCGCCCGTGCGTTCATCGAACAGCTTGGATTAGAAGATAAGAAATGTTGTTGTTGCAGGTGTTGTTGTTGTTGTTGCAGTTGCAGTTGTAGTTGCACTGTAAACTTACTAAGTCGAATGGATTGCGAAACTGTGGCGGCAACTGCAGCTGTGGATGCTGCGAATGTGAGTGAGAGTGCGGATGTGGATGAGGGTGCGGGTGTGGGTGTGTGTGTGGGTGCGGATGCGGCAAAGTGTGATGGTAAAAATTTTGATCCGGCGGCGGTTGCGCCATTTTCCTTCCACCCAGCACTCAAAGTAGTTTTTTGTATTCTTTTGGCGCGTTTCACTTCGAATGAATTCAATTAACTTTTCATTTGCATGTGAATTGTAACCGGTTACATTTGAAAATCGCTAATTTATTATTCCCACATTTTTCTTTCATTACATCGCATCCGCTAACTGCCGTTATTTCGAGCGAAAGAACAATTCAAAACAGAATACGCGAAATGTTGCCATATAGTTTTAAATAGCTAGTGGCAACGATGTGCTGCGAATGAAATAAGAGGCAAACACTAGGTGTCGCTTTGCAAAATTTAGTGCTGCCAGATAGGAGTTGCCGCTAGTGTATCTTGTAGCAGGTAGATGGCGCTTATATGTAAGCTGTAAATGGCGCAAGTATTTAAAAGTCATTTAAATGGAACTTTTAATTTTATATATATAGCATAATTAAAGTTTTTAATTTTGTTGTATACAAATCTTGCAAGTATAAAGTGTTACATAATAAATAAGTATTTAAATTTTAGCTTTAGGTCAAACTGATTTATTTAAGAAAAATATGTTTCGTTTGATTTAGGGCATTTGTTTTTATTAGCCAATATGCAGTAATTTTAAATTGGTTCCTTATTTTTGACATGTATATGTTCATTTGTGTTTACAATTTTAGTCGATGTTCAGTTGAAAGTGATAAAATTGTCAAATTGGCAATAGTTTATGGGGCAGCTCTGAAATGTACAAAGTACCGTTAACCTAATATACATATACATATATATACATATGTACCCGATCATTGTTCATGTTGACTTTGCATGGGAAAAGCTGTCTGTTGCTGTTGTTATTGTTGTTGCTGTTGCTGTTGTGTCAACTGGCAGCCAGAGTCAATTCACAGTTCAGCCAGGCAGCCAGCCAAAAGCAAACAAAACAGGCACAACACACACACACACACACACACACACATTCACACTCGCACACTGGGCCACAAATTCACACGCAATATGTGGACAAAGGACTATGGCAAAGCCTCGACCCCTACCGAATCGAGACACCCAAAAGATTCACTGACAGAAACAGGATTCGGGTAATAAATTACAAAATTTGACATTTTCTGTTTCAGATCCGTGAACGTGCACACAGCCAGCCGTTCCAGTGCACAAATATACGCACACACACACATACATATGTATGTACATACATGCACATAAATTCAATATATGTGTCTATATATATGTACTCATATAGAAAAACCATGTCCAGTCGCTGCATAGCAGAACGAGCATCGATGATGATGCGAACTGCAGGACTGCAGAACTGCAGACTGCAAGTGCAACGGCAGCAACAACTGTTAGAGGGAAACAGCGGGAAAACAGTGGAAACTGGCGGGAAACTCATACGCAGCAATGGAAATGAATAGAAGCGCCCTATGCGGTCCACAGATAGTTAACTTGAAATTTATTATTTTACACAATTTACAATTATCTGATTCAAATGTGCACCGAGAGCAAAGGATGCACTTTCATCTGCTCCCTGCCACAGACTCTGAAGCTGACGCTGACGCTGCCTCTGACTCTGACTCCGCCTCCGACTCTGACTGTGAATCGGATTCTGAGTCGTATTCCGCCTTCGTTGCCGCCTTTGCCACATCCGCCGCATTTCGACAGAAGTCACAGTCACGTTTTAAGGTCTGATTTAATTTGCTGTGGCCAGAGGAGCGAACTATCTCTCTCGGAATTATCATACTTGCAAATGCTTCAACAGTTTTATTTGAACTGCGAAATCTGTAAAATATTGGCAAAACTCTACCGGAAGAATATTACAAAATATTTTACAGTTTATGAAAAAAAAAAAAAAATCAATTTAGTTATTTTACGTCTGATAGAAAATCCCACAGACGTGGCTATTATAGTATATTTTGGATTAAAATAAAATAGATATTAGAAATCCCTACACAAATATGGCTAATGGCTGGATTGCTTGAATGCTTGAAAGGTTAATCTATAGACTTTACAAGTTACACAAAATGATTAATAGTTTATCATTGTATTTTTTGAATAGTATACAATATTCAAATTCTAGTAATAATTTATATTTATGCAAATGTAAATGATTATGAAAAAGCAACATTTATTCATTGCCTTAGAGTCATCCGTATTAATACACAGAAATTCAGAAATAAGTTAAGGATATTCATGCAAAATTTTCGACAGTCACTGCGTTTCCACCCCCTTTTCAAACTTGTTTTCACGCACGCGCCTCTGCTCTTGAGCATGGCCAGCAGCGTCAGCGCAAAAGAGATGGCATGCATATGGTGGCCATGCAGGATCGCGACCTAGCATTGGCATTTCCACGGGCGAAAGGTCTTTCCAGCAGACGACGTTGTTGTTGCTGGCTCTGTCGTTGCCGCTGCCAGCATGTCGCTTCCTTTGTTCCCTGCGCCATGTCATAAATCATCATATAAGCGTATGCGTGTGTGTGTGTCTGTGTGTGTGTTTGTGTTTGTGTGCGTGCGTGCAGCACCTTTCCACGAACTTCTAAACGTTTTTCAGGGGCAAATGGCGTCACAAATTCAAAATTTGCCGTCAGTTTTATCCAGTTGCTCGCGAACCGCGATTCTTCGAGGCGATTTCGGCACGTTTTCGTTTTCGTTTTCGCCGTTGCCGCTGACGTCGCTGTCGACGCTGTCGACGTCGCTGCCGCCAGCAGTCGAGCAAAACAAATCAATTTATGGTGAAGAGTGCAGAGGCAAAGTTAAAGTCATTGATAAGTGAGCTGCCCAGCAATAACAACAACTCAGCTAATAAACACAACAAATATGCACCAACACATACATGCAAGCATAACAACGAAAACATAGCGTGAAAGTAAATAAAAGCAAAGCGGAGATAGGATCGAGAGCTCTTGCTGCGATTTGGTGTGTTCTTTAAGCGGAGATAACAATAACAAGCGATCGGTCAACGTCAACGTCAACGTCAACCGCTGACGTCGACATTGACGCAGGCAGCGCCTGCAGTTTTGAGCGGCGCTCAGAGCTCGCAGCCGAAGCCCGAGCCGAAGACGAGTCAGTCGCTCGGCGAACGTGAAGCAAACAACTGTTACACAACGACGGCGCAGTCAGCAATCGGCAATCGGCAATCGGCAAGCAGCGCATTGAACTCTCGAGCAAATCGAACCTTTTGGCACATTATCAGCAGCCGAAATGCTGAACCGCTTTTATCTATTCGCATGGCTGTGGTGCATCTTGTGGGCCGACGCAAGCGCTCAGCCAGTTATCAGCCACATCAGTCCGGATGTGGTGGCCCGGGTGGGCGACACCGTTGAGTTCAACTGCACCGTGGAGCACGTGGGCCAAATGACCGTCAGCTGGGCCAAGTCGGAGCCCAACTCGGCCGTGGTGCTCAGCATGCGCAATATGCTCAGCCTGCCGGATCAGCGCTACAATATCACCGTGCACGAGAATCCCGACCAGGATAGCGCCGTCTACAGCTTTCGCATACGCCAGATCGAGGCGAACGATAAAGGTCCGTACGAGTGCCAGGTGATCGTCTCGTCGACTGCAAAGGTAACGAAGAAGCTCAATTTGCTAATCAAAACGCCGGCCGTTATCGCTGAGTCAACGCCCAAGAGCACTACGGTGACTGAGGGACAGAACCTAGAGGTGACCTGCCATGCCGATGGCTTCCCCAAGCCCACCATTTCGTGGGCACGCGAGCAACACGCCTTATTGCCCGGCGGTGGCCATGTGCTGAACGAGCCCACACTCAGGATAAAGGAGGTGAATCGTATGGATCGCGGGGGCTACTTTTGCATTGCCCAAAATGGAGAGGGTCAACCGGACAAGCGCTTGATCCGCGTCGAGGTGGAGTTCCGGCCTCAGATAGCCGTGCACCGGCCCAAGGTGGCGCAGATGCTCTACCACACGGCGAACTTGGAGTGCAGCGTTCAGGGCTACCCGGCACCGACTGTGGTGTGGTTCAGGAAGGGCGTACAGCTGCAGTCCAGCCGGAACTACGAGATCTCCAACACCGCCTCCTCGTCGGAGACCACCACCTCGGTGCTCCGCATTGACAGCGTCTCCGAGGAGGACTACGGCGACTTCTACTGCAATGCCACCAACAAGCTGGGCCATGCCGATGCCCGACTGCATCTCTTCCAGGTCGTCGTGCCCATGCCCGCGTCGTAGGTCCATCCGGAGATTCCCACACACACACGCATACACGCACACAAAAGACTTGAATTGCTACTTTAATTTTTTCGGCAATTGTTTGGTATTATGTCTTATATACGATATACACATGCATATAGAGTATATATACGTAATTGTCTGGCAAGAGCTTCCAGTCGTATTATTAATGATTCTTTCAATTAACTCTGATTCCGTTTGAATGTTTGTGCCTTGAGAACTCGCTGCCTATCTGCCTCTCAGGCCTGGGTCGCGCTTCCACATACAAATAAACATAAATTCATAAATAATATATATAAACACATATATGTACTTCTTTCCTGTTCGAATCGAGATTATGCGCTCACTTGTTGTTGTTGTTTCTTATTTCTATATCGTCGTGTCGCCTGTCTTGGAGGGATGTTTGCTCTGTTGTCGTAAAGATAAGCGAGCTTGCACTTCGATATTGAAGGGAGTTGAGATTAAGTATAGACTTAGACTGTTATCACGTATTTATTTGTCTATGTGGTTTCATAATGGTTCTTTGAAAATTGAAAATCATATTTGTTGAAAAAGGTGTTTGTATTTATTTATTTGTCTATGTGGTTTCATAATGGTTCTTTGAAAATTGAAAATCATATTTGTTGAAAAAGGTGTTTGTAATACTTGATATGGTAGATAAGGAATAACTCTTGAATATGGTTGATTAATTGAGAAGGAGAGTGGAGATAAGATTATAGACTTTAATAATTTATATATTATATGTTTTAAGTTAAAGGATTTACAATGGACTGATTGATCTATATAATCTAGATGATCGAGAGCTACACTTCTTATGAATCTTTTTTGGGCAAAACGAGGAATTTATTTAGACAATAATTGATCAATTGGAGGAAACAGAATGAACTGATATATTATGAGAATAGGAAGCCAGATTACTTTTAGGGGATGAAAAGCTTTTAGCCCAGATATCTATAATAATATTTATATATTTTATTTAAATATATTTTATCGTCTTACCGTTATTCGGACACTTGTGAGGGCATATCAGTTGTAATTAATTTAAATAATAACTAAAATTTCTAACTACGCTCAAACTACTAAGTACATCAACATGTAGGAGAGAGCGAGAGAGAGTGAGAGAGAGAGAGAGAGAGAGAGGGACAGACATAGAGGCGGACACGAGAGTTGGCATTTATGTTGAGCTGACTGGAGCTGTTCAAACTGCCACAACATTTAACTCTTCAATCATGGTTAAAAATGGACTTTAGTTCACCTCTTGATACCCAAACGCACACACACTCACACAAGTGAGTTGTTCATTGTAATTGAGAAAAATGCGAGGCATTTGTAAAGCCAGACCCAAAGAGTCGTCGTCGTCGTCGTCTCTGTTGCCGCCTTTTTGGCCCAAAAACTTGCCAAAAGCCATAAGAATAAATATAATATATACCATAGTAGTATATATGTATGTATATACATATATACGTACATACATACTATATGTTGCCTACTAAGCACGTGGCCCATGAGGGTGCCATGCGGCGGACAGTTAACCACATGAGCGATGTCTCTGTGGATGCCAACTCCATTATGAGCGGGCGCATTAGTTTACCAGCCACTCGCCTTCCCGCCTCGCAGCCTCTGGCAGCCTCTGGTTGCCTCTCGTGGCCAGTCATGAAAATCAACACTTGCTAATGACTTAATTGTTTCCATTAGAAACTCGTTGCTAAATACATTTAGACAACATTTTTCATAGTCATTTTTTGCACATGTGTATTATCCTTTGGGGTCGCAGCAGCAGCAGCAGCAGCGGGAGCAATTCCTAAATGCAATCCTACACTAAATGTCTGTCTATATTGTAATTGGTGTTGTTGCCATTAACAACACACACACACACCTACACACAAATGCATACGCACATGCACCCCAGTTGGAGTTGGAGCAGGGATTCGGAACTGGCTGGCTGCCTGGACACAGGACACAGGAACAGAGACAACACGTGCGCTGTTACAAGCGTTGACGCCGTCGGCTTCATCATTTCATTGTCTGCCTAGTCTCTGGGAGCGGGAGAGGGAGAGGGAGGAGGTGGCTGGCCAACATGGATGTCGGCGTTATTGATTTTTTGTCCAACCATCCGCAAAAAGTCGATTGGAACGCAAGTGAAACCAGAGTTTAGCATCATTTGCACTCTCTCCCTCCCTCCTTCGCCCCCTCTCTCTCGCTCACTCTCTCGCTGCCTCGTGATTTCTCTCGTTCTGGGGGTAGTTTTAGCTTTCAACCCCGCCGTAGAAAATGGCAAAAGTGAAACCCGTATGTGCTGCAGCCGCAGGCGATGCCTGCTCTCAGCTCTCGATTCAACTGTAGCTCAACTGGGAGCAGTGCAGCCTGTCCAGCGTTCAGTGTTCAGGCGCTTGCGCATCTCGTCTCGTTGTTTACCTTTTTGGGATGCTGAGCGCGCTCTCTGGCTTCCACTTGGGCGAACGTGGAACGTAATCCAAACGGTCTTCCAGCCCGGAACGAAACGCGTTGCTTTGGTTACGGCTCGCACGCCTCCACATGCAGGTTCATTCGACTTGGACCTGGCGCGGCAGCTGCAGCTGCCGTGTGTGCCGCGCCAAACTTATCGTTGCCCATTGTGCTGTCCACGACTCCGGGCTTTGTTTTTACATTGTGCTCTCGCCTTTTACGATGTGCCTGTGTTAATACCCAGCAACGCAGCGACTGCCCAGCGTCTATGGGCGCCCATTTCTAGTTGTAAACAAAAGGCGTGTTTTTGACTTTTACGATGCCCGCTCACCACTGCCCACTGTCCGCTGCTCAATGCTCAATGCTCAATGCTCGATGGCCGATGTCCGATGTCCGACTCCCGTTGTCAGCTGCAGTTGCCACCAAGATGTCATCACAATAAAATCCGACAACGTCCTGCAACCAAATGGATCAACTTCATTGGGTGAGTAGCTCGTTTAAAGACGTTCAACAAAAAGGAGACAACGAAAAGAAAGCCATTTCCAAAACTTGAGTGCCAATAAAAATACTTGAGTGCGCATTGCTTGAGCGAGTGATCAAGTTAAACAGCTTGAAAAACGCACGCAGTTTTAAATGCGCTTTTTACACTTGATTGGAATCTATAGCTATTTAACCTAACTCAAGGAAAGAGTGCCCAAAGATATTAAATAATGATTAAGCTCATATTTGGTTTACAATCACAAATATCTAGTAACTACATTATTCAAGACAATCTGATAAAGAGCTTCAAGTGAATTTTCATCTAATAAATTGTAGTTACATTAATATCTTATAGCTTAGTAGAAATTTAAAATTCCATTTAGTTATCACAAGCTGTGAATAATTTATTAAGATTAAATTTAGCATGATGCTTCTATGTACTGTTTTCTAGTTATGAGTTATGATCTAATAAACTAATCTACATTGATAAGCTTTTTTTTATTAACTTACAAATTTTTGTTGGATGCTTTACTTTAATATAAGTGATAAGTAAATTAATATATAATTATTAGCTTTACTTTTATTATAATTATTTTTATATAAATGTTTATTTAAAATATCCACCGAATTTAAGTTAATAAATATCTGATATGTACTTAAATTAAAATGATTAAAATAAAAAAATATCATATTTTGTGACTAATATTAAAATTTTATTTTTATTACATTTGACAGCTTTTATTATTATTATTTTCGCTCAAATATTTTTTAATGCTCGACTTTTTTTTTTATTCAATGGGATATATTCCAATTGAAATGTATTTTAATTCAATTTGAAAGTTTTATTTTAAATAATATTATTATTCATTGCTTTTAGTTTTAAAAATTAATGATAATAATTATCATTACGAATATTAATATTAAGTTATAATTATATATATAATTATATATTAATCAATTTGTAGATTTTTATAAAATTAAGATTATAGTTTTTAAAGTAAAACACAAAATATATAATTTATACAATATTATTAAAGCATATATATTATAAATTTTAATATTAATCCACACAATTAATTTTTTTTGGAACTATTATTCTTCGTAGTTCATTTTAATTAACTCTTTTGCATAATTATTACTATTATTATGCTCTTATAGCATTGAATGTCACAGCTATTAATTATCAAAAGAGATTACGAACTACGATTCCCGTTGTTTAATTGTCCGAGTAATTGAGGGATTTAACATTTGAGCAACTAACTGTTCAGCTAACTAGATTCTAGTCAGCTAAACTATTACTCAAAAGTGCTTAAGGTCTAGCATTTTAATTGCTAGTGTTTCCCCTTCTTATTGACTTTTAGCATAGAATTAAGTTTCATATATTTTGCGCTCTTTTCTTTGGCATTTGATAAGTAGCATATGTAAATGTTAATTGTCATGCCCACCACCCACTTGCACACATTCCGAATTGTAGCTAATTATGGTCATATATATATATATATATATATGTATGTATGTATGTATGTATGCATAACGGTGCGTGGGTATAAGTAATTGCATTGTAATTAATGTAGATATCTGTTTGTGTTTAAGAAGATAAATTAGTAATGAATTATCGATGGGGCTAGTGGAGCATTAATTGAAGTCTCGCCTTTGATTTATGATGCGCAATTTATAGATGAATGCATTCGCCAGCATCCGACACACACACACACAAACACACACACGTATATAGAGAGCGCCAAATGAAAAGTTCCGTTAAAAAGCGTTGCAAAACTGAGAGAAAAAATGAAATTACCAAACAAATTGCGTTGCATGAAAAAGTGCATCAATAAATAATAATTTAAATATTTTATTTTATGCGAAAAGCATAAAATGGAATTAGCCTGGGCCGCTGCGGCACGCTTATGCTTAAAGCCAAATATTTACGAAGCTGCGCTGGGGTTGGCGAATGGGTACGGGTGGAGTGTGGGGCTTAGGGTTGGATGGTCGGATGACAATTTTCATGCATGTCCTAGCAAGTTAAAGATGTCTCGTGGGTCGCTCGGCTCGCTGCTTGTCATTAATCCCAGCGCTTGGAGACAAATGGAAGCTGCTTTGCCGCTGACACATGGCTTCTGGCTGGGATTTCTGGTTGGGTTTGAATTTGGTTTTGAATTTTGGACTTGGTCGCCTACTGCTGCTGCTGCTCTGCTGCGGTTGCGGTGCCCGCTCAAATAATAAATTTAACTAATTGCCTTGGCGATTGGCTAACAAAGACAACAAGCAGCAGCTCTCGCATAACATGAACAGCAAATTGTGATTTGCATGCAGAACTTGTCTCTTTCATTAAAACGAGAACTTTATCCAGGCGCTTGGCCAGGCATCTGCGGCTGCCTCAGCAGCTGACTCTGAAATCTTAAAGGGGCGTTGCGCTGCCATTTGCAGCAGTTGGACATGAAATGCGACTCTGAATGCACTCGAACAGAAATGTGAATGCGCACGCGAATGGAACATTTTTGGCAACCCACCAAGAATTCGCAATGCATTTTTCAGCTACAGCGAAAAAGAGCCAGAACAAACTAAAGAATGGGAATGAAAATTTAAAAAAATTTATAGGTACGCAAAGGGTATAAGGATACGAAATGGGAATTATATAAGATTGGGTAACAAATGTTTGCCTTCAGACGAACTTATTAATTATATAAATTGCAGAGAATTTAAATTTTATTTTTATGAATCGATTGACCTGCAAAACAAGACAAATTAGTTGAGCTATTTATTATTGCTGAAGATATAATAGGAGTGAATGTAAAGTATTTGGCTCATATATGGCAATCCTAGGAGCACTGACATATTCTAGCAGCTTGATTAAAGTATAAAATATTTTTTAGAATCTATGTACCAAAAATAAAAAAGTCAAATGTTTTGTGCGAATCAACTTGGTCTTCAATTTTAGCTGAGATATATAATGTGCCTTGTATTTTATATATATGTGCTTAAACCTAACTTAATATAAATGCAGAATAACTTAAGTCTTCGCTTGAAGTCGGTACAAATTTAATTTAATTTAATTACTTGGATTCTGAATAAATTTCGAATCATAACAGAATTTTATTTTGCGAATTTCTTGCTTCCATTATAGCTCGCAGAATGAAATAATATAATTATTTAGTTTAGTTCGTTAGCTTAAAGTAATATATGATTATAGTCAGAAACGCTTCTTCAGTGCTGCTACAGTCCCATTCAACGCTTCTCTCTTTGAGCACCTGTTCCTGAGATTAATATGCAGTCATAAGCTAACGCTGCAAATCTAGATTGTGGAACAAGCTTTATCCAAAAACTGAAATAGAATCAAACTAAATGCCAGGCTACAAGCAAAATGAATAAATACAAGGGAAACTATTTCGTTTCTATGCAAATGCGTGTTGGCCAAATAGATTTATGAGACACTGGCGCTTGCTACAGCGTATCTATTAGTCAGCCACAAACACACACACACAGTCAGAGAGATATATAGAGTTTTTTTTTTATAAATGTTTGCAATGTTTTTTGTTTTCTTTGGTTTGGCTCTTTTTGCTGGGCCACATGTGGCGCCAACATTTTTGGCCAATACCCGGCAGTCGCAATTTGGTCAGGGATAAAAAAGCTGCGTCGTGTATTGTTTTAATATTTTAACCAATTTAGATAACTGTTTCCATTTGCAATTAAAATGCAGATGCGTTCGCTGTAGGCGGGGCTGGTTGGGCTGGTTTGGATGGCTGCGATGGCTGCGATTTTCCAACTGTAACCAACTCAAATTAAAACTTTTCCTTGACGGCCAGTGGGCGTGGCAATCGTCAGCGCAGCTGGGACGCACTTATCTGCATTGCACGCCTCGATATCACGTTCGCTCGCTCCGCGTCCTCTTCCCATTCCAACTTTCCCTTCCCTTCCCCTTTCCCCATTACATGATTTTTTCGTTTTGCGTCAAATTAAAAAAGACATAAAATTTTGTGGAGGGGGAGGGAGGGATGTACGGCAGTGCAAATGCCGCGTTGCCAACACATTTGCATGTTAAGAGTTTCGCACTGTGCGCATTTTATTTTAACAGCCGCAACCTACAAAGAGCCCCACTGCCGCCCACGCCTGCTGCCACGCCCCGCCACGCCACGCCTCTTACTGACGTGCAGCGGAAGTTGGTTTCGGTTGCGGGACTCCAGCTTCATGCTGCGGTGCTGCCCATTTCTTTACTTCTCTTTGTAGTTGTTGTTGCTGTTGCTGTTGTTGTTGTTGTTGTTGTTTCGTGGCGGAAGTTTTGTGCAACCGCCATTTTTGTGTACTGCGCATTGCGTTTGGCCAGAACGACGAACGACGGACGAAGGACGCAGGATGCAGAAGGACTTCGGCTTGCCAGCCAAAGGAAGTGAAAAGGCGAAGAAGCATTTCGTACGAAACATTTAACAAATAAACACAAATATGAATGAGCTACTTACAACATTTGCGTTAAGTACAATTTACCACTCACTTGACATTTGAAAGATTTTCACAGCCACGAACAAAAAAATGGGGAAAAATTCCCTTTTGAAATGGGCTCTTAATGAGCTACGAATTTGTTTGAAAGTCACATGAGCGAAGTTGATAAATTTTAGCAGTTGCCCGGTTGTAGTTTTGACTAGTTTCTCGCTGAAATGGTGAATTTGATAAGGGAAGAACTTCTAAGATTTTCCTAAAATATGTGCAATTTAAGGTAACTGATCTATTAACAAAAATATATATATATGCAATTGAGATAACTATTCGAATTCTCGAAATGATTACTATAACAAATCTTATGCATTTTTTATTTAATATATAATAAATTATAAATACGGATTTCTTGATACCCAATAATATCACAAATAATAATATTTAAAAAATCATCACAAAATTATAAATTTGATTCACAGGTTTATCTTGCTTTGCCTATAGGTAATTTTTTTTTAGCAATCTTATATTATTTTTGTTCGTATATATGCATATGTTGTATATCTGTATTATACATTTGTATTTGTGTTTGCTTACATTTGTATGGCAAAGCCCAAATCAAATGTTACTAAGGAGTATTGAACTTTCCAATACTTTCAAAAACAAATATTCTTAAAAATCGCTCAGTTGAGATATACAGTAGATTCCTGGTAGTTCTAAACGGAAAGGCTGTCCGTTTTTTTCGATTTACACTGATATTTTAATTATTGAGAAATGTATTTCTTTCAAGGGGAATTTTTTCGAATTATCGCGATTTTTGATTTAACGGGGTACGAATTATCGAGTCTCGAGTCACACACTTAGGCTAGTCTTACATGTAACACTTTAGCTCAACTTTTTTATTAAATGTTGATCGTATTGTATATATGCTTATAAAGTAAATCTATGTCTTTGTGCTTACATATATTATACATGTATATATATCTATATCCATGTCTGTTACACATGTGTACGTATGTAGGTTTTTGGCTAACCATATACTTCGAATATAATATAAATTGATAAGTAAGAAGCCTCAAAGTAACTATAGAACTCCATCTGGAGGCAGTGACTGGGTTCGCACTTAGCTAAATTAAATGTGGAGCATGTTTTTCAACGTGTCCGACAATTTCCTGGGGAACATAAATCAAATAAATGTCCATTATGATCAAAATTTGCTGCATAGCCGAGCGAAGCATAGATTCAGCTTTTAGCTTACAGCTTACAGCTTTTAGTTTTCGGAAGCCAGAAGCAAAAATCCGATGCCAAATGATATGCAATTTATCTACCGAAAATCTAGCGAAATCTGCTGTGTAATGAATGTCCCTGTAATATCCTTATGCGCGTGCATAAGCCCGCGCAGCACCCAAAGTGGGTTGAAATGGCGAGGACATCATTTGCTTTAAGAGTTTCATTATAACATGCATCGCACGCTCTTCTTTATCACTGCGCAAGGTTGCGCTAGAACTGGAGCAGGAGCAGGAGTAAGAGCTTGAGCAGGAGCTGCTGCTACTGCTGCTGCTGCTGTATCTATCAACATCAAAGTGCGCCATGTCCTTGTGTCCTGCGTGCTGCGTAGAGCGAAATGCCACTTGGCTCATGGTTAGCCCGCATCATGCCAGCAGATTCATGGCCATGTGCTGGGCCACATTAAAACGTTGCCAATGCTGTGTGCGTGGGCGGCCAATGCCAATCTCCATCTCCATCTCCATCTCCAACCTCATCTCCCTCCCAGTTTCAGTCCCCATCTCAATCCCAATCTAAACCTTGCTCCTGTGCACCCGTACATATAAATATACTGGCGCAATCGCCGGCCTCGTCGTCGCATCTGCAATTGCGTATTGCTGCGCCAGTCCTTAAAGTACGAAGCACGAGCCACGGGAGTTGGGAGTGGGAGTTGCGTGGGAGTAGGTAGAGCTGTCTGCGTCTGTTTTTATGTTTGTGTATTTATGTTTGTGTCTGATGCTAATGCCGATGTGGCTGGCTGCCTGGCTGGCTGGCTGTCTGCCTGGACATGGGGCTAGAGGTGTGTCTGGACTTTCCACTTTTGCTTCTTGTCGTCCTAGTCGTTCCGCTAAACCCCACAGGCCGGAGCATACAATTTGCATATAATTTGCGTTCATTTTATTTTATTTCACCCGGCGAGCTGCCGCATCCTACTCACTCTCTCTCTCACACACACACACACACACACACACACACACTCTCTCTCTCTTTCTCTTTCTCTCTCCGTCTCTCTGTATGCATTGCACTTAACTTGTCTGGTGGGCGTGGCAGCGCCTACACGCCGCTCTTTGAGCCACTTTATTGATAGCTCAATATAACGCTCGAATCATGCTAGTTATTTAAGCCCGAACAAGTCGTTCTCAGATTGACGCCCCCAATTATACGTAGAGCACGGCATAACTATGTATTATAGCTTTATCAGTTTTAAGGGAAGCTGTGCCTCAGAAGGCGATCCTTTGAACAATAGGGGTCAATAGAAGCTGAGCTGTTTTAGCAGAAGAAATTGAACAGTCCAATGATTGATGTTTTAGTTTGAATAAGAGTTTGGGGTATTACAAAGCAAGTCCAAATATCAAGTTATCGGAGGCTTAGACTATTGCTTGATTGTTTAGGATTAGATTTCTAGCTAGCTATTCGTTGATTTCCCAGTATGCCATTTATTTTAATAATATTCTATTGGTTCATTTCCCAGTATGTCATTTACTCTTCTATTACAATTTTTTATACAATTTACAATTGTTCGTTTTTACTATTCATAGCACTGCATATACCTAACCAAATTTCGGCATGAGTCGAGCTTTGATGCTAGGTCTTATGGGGGACGTCCAAAGCGACTGGCTTGACTCAAGAAATAAATTGTTATTCATTTATGGTCTACTTTTCAAGCTGTATAATATAGATGTATTAATGAGAATTATATAATATTTTTTTTTATTCATATACTCTCAAAATAAAAAATATTTATTCTTAAAACTCTCAAAGATTACAGGAAATAAAATTCGTATTGATGTTTAGTATAGGCCAATATTAAAGTTGACATAAAAAACAATTCATATAAGTAAAGAGTTAGACTTATAGAATCATGAATTAAGTTGACATAAAAAACAATTCATATAAGTAATGAGTTAGACTTATAGAATCATGAATTAAGTTCTTCGTCCAGTTGCCGCTTGCAGCTGAATTCAAGAGAGATTTGTGGATATACAATTCAGAGATTCATCTCTTATTGCTGCACATCTAGCAACAGCTCAATCAGTGGATCTGCCTTATTCGATCTGTGGGAACTTGTATGCAGTTGCCATGCTGAATTTTTATGCACTCGCATATAGTATTGCAACTAATTAATTCTTTAATGCACTTCGAATGTGTCGTTTGCATTAATGTAGCTCGCCTGCTATGCTCGCAGCTCGCAGCTCGCAGTGGATATTCGCTGGGGCCATTTACATAAATTCAGTGAGAAATGCAGCAGAAGTGCCCCCCAGATACACTTATAGATATGGCTAATGGGTGAATCAAGCGATGGGGCTGGCCATCTCTGTATTGGGGCTGGCATTATCTGGTCGCTTGGTGGGCAGTTAGACGGGGCTTTGGGACTTTAATTACACTTTGAATGAATGCTAATTCATAATTGAGTATGTGAGTGCAACGAGCGCAGCTGCAGCTGCTGCATCTGTATCTATAGCTGTATCTGCATCTGTATCTGTGTGTCTGTGCGTGTGTGTGTGTGTGTTGCCTGAAACTGCATTCAGACGGCCACGCAATTATGCTTGTTTAATTTAAAGCAAATTTATGTGCAACACGCTGCGACAGCAGCAGCAGCGGATAAAATAAAGTTGGCCATGGCCACTCTGAATTTATGCGCACACACACACACACACACACATACCCACTCTCGCATTCAGTTAGTTTAACAGGCAACATAAAAATGCTTCAAAAACTCTCAGCCAGGACATGGCACAGCGAGCGGCTGTGGCAGCTGAAAATTACTTGTGCATCCGGCGCATCTAGCTCCGTGTGAATCGCTCCGCGTGGTCCTCTTAGCCAAAAGGCTCCAGGCGTGAGTTTCATGGCGTCTTTTACAGTCGTCTTCCACTCCCGATGAAGCCATTTCGCCAGCGCTGGCTAAGTGAAAATATGAGCGTGCGGAAGCCAACTAGATTTCCCCAATCCCCCATCTTCGCACTTCAGCTACTGGCGCACTGTTGTGGGCGTGGCAGAAAATTTCAAATGGAATGCTCAGCACAAATTGAAAACAAATGACGAGCAGGCCTTTTTGGCTTAAAAGCAGAGGCGGAAAGAGAGAGAGGGAGAGGCAGAGGTAGAGCTCCAAAGAAAAAAGGCTAAAATAATTTTTGCAATTTTACTCGACTGGCCTTTCATTTAGATTTTGGCAGCATGGCGCTCCCGCCGTTGGCCCTCCCGCCGCCTGGCGTTTTATGCAGCCCATTAGGGTACGTGGCCAAGTCCTGTGGCAGCCGGCCATGCCTCTGGCCCCCATAACTCACAGCGACTGACCTTCTGGCCGGCGCAGTCCGAACGAGAGCTGGCAGAAAAACTGTGGCTGGCAGACCTTTTAATTCCTCGACAAGGCTGCAACACGGGCCAGTACATGGGCCAGGACACGGCAACTGGCTGACTTTTAAGCATTCGCCTCGTTTTGCGTCTGAGCTTTTTAAGCGATTGCCAAGCCATGATAAATCGCTGGACTAATTTAATTAAACTTTACGGCAGCGCACAAAATGCGAATTCCTGCCCAACTGCTGCACTGTTCCATTTTCTTATCCTTGTCCACATGACTTGCCCAATTTATGTGCTCGCCCAGCACTCGGCCAAAAAGAGTCTCCGGACTCGTGAGCCGGAAGCGAATTGCAACAGCAGCAGCAACTGCAGCAGCAGCAGCAGCATCAGTATGACAGTCACATACCTGCACAGATAAAGGATCCAATTAAGTTTATACAAATTATTATGAATGCAGAGCTTGCCGGCTGCATAAAGGCAGCCAAAGTTGCCAGGCTGAAATTAAAATTATACCTATATATATCTGAGGAACTTAATGTTTTTCATTTAAAGCCAGTCATTATACATAACGAAGGAATAAATTGGATGCTCGTGTGGAAATAATCTTTTAAATCGATGGTCAGCCCAAAGCTGTACGACTGTGGACAAACTGCTAAAAGGCCAAACTGAAGCTGTGAAGAGATGTGTGGACAAGGAGGTGGAGGAATTTGCAAGTAAGGTGGTAAATACATATAAATAAATAGATAAATATATTAAGTAAATATATTAATAGCTAACTAATAGCAAATATTATGAATAAATCAAGTTAGCTTATGATAAGTTCTCTATGTAATGTTACATGGAATATATAAAACTTTAAGGGCTAGTTTTACAAAGAGAATGTAGGCAAAGTAGGTTTATTGCACAAAAAATTATATTTATATATTAGTGAATAAATTTAAGAGCTTTTGAACAAGTGGCTTAAGTACAAAATATTGCTGCTTGGTAATAAATTATTAAATATATTCTATTATTTAGTCGTAATATATAGTATATGCTAATTGAGTATGCTGAAATAATGTTTTTATATTCAATTGTGTTTGAGTAGGCGTGTATGTCAGTGTATATGTATACGTATACCATGTATATGTATGCCTCACATTTAAACTTTTCTTATTCTATTCTATTATATAGTATATAAACAGTATGTTAATTTAATTTTCATTTTAGTCCTCGCCTGGTGCTAATGACGCCAGTTTATGGACTGTGGAAATCTCAAGATCTCTAGGTAGCGTTTAGTTTCACATCAACTTGTTAGCATTAGTTGATCTTTGTAGCGATTTAATTATTGAGTCGATTAGAAAATCTAAAGAGCCTAGAATTTTAGACAGTCCACATTATTTTTAATTAGAAAATGTCTGCTGATCAAAAAAGAATTTTATTTAGAATGAGAATCAGAATTAGAATACAGATATTACAAATAAATTGTAGCAAAATATTGTAGCATACTTTTAGGTTTACGGAAAATTACTCCCATACTACGATTATTCTATATATAGATATAGGCATTTTATTATATTAGTGAACCAATTATAAATTATCCCAAGCTTAATTTGTGATAATTAAATAGTTGAATGAGAAGAATTTAAATTAAAGCATTATTCTGTCATAGCCCCAGGATATGCATGCCAGAGCTGATTCAAACATGAAATTGGTTAGCTTTTAAGCACAAAGACTATAAATTGCATATATAAACCATGAAGTTGGCAAAATTATTAATTTGTGAATTGATAATGAGGCTGTTTGTTTGTTAGTTTGTGTATTTATCTAGTTGAGCGTTGTGTAAAGAAAATCTCATTACGCACATTTGCGAGCGTCATAAATAAACACAGTTCTGCTGTAAATTACAGATTATAATGAAAACTAAAATGCAGCTGGACGCAGCATGTGGCAAGGACACGGATGCGGACAGATGTGAGCTCGTGTACGGACACGGACACGGATACGGCTGTGGATGCGGATGCGGATGTGGATGTGAATACAGATGCGAATGGCTGGCAAACTAGCAAAACGTTTCGAGCGAATGCCGATAGTTGGGTTGGGCACATATATAAATTACAAGTTCATTCTGATTTAATTGCACATTTGTGAATGCAATTTGTTGGGCCGAGTGCAAATAAGTATTATATTAAGTATTATGTTGTGGCATTACGTATTTGCAGCTTAGAAGCATTACGGATATTCCAGGAGCAGAGCCAGCAGCAGTCGAGCAGCCATTTCCTGTGGCTGCGTTAAGGATGCACACAATTTTAATATTAAATGCGATGCGAACGGACAGAGCAGGCGATGGCAGGAGCAGAAGCAGAAGCAGAAGCAAAGGTATGTTGGTTACTCAGGTGAAGGGATACTTTCGGCAGGGGCAGGATTCTATGCTGCCCAGCAGGACATCTGCTCGCTTGTCGCAATTTCGTTTGGCAATGGGCAAAGTTTGGCGTCAAGTATTCGATGCGTTTTTGTTTGCCTTGTTTCTCAAATTGTTATTTTACTTCTGGAAAATTTTCAGCGCTCTAGGCAGATACGGACTGCAAAAACTTTGCCCTGTATTTATGGCACTTGTTATTGTTCTATCTACAGTTGCTGCTGCTGCTGAGGCTGATTCCGATGTTGCTGCTGTTTTTCTGTGCCCAGCCAAGCCGCAAGGTGCGTGGCATTTATAAACTTCCCAGAAGCACGAAAAAACAAGAAACCAAAACCGAAATTTGGTTTCAATGAATGGCTGCGATATTGCATTCCTCGACATTTACCAGATTACTTTGTCTTAGGTCCTTAAAGCAAGGTAATAAAAAATACAAGTACTTTGTGGTCAGTGCTAAACAGAAACGCTCCCGTGACCTACCCTGTAGTTCCGGGCTTTTGTTTATAGCGCATGCGAATGCCATTGTCAATTATCAGAAGCTCGTCTCTACAGGTATCTCACAGGGTAGAAAGAAACAACTCAAACTCAGCTTAATGAATACGCGAATCGCAAATAAAACGTGTAAAGTGATTAAACTTGCTTAAAGTGACTAAAAAGTAAATTTTACAAGGTCTCGTAATATGTTTACAATTTACATACAAAATTTGTATTGCTTACATGGCAGACATCCTTCTTTGTCTTGAGACAAAGCTTAAGACATACAAACTAACTCTGTTAGGGTTACCTAAGTTAATTTTTAAACTTTTTAACTCTGATAAGAAACAAGCACAAATATTTTAAGTTTATGCATAAGCGAAAATATATTTTTAAAAATTTTTAAAGTATGAGCTAGCTGAAAAGGATATATACATACATACATCCTCGTATTTAAGGGAAGTACATATAAGGAAAAAAATGAAAATATTAGAAGATAAATTAATAATATTTAAAAAATTATATATAAATATTATATAAATATTATATAAAACCATATTTTATAAATATTAAAAATAAAAAACAATTTTAACACGATTCTACAGCTCAATATTATATAAACATTTTATTAATAGTATAATTATTATGTTTTGATTATTATATATTTTATATTATATATTATTGATAGAAAATAGCTTGAAGAAAAACAGAATAAGTTCAGATAACGTATGCCACTAATTATTATTCTATCAGTTTAGCATATAAAGTGAGTTTGAGGAGAAATTTTCTCCTTCTAAATTATGATTTAATTATACCAACAGTATTCTATAAGCTCTCTATAATATTTAAGACTTTCAGCTGTATTTTATGCGTCTGCTTCAGCTTGAGTTTAGCTCAGGAATGAGACACAGAGCCGGAGGAGGGCAGGAAAATATGTTTGCATCCAACTTGTCGCAGGTGACTTACCAACTACTTAGCACATAAAACATCAACTCAACTATGATGCAGGTGAAGGTGGGAAGGAACAGAGCAACCAGCAAGGGAGCAAGGGAAAGAGCAGGAGCAAAAGTAGAAACTAGACGATGGCTTGTCCAGGCGTCAACAATTGGCGGTGCCTTTTAACGTGTATTAATAATTCAGGCTCACGTAGAAGTTGGCGTCACTTAACGAACAGCTCCAGGCGAAAGAGAAAGGAAGGAAGTGAGAGAGAGAGAGAGAGAGAGAGAGAGTGTGTGTGTGTGTGTGTGTGTGGGCTACTTGGCGCCAGGCAAAGTAAAGTGCAAGAAAACAACAACAAGGTGCACGAAAACAAACAACAATGGCTTTGAGGAAATCTGGCGAAAATCACAACAGTCAACAGAAACAACAGCAACAACAACAACAACAACAACGGGAGGCAACGTACATAAACAGAGCTCAATGTGAATCCTGGGCAGCAAAGCAATGGCTGTCGTTGTCTGCAGACGCGAATCAGCTGGTAAACGAAAGCAAGCTGGGGCACATCCTTGCTGGGAGGCTGTCGAGGCTCAGGTTAAGGCTCTAAGGTATGCGAAACGAAACAAAAAGCGGCTTGGCACGTTCCCATACATAAATAACGATTTGGAAGGCCGTTGGCTGTTGCTGCCGGAGGCTTCAGGCCTGTTATGATGACGTTTATATCTTGCTCTCATTCTCATTCTCATTCTCTCTTTCGTTCACTGTCTTTGTGTGTTTGTGTTTCTTTATGCCTGACATTAAGTATACGCCGCATGCAGCAGCCTCAACTTGTCTGCGCCCAGATAAAAAATATGTTACTCAAATGGCAAATTTGATGTCTACTGCCCCGTTCGCAAAAAGAAAAGAACTGAGAATAACAGAAAAAGCAAATAATATAAGAAAACAAAATATAAAACAGGCCAGCGAAATCGGTATCTTCTGTTGGCCTTTACGAGGCAGATCATTAGTATTCCACATTTGTCTCTGGCCAAACACTTTATTATGAATTCACTTTGGGGAATTTATGATGTTGATCTGATTCATAAATTATATGTAAATTTATCATTAAATGCACAAAAATAAAGCTTGGCACTTCTGGCGTGATTCTGTTCGAGATAGCTATTGGCTTTTTTTCCCATTATTTAATGTGCATTAAACTCTGATTTGTGGGCAAGCTAGAAAATAAGCTGCAAAAATATTTATTGACATTTATAATATGTGTTTTTATTAATAGCTGTGACCAACTTTAATTTGACCCCATTGAAAATTATATAAAATTATTTTTTCTGCATTCCATTTTTTCAATATATCTAAATAATATTGCTTAAGTGTATAATTAAAATATGAAAAATATATATAAATATTACCAATATTAAATATTATTTTTAAAAAAGAGCTTAGCTAATTAGGTATACCATGTATCATACTGTTAGCTTGAGAAAGGCAAGGTGATTGAAATTATAAGACTCATTAGATTAGCCTAAAAGTATTTCTATTAAATGAATAGTATGAAATGAAATAAATTACAAGATTTAATAAAATACAAAATGTAAACAATATTAGATTTATTTATGCATCCAATATCCGAATAAAAATAATTGAAATCAAAATATAATATACTCGCCTTTTTCTTGTTGCATCTATTTGCATTATCCTTGACTCCTTAAAAGTATATACGCTTCTCTTTCAGTCGACAGTTTTGGTCTTCCAGCCGCTCTTCTTCAAGTGAGTTGATATATTGTACCTGATTCGATTTTTAATAATATCTTCAAATATTTCTTGATCAATTTAATAGCTCAGCAAAGTGCAAATTGAGTTCGATTTTGGCTCGGTTCGCTTCAACTTACGTGAAGCTCTGCTCAGTCTGAATGCTGGGATAAAAAATTGGCGCACGTTTTATCAAACGATGCCGAACTAAACTTTTTATGGCAGCTGTCGTCATTGGGGACTTGGGACCGAGAAGGCGGGCCATCGGATTATAGGCAAGCGGAAAGAGAAGCTGAAGTCGGGGCTCTTGGTATTTCCCATGCCACGCAGCTGAAACGAAGGAATGCGATTTATTTTCGCATTGACAATCGTTTGATTTTGGTCGTGCGCGTTTTTCTCTACTGCTGATTTTATGGCGGGGCACCAGAGTGGTGATGTGGTGCTGTGCTTCAGTGTGCGGCATATTGGCAGTGGTGGGGAATGGTGGCCAAGTGGGTGGGGCTGCTGTCCCTTTCATTGAGTTGGCAATTTCTTTGTCATTTGAATTGCTGTTGCTTGTCGTCGCTTGTTTGTTGACTGCTGCTACTTCTGCTGCTGCTGCTGCTGTTGTTGCTGCTGCTGCTGTTGTTGCTGCTGCTGCTGTTGTTGCTGCTGCTGCTGCAGTGGCCTTTGTTTTACTTCTACTCACAGCTATTTTTTATTTCTTAGAAGGAGGGGAGCGCCTCTCTGCCGGTAAAGGATGCCAGCAGCAGTCGCCGCAGCACAGCACAGCTCAGCGCAGCGCAGTTCCTGTTGTCTGTTTTCTGCTTTTCTTTTTCCGCTCGCTCCGCTCGTAAAATGATTCGCACATATAATTGCTTTTGTTGTGCGCCCCTCACACACACACACACACACACACTCTCCCTCTGGCACGCCCTCATTCATACTACATTCCTCATTGCCTCCATGTGCCTTCCGCCTCCTGCCTCCTGCCTCCTCCCTTCTGCTGCTCGTGGCACTGTTTTGGCCGCGCGTTGAAATCATTCGTCAGGATTTATGCGAATGAGCGACAGTTTTTGCCATTTGTTTGCAACGACGCCGCCAACAAGGACGCGGAGCACGGAGGCGGGGCAAGTGGGAGCAATAGAAACTGTAGGACAGGACGAACGGATGTGGCGAAGCATAAGCGATGAATGATGGTGTATCCGTATCTTGCCACTAAAGTATCTTTGTATCTGTGGCAACAGCAACAGTAACAGCAACAGCAGCAACAACAACAACAACAGAGCCAACAGCGACAGCCGCAGCAGCGGCAACAATTGCTGAATATATTTTACGCGTTTAGTTGCGCCTTCCCGTTGCTCCATATCCTTTCCTGTTGTCTCCTGCCCAAGTCCTTGCCCCCGGGCACATTTTATTAATTCGTTTTATTTTACTTCGCGTGACAAGTTGACATAAATGGACAAATTGAGCTTTTAAATTTGTTGCACGCTGTCCTGGCAACAGAAGCCCGACAAACGGCAGCAGGACCAAGGCCAGGAGCAGAACCAGAGCCAAGACGAGGACGAGGACGAGGACGCGCCACGACGATTGCGATAACCGGCAAACAACAAATACAAATTGTTTTCCAAACAAAATTGATTGCCCACTGTGCAGCACATCAGACGAATAATATTTATTGGATTAACATAAACTGAATGGCATCTTCCACTCTCCTCCCCCGCACGTTCACTCCGCACTCTCCACTCTTCACTCCCCTCCTTCTACTCTTCCCTTGCTAATTGTTAAGGTCAGTGCCAAGACAAATAAATTGACGCGAAACAGAATCAATCATTTCCAACAAATTGAATTGTTAATTCACGATCAATTTCACAATTTTGCCGGGGAGATTCACCAAATTAAATTCAATTGCAATTAATAAATTGGATAAGATATAACAAAATGTAGGATTTCGTAATCTCAGCTATAAATAATCCACATTTGAACTTTTGAATTGAAAAATAAAAACAAAATACTTTATGTCATACCTCGAAATGTAAAACAGTTTTAATACAAATTACGTAGATCAGTTTTCGAGAAATAAATGAATAACATATAAATCAAAATTAAGTCAGGCATTTTACTATTATCTGATCCAAAAAAAAAAAAAAAAAAAAAAAAAAACAAATAAACTATTAGTTCATAAAGTAAGCCCATGCTCCAACCTAATGCATGAGATGTATGCTGTTTTTTGTGTAAGCAGAAAAAAGTATTTATAAAGTATATACTCTAAGCCATTCTTCTATGTTTATCTTCTTAGTATTTCCTACAAATATTTTCACTTAGTATTTCCCCTAGGTGTTTCCTCATAGTATTTTATCTATTTCCTTTATCATAGTATTTCCTTTAAGTATTTCCAATAAGTATTTCCTCTTAGTAGCTCCGCTTAGTAGTTCCTCTTATTATTTCCTCTTAGTATTTCCTCTTAGTATTTCCTCTTAGTATTTTCTATCAGTATTTCCTCTAAGTCTTTAATGCTTAGCTGAACGATCATTAAATATGTACACACACTTATCTTCACTCTACTGCACTCCACGACTGACCCCCACTAGGCCTGGACGACTGAAGAAATGCTGCACCTGTTGCCCTTTATATAGGGCAACTTTCACTCAAGGCCTAAGTCGCACTCAAATGAGAGAACTCTCTTCTGCTCAAAGCATTCTAGTTTCGTTTTACTTAATAAACTACTGCTGCATATGTAGTTCCGTTGCTTTTAGTAGGCAGTTAGACTGAGAGATAACGGATAGAGAGAAATACAGTTAGACATACAAACAAATACATAGGCAAACTATGCGTAGTTAAATCGGATTACCTCATTACGCTGTTCCAGAATATATATGTATATGCTTGATAAGGCTAATTATTGTATATTATATTAAAGCTCATCTCAAAAGATGACTGTTCTCTGAGTAGGTGTGGATATGTTACATTTTGGTAAAGCGACGTATATTTTGGACTTTTAGTTCCAAAACTCGTTTTAAATTTTACAGCATTTTAGTCTATCGATAAAATGCATGTTACATCAGCAATGACATCAACCAATAGGTGAGTTTCTCAACTAGGCATATTATTGTCATCCTGTTCAAACAGAAGCGAGAGAGAAGATATTCAGTCTATAAGCATAGACTTCAACCAAATATGTGTTTGAGAAACAGGACGCACATGCTACCCGCCGCTAGAGGGCGGCTATGAAATAGTGGAATCTATTTGTACTAATTTGTACTAACAGAAACGAACAGTAAATTAACACAATTACAAATATGGTGGTACTGAGAAAAAAATTATGATTTAATTGTTCGAGATGTATAACATAGTGGAAATTATATTTGAATTATGTCCATTTATTGGGATATTGAATATAAACAGTTTTAGAAATATTAATTTCGTGTTAATTTAGGCAAGTATACTTAAATTTAAATATACTTAAATTTAGTGAAAATCATAACTATGTTTCTAACTAAAATTAGAATCGATGTGACTTGGTTTATATGTTTTGGTTTTTATGTATGTACATAAACTACAATAAATTTCTCATATACAAAGTCTTTATACAAAAGTCTTTATATTTATTTATTTCTTATTATGCAGACATGCATTTGCCCAAACCACTTTTGAGAGAGTGTTGAACAATGTTTAACTGTGAATCGTATTTATTCTTGACGAACTTTACTTGGACTTGCACCACAAATCATCTAACGCGCTTTTGTCCACAAAAAAAAAAAAAAAAAAAAAAAAAAAAAAAAAATGAGAAGAAAGAAAAATGTGTTTGTTTTTCGTTTCTTTTTATTTTTCTGTTATTTCTCCTTCTTTTTCTTTTGAGGCACGTCAACGAAATAATCAACAAAAGGACATGGCATAAAAAACGGAGAGCAGTAGGACTAAGCGAGCGGCAGAAATGACATTGACGGGTATGTGAACAGAATAAAATTTCATCAAAATGCGACTGTCAGAGACAGACACACACACATACATATATACATATACATGCCTTGGGGTGGGTGGAAATGGGGAAAATGTATTGCAAATGGAAGAAATTGCTACTTTCATCTTGGCCCTTTGCACGCATGGAGAACTTTCACTGCTCGTGTGCCACGACCCGGGGTGGTTCACAGAGAGTGAGTGAGAGAGACGGAGAGAGACAGAGAGGGTGGGTGAGTAACTGAAACATAGCACACATTTATATCATATATGAGGATTTGCGAGCTCTTCAGCCCGGACAACTGACGCACCATGTCAAGAGCTGTCAGCCAAAGAACAAAGCACTCAGTAGCGCCAGGCGGACTGACGGACAGACGGACGGGCGGCCATGATGCGCAGCTGAAGAGAAGTAGTGCTGCGAGCACTGTGAGCAGTGGTGGCAGCCAGAAGCCCCTTGAGTTCACCTTCCCGGCAAGCGACCCGCCGTCGCGTAGGTGTTGAAGGCCGTTCCACTTGTTCGCAATTGCAACAAAATTTGTTAATGTCCAGCCCTTGTCTGCATCGGGAACATGGCGGCTTACGCCGGCCCGTATCAGAGTCGGAGCAGTCTGAGGCTCTTTGCTTGCGCTGGCGCAGCGGGCAGCTCGGCGGCTGAGCTAAAATCGCAATCGAAAAAAAAAGGCAACGAACACGAATACAAAACTAAATACAATTCGAAACGAAATGTCTGCATTGTGCACTTTGATTAATGATCGAATGTCAATTACTGCATATACTTCTCATTACACACACATGTACACATCTATCCATCTACACACACACGCACACACACACACACACACAGTCGCGCAAACACAGAGACGCGCAATTCCCGTGGCGAACTCAAACCAAATGCTGGAGAAGCTGCAGGCGGAGCTGTTGGTCCGCGTACTGGCATCAAGCTGGAATTCGCGACAATAATCAAAGAAAATGCAATGCAGTCAGCTCCCAATGAACAGCAGCTGAACTAGAAATGCGAAATTCCCCATCTCTGGCTATCAGGAATGCCAATGAATATTTTCATAGACTCATCTATTTCATATTTTATGTGAGGCCAAAGAACGGTTTCTAATACGACTGCAAACTTGTGAATGCAACTGTTAATATCAGATTTCAGATTATCGGAAAATCTATAACTGATAAAAGTTAAAATAATTTATATATTTATTTTATTTTCTATTGCTATTTAAACTTTTGCCAAAAAAACAATAATTCGTTGGAAACTTATTGCCAGGATAAATCTATATCAATTATGATTGATTTTTCAGAGAGATCATTTGAAATTTAGAACTATTTTGAAATGGTTATCTATAATTCTGATATGTTAACAAATTGTTATATTATTCAACAATCAGTAGAATATAACTGAAGTTAGTCTCTTGAAAAGTTCTAAAGTGTTACTTAGCAAATAATTTGACTACAAATATTTAAATATGCTTGCATATTGTATGTATACGAGGCATAAGAAATCGTCATTTATGATATAGTGATATTAATAAAGTGTTGGAAGAAATTTTCTGAACAACACGAGACAAAAGAGTCTCTATATTTCATTCCATTTTTGTCTATGCCTTTTAATTAAATCGAAGTTTTAGTCAAAATAGTAAATATATATGTATATGTGAATATATAGAGAGTTGTTTCGACAATCGATGTATAATAAATAAATAATTCTACAATACTTTAGAGAAGAGCTCAGCGATCATTAATTATAACGAGCGAGATGCACCTGCAAATAGACTTAAATGATTTCTAACTTTTCACACTTGGCTCGATGTGCGGGCACTTGAGAAGCACAAAGGAACGGCCATTTGTTTAAATGGATTTTAATAGACAGAAATCAGTGCTGTCCTCCATCCATCTATCCATCCATCCAACCATCCATGCAGCCATCCTTGCAAGCATCCATGCCTCATAACATGGGTAACAGCATGCATTCGCCTGACCAAACATAATACCTCGGTTAATGGTTACAAATTAGGCTGATCGGCCGCACGCACGCACTCACACACACACACACAGACACACACATGGATAAAGGGAGCTGAGACAGGGGCAAGAGGGAGCCAAGTATATAAATGGCTAACCGCAAGCAAGAGACCCACTCTCTCTCTTTCTCTCTCTCTCTCTCAACCAACACTGGCCAAAAGTGACGTCAAGACTAAACTGCCAATTTAATAAATGGCCACACATTAATTAAAACAACACACGCACACACACTCACACATGCACATGCACACGCGAGAACTTCGGACTCGAAGGGCTTGTCGATGCTTTTCGAGTGGCTGTGAGTGATGAGCCTTGATTGATTCCTGCGGCCACACTTGAGAGTCCGCATTGTTGGCACAATTGAAAGTGGGCACAGAGCTGAGAGCACAGCTCGAGAGCCGAGGCGTTGGCCTTGGCTGCACTTTGATTTATGCCGTGGGCCGAGTAAATTTGTTTCCAATTCATGCCTAATGAGAATTGATTGCTGGCGAGTGTTTTGACAAACATCAGAGCTATGTGTGTCTGTGTGTGTGCTTGCCATTAATATCGCCAGCTAATTAGCAGGTAAACGCTGCCCAATGCAATTCCCTGGAAAAACTGGGCCGTGCAAAACGGTAGCCGAGCGGCAACAAAGGGAAGTGCATCAGCAAAGTCAAAGCCAAAGCAGTCAAACATGGCCGATGGAAAGGAGTAGGGAAATGGACGGCGTGCGGCGCTCAGCGTGCGGCAATCCTGGCAGCTCGACTGCGACTTCAGCTGAAGCCCTTTGGGTGCACAGCCTTTGCTGGTGCCGCCATCGCCGCAGAGTCGGGCGCGTGGGCGTGTCGGGGGCGTTTCGCTGTGCCTCTGCTGCATATGCAAAGTGCCGTCCAGTAAAGTCAACCTGAGGCACCTCTGAAATTAGCAACAGTAGACGGGTTAATTGTTTTCTTTGTTTCTCGCCGGACAAAAGGGTTGACTGCAGCTCCGTGGGCCGCGCCATGTCCGGTGACTTCTGTTGGGATTAGCCGGGATGAAAGAGGATGAGACGGGATTAAAGCACGGCCTTTAGGCATGCCCAAAACGCCGACTTCAAATAGGGCGGTTACGGTCTGCGTCTCAGTCGGCTAAATCACAGAGTCAAAAGTCATTTCAAAATGATGAATAGAATAGAATTTTTAAAGAATGTTTTGTAAAGAATCATTTTGCTAGGGAATTCCACTAAACAAGGGTTTGCTGCATACAACTTAAGGTTTTTTATTTACATTCACTTCATGTGATAAAACAAATGCAATGCTGAATACTCACCGGAATTAATTAATGATAAAAGAATTACCTTGATAGAGTACATTATGTAGAGTTATCTTTTCATTAATATTTTTTAATTGTTTTATTTAAAATGGATTTTATCTTAATAGAATTAATCTATTCCTAAAAGTATCACCAACTTTTGTGCATCGTATACTAAATTTAAATTACTAAAATTGTTAATTAAAACTCTAACTATCTATCTGTCGAAGAAATGTCCTAGATCCTTACTTTTACTAAGAACGTATACAAGGTCAATATGCTCTACCTATGATAATGAGAAATATCAAGAAATTAGTAGTTAATTGTATTTTGATTTTTTTTTAATGTTTTTTTTTTTACAGAATTATTTTTTTCTATTTTAATAATTCATTTCAATCCAAATTTTATAAATTAGTACTGTAAGCTTTTGTATTTGAAATAAAATTACTTACTAAATTAATTAGTTAAACAAAAAAATACATAGTAACATTATTTGGTTATTTTCTTAATTTTTTCTTTTTATTAATTTCTTCCATGTATGCTATCTTACAAGTAATGTTATAACACTCGATCTACATGATTTGAAGATCAAGTCGATACTGGTTCAGGGTGGCTCCTCCTCACTGCAGTGGCCGACGCAGTCGAAAGGTAGTGACAAGCGGGGCTACCGTTGCCGCTAATTAGGGTAAGGGGAGCTTCGTGACAGTTTGCTCGTCTCTAGGGTCGCGTTGCTTCCTTAACACGTGCTGCTGCTCTCGTAATCATTTCGAGCTGCTAATTTCCACCCTCTTTCGCTCCCCGTTCCGGTCGGCAGTCGCAGTTGCCGTCGCCGTAAGTAGGTCTTAATCCTTTTTTATCGCGTTCGGCGAGTGCGCACAATTTTCAGTTCAGTTCAGTTGCGCCCCTGCCCAGGGCAATGCGGGGCAGGACTGGACTCTCGAGCTTGGACTGGAGTTGTTGGCTAAGAGCTGAATGCGCGTAGATCATTTTGCAATGATAAATTAAGCGCTAAGAGTGTTTCCATGTTCCTGCAAGACAATCCACTGTCAGGCGAGGGAGATTGATTGTGGCGAGCTTCTGGCCAGGCTAAGACTGGGACTCGCACTCGAACTCGGGTCCAGCTTGTCACATGTGTGCTGTTTACCTTTTGGCTTTGTGGGCACACTGTCAACGCGATGTCTGCCTCACTGAGCACCGACAATTTGCAATAGGAGCCCAGCTCCGTTTTCAGGGAAGTTGCATATGACGCAGACGCAGCGCTGGCCAAGACCAGTTTTTGACACTCTCGATCTCGCTCTAGCAGTCAGGCAGAGTTTGCTCTGCTGCCACTTTGAAAGATGATGCCTTGTTTAACATATTTCCAGAAGCCAACAGGTGCCAATGGGCTGTGATCAATCATTGCGAATCGATGTTTAAATAAGTACTCTTGTTAGCATTTGCCAACTATCGCTGCCAGCGCATCTCGTGCCTCATTGAGTCTGAGCCCCAATTCCCCAGCCTTAAGTCTCGCCACTCCCCACAGCTCGAACCCCTCTGCCATTCCACATGAGCGACGCTGATGGGCAACAAAGGCTTGCTGAATTCTCCTGGGCAGCGCAACAAAGGCCGCCAACAGGATGTCTGTCCGTCTGGCAGCGCCCATGCCCAGCAGCGCGATTCCATGATGTTTAAATTTGTCCTAATTAGATGACAATGAACGATGAATCAGCGTTAAGCTCAAATGTTCAGCGAGCATCCTCTGCTGTAAATCTTTAAAGCTCGCTCCACGCTTCAACAGAACTTCCTGTTTGACGTCTACACAAAGTTTTAGAAAATCTATATTCAATTTTTTATGCAAAACTTAATAAATACAGTAGAATCCAATTATAACGACTCCGCTTAAGGCGTCCGTACGGTTATTGTGACGAAAATTCTGGGCTCCAGACAAACCTATATGAGCAATATATGGTTTTAGCGTCTTCGCTCAAGGTACCGTCGTTATAACCAGATTCTACTGTAGTTATTGAAATTATCTAGAAAAAGAAAATCTTTAGGGGACCCTGACTTCAATAACCTATTTTAAAAAATATTTTTAAATAGTCTGTATCTCTTACCCTGAAAAAAAGAACACACACACATACATTTGTAAATTCCAAGTAAAATTTGTTCGGTTTATTTGGTTTTCATATTGTCTAGGTATATTTATATACTTATGCATGTTTGTTTCTCTGTTTGTCTGTCTGTTTGTTTGTTGGTTGTATCCATAAAATATACGTTCGAACTTATATTAATATCTACGCACAACAGATGCAACTAGTTGGATATAATAATAATAATAATAGTAATAATAATAATAATTAGAATAATAATAATAATTATGTAATAATAATAATGATAATTATACATTTACTCATATATTTCTTTCCTCTTACAACTATGACAAATTGGGCTTTCGCTTACAGTTAATTTGCTATGCTTTATACAAAATGTACCTCTAATTAAGTACCGCTAATTTACAGGGGGTATTCCTGCCAAGGTCGGCTAGGATTGGGTAGCGCCAAAGCTGTGGCCCAGTGGTCGTTGGTTTGGTGCTTAACTAACTAACTAGATATACTTTTCTTTCACTGTATACTCCGAATTTTCCCGGTCGATGATTCGACGGGTGTACAAAAATGGGGGATTGCAAGATGATTACGACTTAAAATTTAAAGAAGTTGGTGCCAGAAAGTATTGCGGGGCTAACTAAAGGATTCAAACTAAAGGACTCAATGTACTAGCTGAACTGTGGGCGCACCAAGGATCTCCTAAAGCGCCGTCAGATCGTAATCCTGTTTGATGTGCTGCTGCAGATTGTTCATGAGATCGGATTGCTGTTGCTGCTGTTGATGGTGGCTGTGCAGACCTGCATGCATTTGATTGTTGTTGTTGTTGAGGTTGCTGCTGTTATTGTTATTGTTGTTGTTGTTATTGTTGTTGTTATTGCTGTTGAGATGCACTTGATGCTGCTGAGATCCAACATAGCCATTGTCATTGCCGTTGCCATTGCCGCAGGACGTCAGATTCACCGAGTCCGTGGCAGCGGGTATATACGGCGTATTGCCCAGCGAGGAACTGACATCTCCAATGCTCTCAAGACTATCAGAGCGTAAGCACTATAATTAAATGAAAGAGAAGTAATGAGGATAAGTAAAAAAGTAAAAATAGTAGTTTATTAGTTTACAATGCCTAAATAGCATAGCTACGCAGACTCAAGCAACTGCGGATCAGCGAAGCGTTTTGACGTGCTGCATAAGAGCTGCTGAGCTGGAACTCCTCTCTATTAACTAACTCCCTCTTTCCACGATATTTCAATCAAAAAGTAGAATAAACTTGTATATTGGCTCTTTAATATATGCTAAAAACTGATAGAATGACATATGACATATAACATATCCAATAAACATACATATATTTTCCCTAAGATAACTGGCATGAGTCCAGGATACTAAATTTTATGAATCTTGGGATTATTTGTTGAGTTAAATCTGAATTCACAAGTTTGTTGAAGCGGATGTACTGATAGTATAGTATTTGAAAGCTTGAATATAAAATCCTTAGAATATAATACATGAAGCTGCCCGTGATTGAAGTGAGTGGATTGAGAGCATTTACTCAGCACAATTAATTTAATTCCAATCAAGTTTTCTATTGTTAACATATTTGATATAATATCTCCAGACTTCTTTCTTTATCTCTATCCATCTCATATTTTTTTCTCCCTCTTTGTCTCTCTCTCTCTCTCTGTCTAACGCTCTGTGTTTTTTGGGTTCTCTTTCTACCTCTCTCTCTCTCTCTCTCTTTCGCTCTTTCCCTCTCGCATGCGCACTCGCACCCTTTCTTTTGCTCTCTAAATCTATCTGTCTCTCTTTCTCTTCCTCTCGCTCTTTCCCTCTATATATTTCCTCTCTCTCTTTAACTCTCTCGCTCCTTCACTCTCGCTGTGTCATTTTCTCGAATGACCTCCGTATTGATAGGTTTGAATTAACCATACTGCAATTTTTAAGAGCTTCAATTTTACAATTTTCCTTGTGGATTAATCTCATATTGCAAATGCAAGTTTCAGCTGGTGTCATTCGTGCCTTAAGTGCCTACGCCGCTGATTGTTATGCAGCGCATTCAACTCACCTCATTCATCACCGGCGTTTGTTGTTGTTGTTGGGGTGGCTGTTGCTGTTGTTGTTGCTGTTGCTGTTGGGCCTGCTTCTTGGCAGTGGCGCGCTTTGTGGGCTTCTTGGCTACCGGTGTTGGATTGCCATTGGCATCGACCGTTTTCTTGCGCACATTCTTGGTGTTGGGCAGCTTGTTGTCCTTTTTCCACTTCATGCGGCGGTTCTGGAACCAGATCTTGATCTGGCGCTCCGACAGCACCAGCGTGTGCGCAATTTCGATGCGCCGCCGTCGGGTCAGGTAGCGATTGTAATGGAACTCCTTCTCGAGCTCGAGTATCTGGTGGCGTGTGTAGGCGGTGCGTTGGCGTTTCGGCTCCATGCCTGGCTGATATGAGCCATTCGCTGCAAAACATAAGAAAAGAGTGCGCGAGAGCATGAAGAGATGCATAATTAATGATTGAGAATTAGAGGAGGGGCAGTCGCAATAACAGGGGACTGGGGTTGGGGCAGCAACTGAAGGGCAGTGGCATGCCGATTAAGTCGCAACGTGCCACAATTAATACACTTCAAATTTAGTTTCATAATAAGCAGCAAGCGGGCGGCTCAATAAATCTCGCCAGATAAGTTGACAACCCTAAAAAGCGCGCCAAAAACTTTTGACAACACCTTGAGACGCGAAGGGTAGATGTTGTAGATGTTGAGGAAGAAGAAGAAGCAGCAGCAGCAGTGACAGCGGGTAGATGAAAGAGCTGCACTCGCACAGCGCCAGTCCAGGATAATTAATCAAAATCAAGTAAAACAACTGCCAGTCCGTCTGTCCGGCTGTCCGCCTATCGAACGGCGCGGCCGCTACTCGGGAAAAAGGACAACAGCGCGCAACGTTCGCATTTAGTTTTTCCTCGAGCGCTAAAACAACATTTCTCGCCGCAGCTGCCCTCGCTTTATCCTTTTCCTGTTCCGTTTTTTATGCGCTACACCTGCTGCCCCGCCGCACTCGATTCGTTTCGGGCCTACGACTCCATCAAACAGAGCCAACGGACAGCCCATCAAATTTATATTCGCTCCATCAATTTCAATTTGGCCAGTTCGCAATACCATCGAGAAGTTTGGGGCTTGGGGCTTGGAGTTGATGTTTCTATCGCTATGGCTGCCCTGCTGCTGGGTCCTGCCTTGACCAATCATATCCGGCGCACATCAAGTTGTAATTTATAAAAATTTCATTGCACTGTGACAGACAGCTTTCGATTTGATATAAATATTTCAATCCCAACTGCTGCTGCGCTGCCGTTCCTCAGTCGCTAGATTAATGATGTCGTGCACTGTTGGCTGCTGACAGCTGCAGGGGGAAATGAAATGGGACGGACGGGCAAGGGTTTCGCTCCCCTTCTCTCCCCACCATCTCTCGAGACTGTGCTAAAAAGCTTGCCCTTACAGAGCTGTTGACAAGCTTTGTGAGTACTTTTATAAGAATAGACTTCTCTATCATTGTTCTGGCATTAAAAAGGTTAATCACATTTCTTTTTCAATAACATCTATTTTTAATTCAAGCTTCTAGAACATAATTATAATAGATTTCTCAAAAAGTCTTGGCAATAATCCGAAATTTGTTGTTTCAAATCAATATCACTCTAACAAACATTATCTATTTGATATCCAAAATCTTTTAAGCAGAAGCTAAACTGAAATTTGGTTCTTATCTTTATTCGTCTAAGACCATATTAAAATATTATTTACGGGTTTTAAAGTGATATATATATATTTATTAACAACATCCTTACAATTTTTATAAAAATAAGTCTAAATCACAAAATCCCATTAAATCCAACAGACGAATTTTATGCTAATATATTCAAAAACAATTATAATCGCATTTGAATTTCAATTCTTGTCAAATAAAATATTACTACTTCACTACGGCTCCCTCCTTACCATAATCACAAATTCTTTCAGAATTCCTTTACGATTCGTCAAGGCATCTTTACAGACTACACACAAATTCATAAATGAGCTATTGATTTGATAAAGTTATAAAAAAAAAGCAATAACAATAACAACAGCGCACAATACCTCAACAAAAACATAAAAATTAAACAATATCAATTACAAAGCCCAAAGGACAGAGGCAGTGCGAACGGACAAGGAGACAAGGAAGAAGAACAATGAAAACGAAACCAGCCAAAGCAATGGCCGCAAAACAACGCAACGTCAGCTGCTGCGTCGGCGTAGATGTCGACGTCGACGTCAGCGTTGGCAGCATGCTGCGTTAATTCGTTTTTAATAAGTGCGTATCATTTCATTTCAACATTTCAACGAACTGGCCAAGTGTGGAGGGGGCGGCGGGGGTGAGAGAGGGGGTATGAGAGAGCGCGGAGAGTCCAGGAAGCGGCCTTCGAGTTGCGGCCGGGTGAGTTCCAAGCTCGAGTCAAAGTCTCGCCGGCTGCAAAAGCGTCGAGTCACTGCAGCCAAAAGAGTGCCAATTGCAATTGCCTGGCAGCCAATTTATGAAAACGCCAAATCATACAAGGCCAAGGAAATCAAGATTGCACAAGCGGCCAAGCAGGAGGGGAGCGGAGCAAACAGGGCACTGCAGGAACATAGCGTGAAACTGCTAAAGAGCGAGCTGCATGTTTCTAGAGTTTTTTTTTTTTTGGGAAAATTGGCGCTCTCTGGGGAATTGGCGGCATTGCCTAAGCATATTAGTGCGTAGGTAGGTTAACTCTCTCTATCTCTCTCACTCTCTCTTTTACTATCTCCTCTCTCCATGTCACTCATGTGAAGGTTATAATTGGCCCTGGCTCATGCACGGCTGTCGGCATGTTTGTACCATCGCATGATTTATCATGCATTTGTGACTCTACAGTTTCATTCATACACAGACACGGGACGTTAGTTCCATACACAAAAAAAAAAAAAAAAAAATTAAAGATATAAATATGAATAAAGAGAACATATCGAGGCTGAAAACTATGTCAGACGTTACTTAATAATCATAATCTGCTGTGTCGGTGGCGGCTACAATTGTGTCTCAGCCACAGAGCCAGCTCTGGCTCGACCCCGCCCAGCGATCTGCTCCATATCGGCTTAATCCACTAAACTGATCGCTGCCTTTGAGGTGCGGTCATCCGAGGACTTCCGGGCTTTAGCTCCACTTTCATTCATGCGCAGTCCTCGCGTAGCGGCGGCCAACTGCTCCCTAGTAGTTGATTAATTGCCCCAGTGCGGCGAGAGTGTGTAAATATTTTGGAAGTGTGGCCGGGCCACGACCTGCGATCGAGAAATTTGACTCGTGCCAAGCACAAAATAATTTTTACGTCTGTCAACTTTGATTCGACTGCTCATTCATCAAAGCGAGTGCCAAACCCGTTTCTGAGACCCAAAAATCTCATCTCAGCCGGCGCTATATTTATTAGAAACTATGTGAAAACTCTTATTGTACATGGGCTTTAACAAATGGCAAACAATTATATTTTTTCAACGCTCAGTGCCGCCCTAATAAATGCACAGCTGCAGGCGGGTGCAAACCTCAAGCGCCAACCATTGCGCATACGACACGTTGACCAGCATTCACTTAAATTCTAAGCTAAATTCTGTTTCAGGTTTGGATTTTTTCTCTTAAAGTTGAATACTGATGTTGTCGGCAGCTGGTGTGTGGGTAAGGTTTTTATTTTGTATTAGTGTGTGTGCTTCATGAGCTCATGGAAAAAGGCAAGTCAACATCAGCATTTCAACAACAGCGGGAGCTGCATCAGCAGCTTGTCAAGTGACTTGCAATTTGTGGCAGGCAAATAAAAATAAACATGAGCTCATGCTACTTACACACACACGCACACAAACACACACACACACTAATGCGTAACACAAATCTCATGTACTTACAAAACAATTGCACACACACTCACACAGATGTATATGCCATATAGATACAAAGTGAAGCACCCAAAGCAATTGAACTTGTGGCTGGGAGACTGCAACACAACTCGAATTGTTCAGTTAATACATTATGTTTTTTACTGTACTCCAAAAATAGACTAAAGACAATATGTTAATTGCGAGATTTCCAAATGAATCCCAATGCTAGAAGGCACTCAATCAAACGCGACTGCCAAACAATAACAACAACAACGACAACAGCAACAAATTGCAGGGAAGACACCAAAATGATTGATGTCAACCGAAACAAAAGTTGTTGATTAATAAGCCAGCAATGCGATACTAAGATTTTAAATTTTTAAACAAGCTATGAAGCGGATACCAGGAGAATATAAAACTGCTTAAATCTCTCTAATAAATTGAATTTAGTAATACATTGAATATTTTTAGAGCTCATATTAAATGTTAAATATTTCATTATTATAGGAATATTATTACTGTCTACATGTTTTTATTTTGTTGTATTTTTTTAAGAAATGTGCAATAGATTTATCGAATTTTGAAGCAATTGTAAAAAATACTTTCATTATGGTATATATTATATTATATTATATTAATATATTAATAAAAAGGACTTTAATCGAAGGAAATTTTACTGAATTTACTTTAGCAATTCTTAAGGATTTTTGAGATTAAAAAAAAAATTGTTATTAATATAAATAGAGATTGTTTTTATAGTCATAGAATACTTTAATGAATATAAAAAAATTAACTATTTCTTAAATATAATATAAATTAGAATATATATTCTGTTTAGTTAGCCAAGTTAGCAAATAGTAAATAGCTGGCCTTTAGACTCGACTCTACAGTTCACTATGGCAGTTGTTATTGTTTTGTTTTGTATGGGCAACAACAATCGCAGTGCGTTCACAATTGATTTTCACTTTCCATGGAGGCACAACCAGAAGCGAAGCTAATGAGCAAAAAACGGGCTTTTCAAAGAAACTGAATCTAGCACTTGTCTTAAATCCATTTTAAAAGATATTTTTGGAGTTGCAAATAAACCAAAAGTGAAAAAAGGGGGAAAAAACAACAATGCTCTGACCAAAAGCCGAAAGACAAACAGTAACAAGTTAAGAAGCTCACGACTTTAAAGACTTTAACAATAGACGCGACCTTGAAGAAACGTTTCGAGAAAAAAGAAGAGAAATATAAAACTCAGAGAGAAAAAAATACCCAAACGTTTGACTGCTGCAGAATGGAATTATTCTGGTCTGGCGAGTCGGACCAATAAAAGCATCGCTAATTAATGCCAATTTCAATATAATTCCACGCAAGTTGCGAGCTCTAGAGTTTTATTGGCGCAAATTGAGCGCAAGCCGCAGGGAGTTGGGCTGGGAGCCAACTGCGAATACTCTGCCAATGCTCGGCTCCATTCACATTTTTGTGAATTTTGTTGTTTTTGCATTGGGACGCTAATTACGCTTTGTTCTCGAGCAGATACAAACAGAAATTGGACATGTGCAGATACAAATACAGATATTGATACAGTCGCAGATTGGAGGGAATACATACGTATGCCCATACGCTGTGCACATCCAGATGGCGAGGCAGCTTCAGCTGTTCGTGCCTCATCTGTCATAAAAGGCGAACTTCTTAATTTTTACTGCGTCATTTTCATCATTGTCATGCCCTGGGCTTGGGCCGCCGCGCTGGGGGACTGGTCTGGCCTGGTCAGGTCTGGTCTCTGGGTAGCATTTCGCAAAGGCTGCTCAGTTTCAGTGCTGAATTGAGTTTACAGCATCTCGGCCTGAGTCTGAATCTGAGTCTGAGTCTGGGTCTGGGTCTGGGTCTGGGTATGGGCTTGCACTTTTTTTCGCCGCCTCAACGGAGGTGAGAGATGCTGATAAGGTTTTTCGCAAGTCATCGGGTAACTGTGACTGCCAGCAGTGAGCCGTGAGCCTGGTCTGGCCTCTGCGGCATATTGGAAACTTAATCGTGGACTTGCCATTGAAATTCAGTTACAAGGCTGGCCACGTTTCCAGTGTGCTTGTTTTACTATGAGCATAAATATGAATACTAGTGCGAATGCGAGAGCGACTATCTGCGTGTGTGTGTGTGTGTGTGTGCTTGAATACTAGCTTGCTGCTGTTATTGAATGTTTTTATGTGGAACGTGAAGGCGGCGATCATCTCAGCACTCGACGTATTAGCTGAGCTCTCGTGCATAAAATCAATGTGCATCGCATATTCATGCTACTTATGCTCATAGATATAAGTGAGTGCTTTTATGAGTACACGAGTGCATTCATTTGATTAGCATAATTTATTATGCAGTTCATTCTCGATTCTTGAATAAGGCGAAGGTAAAATATGTTTAGTAAAATATTAAAGTATATACTAAAAATAATATAATTGTGGGGCTCGTATTAAATATAATATTTATCTAATATTGAGAAAAATAATAGCTATAATAAAATAATAATAAATACTGAAATTTATCAACTTATTGACAATAATAATTAGCAGAAAATTAAGAAAGATTATTATCTACTACGAATTATATATTGTATACTAGAAATATTTATAAGCAGTTTCTTAATCGTTTATTATAGCCTCATGCTATAATTTAACATGAATGTTTTCTACACCTTCAGAAAAATTGTCAACACTTTGCAACTATTAAGCAAAGTGTAGGAATGTCAAATGTTTTCTTAAATACTTCAACTTTCGCAAATTATAGTGCTGCTTCTAGCTGTTATTATTGTTGTGCCTTTGGCTGTATTTGTTGTTGTTGTTGTGACCGAAAGGCGTATTAAACAAATTGGATGGGCGCAGTTCTCGGACCACACGCCACCTGATACGCACGCCAAGCCGTGTAGCTATATGTATTTTGGGTCTAGGCAAGCGCTAACCGAGTGTAAGTCATTTGTAAAAGAGCTGAGAACAACAACAACAACAACAACAACAACAGCAGCAACAGCGGAGCAGCAGCTCAACAGGCAAACGGATTGGTACTGTTGCCTGAGAACCTGGTACTGCGACTGCCACTACAACTGCGACTGCGACTGGGGCTGGGGCTGGGGCTGGGGACAGCCACATTCCGCATAACGAGAGATGATGCACTGGCGATAATCAAGTTTCGTCTTGTTTTCGTAGTCGTGCGCTCATGATAAATGTCACAACATTAACATCAAATGACACGGACCATCCGTCACTCAGTCGGAGTTTTACGTTTGCCCCTGAGCGATCTCTCAAGCGTCCGCCCGTCCGTCCGTTCGTTTGACTGTCTGCCTGCCTGCCTGCCGAACTACTTCGATTTGATGCTCATCAGCATAGCTAATCCCCTCGAGTCGAGTTGAGTCGGTGTCGAGATTGTCTCTGGAGTGAGTTTTGAAGCGCGTGGCGAAACCTAATGTTATAATTGCCCATTAGGGTCAAGGTTGTGTTTAATTGGAGTGCAGCGCCTAGCTCTCGGTCTAGCTGCATAGTCGCTTCAACTAAACAAGTATAATACTAATTAAAAAGTCATCCATCAGCTGAGGCCGAGAGCCCGGCCCGAACACGACCTGCATGATGATTACGTGGATGATTATGATTGTGTTTATGCAGTCGCCACCTGAGCCTGTCAGCCAATTGTCAGCTGTTCGACTGACATTGCCCCAGGGCCCAATACAGTTCGATATGCGGTAGCCAATTTCCTCTAGAAGAATTAAAACAATAAGCGCTGACAAACGTTGCGACGCGTTTTGATAATGGAACTCAACACATGGCTCAATGAATTTGGTTTTAGGCGCGTTAATGTACCGGCGCGACAATTAATGGTAATTATCTATCGAAGCTGACATTCGAATTCGACCGCACACATACAGAAATATACACACACACAGGCATGTATTAACATGTATGCATATGTATGTGTTTCTCTCTATGTGTGCGTATTGCCATATGGATGTTGGTAGCCAAGTTCATTCGTTCATCGATCAGTGAATGGAAACCTGTTTCTGCAGCCCACATTCGAATCGTTGTTTGGTGTGTGAAAATTTGAGAAACGATATCGAACGGGCTTTGAAATATGTAATTAGAATAAAAGTCGGTATGAATGTTATGTGTGTGGTAGAAAAATTGTAGGTATTTGTATGTATTGGATATTTATCAACATACATGGTACAGTGAAGCCTGTGCACAAGGTCTTTAATAAATGTATATTGGAAATGGGCTAGCATTTTTGAGTTCTTAAATCAATCTGAATTATGATTATGCTTTAAAAGCAAATGAGCAAAAGCTTAAGTATTTATAAAAAAAAAGAGAGTAAAAAGAGTAAAAGGTGCAAATCATCATCATTCAAACCATTTAAAATTCATTTCGTGAATATGTATTGTTAAAACAAGAAGAAATGCAGGCTTACTTTTAATACCTTAATGTTTACACTCAAAGTTTCAATATAATATTTAAATTTAAATTTAATCCATAAATATATAATACAATTATATACAATTCTGATATATGTAAACTTCATTATTCTGAGTACGATAAATTTTCGAGATTGTCTCTAAGATATTCACTATAAAAACTCTACTCTTTTCAACTTCATCATTTACGGACCGCTCATGATTCAGCTTTCAATACTAACGTTTTCAACAAATTATATTTTTAGGTCAAAGAATCACTTCTCCAAAAATATTTGATAATAAATTAAAAGTTCGTTAAAAATAAGAAAAGATAATTCGAGGAATCACTTCATTATTGTTAAAAGTTTATAAATGTAATCCGAAAATTTTCATTTCATATACAGAAGCTTTTGCTGTGCACTAATTAGGTCTTAAATCAGTTTTCAGCTAGGCAAAAACTCATTTCATCCGCCCAATTGTTACCCATACAAGAAAACATTGACGAATCCACTTAAAGACACTTCATGTGTTGAAAGAGCACCAAAGAGGCCTTATTTAGTCGACTGGCAGTTGCATACAGAAACATAGATACATATGTACGTATATTGTATATTATGAATCCTATAGTATGAATATGTCACTCGCCATATACATTTTTGCCCTCAGCAGAAGGCGCGCCATTCTTGATTTTGATTAATGAGCGCACAGAGTTGGTTTTTTTTTCGTTTTTGGGGTCTTTTAGTTTTCATTTTAATTTTGCCAAAGTCGAGCATTCGAGCATTACAAAGTCTGTCAGTGGATCATGTGGGTGTTGGCAGCTAAGTAATTTAATTAGCATACGAAAATGGGGCACGTTGTCTGTGATGGGTGCATCTTTAGGTATTGGGATTGGGATTGCGATGGTGGGAGCTCGACTTACCAACGCCTGCTACGTGAATCTTCTTCATCCAGGGATAAATGATGCGCTCCCCGTCGGTTGTCTCCGCCATCAGATCGTCTTCGCTGTCTGAATCACCCAGATCATCATCGTTGTCGTTGGACGCCAACTCGTCTGGGGATCGATCGAGCATCAGGCGATCCTCTTCCGACATATCCTGCACAAATCAAAGCACATTAGTCTATTCACTTGGTTAAACTATTTCCGTTTTCAATTACATTTTCCGATCCCATATCATCACAGTGTAGCACTTCCTGCAGTTGCTGACCAGTGGGCGCGGCTTCTTCGAGTCGCTTCTCTAGCTTTAAACCTGTTGACAGAGTTTGGAAATTATTGAACATCGAACTCATTGTTTAAACAGAATTAGAGTATTGGAAACTTGTCTAAAAAACTAAATTATCTATTGTTAAAAAAAACTGATGTTGAAAATAAAGATTCTGATTTCATTTCAAAAGTTTATAATTTCTAGCATATAGTACAAATATATTTAAGAATTATGCTATTATAAGTTATTGTTTTATATAGATATAACTAGGCAAGATGTTTTATGAAATGTGTGGAATTTATAGAAAGCTTTGTTTTATTTACAAACTTGTGGACAAATTTAGCGTTGATTAGGTAAAATAGATAAATTCGATTTTAAATATTGAATCATACACTGATTGTCGCTGTGTGGCTACAATTTTCTATTTGGTTCATTAAACTAAATACTAAAGAAATAATTTGAATAAAAAATATTGGATAAAATAGTAAATTAACTTAATGATATTTTTGTAGTGCTAGATTATTTGTTTAAAACATTGCCGTAGTATAATATTTTATATATATATATATATATATTATACTACGGCAATTTTTTAAACAAATAATCTAGAGCTACAAAAATATCATTAGGTTAATTTACTATTTTATCCTATTATATATATATATATTTTATGTCATGAGCTGTTTCTATTCTTATACCCTCAACCCATTGCTTATATTTATTTTGTTTAATATATAAATATCTATATACCTTTGATCTATATAAATAAGTGCTCTATATATCATTTTTCTCAGGAAGTTACAGCTGTTGTTAATAATTGATTTAAGTCTAACAAAGATAGCTTCTGATATATTTATTCATTTATGAAAAAACTTCAATTTATACTACTTTAATGATCTACATTTTTCCGACATATATCCAAATATTTTTTTGAGTTAATAACACCAAAATAATAATATAATTGTGAAGCTTCAATAATTTTGTATATTGTATATTTTAATATATATAAATTATAAAACATAAGCAATATTATGTATGTGGTAGTTTAAAAATTAACTAGTGAATTAAAAAAAGCAGTTTGTCTTTTATATGAATAATAGCTTTTTCATTTATTCTAGATGAAATTCTTTGGTAAATTTCAACTTAAATGCAAATAGACTCACCTAGTTCTTGCAGACCCAGCGAGGTGTTCGTTGGTGGCTCCGTTGAGGAGCATTGCAGTGGCAGGTCCATCATCTGAGAGGAGAGGGGCGAATGACCTTGGGAGTGGGTGCTGCCCACGCTGCCGTTTGTGGTGCCATAGTAGCCGCCGTAGTATCCATTCGAGCCGTTTGCACTGTTGCTGTTTGGCACGTTTACCGACGGCGGCGGCCCGTAACCGGCTTCAGAGTGCACCACTCCGGCCGATATATACTCGGGTGCGTGGTGCACGGCTGCAGCGGCCGCCGCCGCGGCATGGTGGCCATAATAGCCCAGACTCTGGTGCGGATGCGAATGCGGATGATGCGTGGGCGGCGTTGTGGCATAGTTTGTGGTGTAGCCCGTGTTCTGGTGATGGTGGCCAGAGAGCGCGCTGTTGCTGTGATGGTGCGAGTGCGGGAGCGGGTTATGGTTGTGGTGATGCGCTGCGGCGGCCATATAATCATTGACCATTTCCGCCGGATGCGTAGCGTGCGGGTGCCCAGACATACCAGGGCCGCCGCCACTAAGCCCAACGCCCCCACCACCGACACCACCACCACCACCGCCGACACCAACACCGACGCCAACGCCACCCATGTGACCCGTCGAGGCGGTCATGGAGTAGTGGCCATTGTAGTGATGATAGTCATCGGCAACCGGCGGGAACTTCGGTTCTAGTCCATTGCCCATGGACATGGGGCTCTGGACATGATGTGGCGCATGTGGATAGCCCATGAGGAATGAGCTCATTGTAGTTTCTGTGTTTGTATCGTGGATAAAACTTAAACTCTGGCTAGACTCAGCTCAGCTAGTCGTTGAGCTCATATTTCACTTGAATATTCACTTATTGGCACTCAATTTCTGTTGCACTCTTTGCCCTTTTTCAATTTTTGCATTTATTTTTATTTGTGTGTGATCACGATATTTGGTGTGTGGCCAGCATTGCTTTAATACGAGGGCTCTGTTTATTGAACACAGCGCGAAAGTCGCGCAACCGGCGCGTAAAAAACGTAGAAACCAAGCGGCGTCGTAAATAATAAAAATTCCAAACAATTTTTCAGCGGCGTTCAGAAAACATTCAAAAATACCGAAAAAAAACGAATCGTCCGATTCACGAGTGCGAAAGCGAACCGTTCAATTCGAGCCGTTCTTTTGTTATGAATACGAACGAACGCTCTGAGCGCGAGCGAACCTGTTTTCTGTTTTCCTTGTCCACGTTCGCTTTAACTGCTTTTCGCCTCTCTCTCTCTCTCTCTCCTCATTTAAGCACTCGCTCACTCTCTCTCTCTCCCTCTCTCTCTGTCTCTCTTACCGAAACACAGCGTGCAAATCGCCATTGCCATTGACAGGCAGCGATGACGTCGACGAGTTTCGAAACTCGATTTACTGGTTTTTGTTTTTGTTTCAATACGAACAACAACAATAGTGGCCAAAGGACAGCCCACACGCAGTGAGAACTTCGTAGCCATGTCTGCACGCCATTTTCAACCACCGAGCGTCGTACTAGTTGGTAGAGTGGAGAATAATAAAGTGCAAGCGAGATGACACGACGTTTAGTCACACCCATTCGACGATGCTGATGCTTGCCGTGCGAGCTCTACAGGCATGGCTATAATATTGGGTATGCCATGATAAATTAAAAAAATGTATATATTTCAGCCCAGCAATGGATCAAATATCAAATAAATATTTTAATTTGAAACAACAGATACATTATATAGACAGACAAGTCATTTATATCAAACTTCAATTAAGGCACATATTTACATATATAATTGGATTTAAAAAAAAAAAATAATAAAATAAAAATAACTAAATAAATAAAATTCTAAATAAATAAATAAAATTATATATATTTTGAAAATGATTATAAGCAGATAATTCTTATATTCCCGTAAAGATTCTGTTTTATTTTTTAATAAATTAAGTTTTGTTATTTAATGATTTAATAAAAGATTTAGTATCCACAGTTAATGTCAATTAATGATTTTATATATGTATCTGTAATCATTGGAGTCTACTGTTATTTAACGACGTGCACTCTTTATTAGAGTCGAGTGTTTACTGTTGATGCCACAACCAGAAAACACAGTCTGCTGTTGTGTGAGCGCTTGTGAGTGTGAATAGTATGAGTGCGAGCGTGAGCGTGAGTATGAATGTTGCTTTTGTAGTCTTCGGTCATGGCGCACGCTCAAAAACCGAAAAACTGCCCTCGCCATCTCACAGCGTGCGTGGCCAGCAAGCACCGCCCACTTTTCACTGTGCCTTTCATCGATCCCGCATGTGAATATGGCAGACCAGACCATTTATTTTCCATAGACCAAAAACGGATGCAACCCGAGACTGTTTTGTCTGCGAACTACAGTCGTATCGATCGCGGCAATGCGATGGACGGGACTGTTTACGAGGTGTTGATATGAATTGCTCGTCTTTTGGCTACCGATTTCGATTCCGATTCGAGAGGCTCTACTTAAAAACATATACACCAGTCCAATCACACACACATAGAGCTCGATAGGCCCGGGCTGACTTGCAATATTTCCATTGCCATTGAATGTTGAATGAATATCACCGCACTTGGCGCAATGTTTCATTTTTATTGTGGCTAGTCTCTGAGTGAGTGAGTGGGGGAGGCAGGAGGATGCTGTTGTTGTTTATTAGTGCTGCTGCAGCGGCTGTTGTTGTATTTGTTGTTATCATTACTACCGTGATTTGTATTGTTGCTGAAAATGTTGATGAAATGATGAGCATGACTGGCAAATATTCAAATGAGGCGGTCACACACATGAAAAATCGATAGAATGATTGTTGTATAATGCACATAAAGAAGGTCGAACATTAAACGCTTTAATATTCTTACACCTAAATATTTAGACTCTATCGTTCAACAACAGGCGCATCTTCAACATATTTAATCCACTGAGATTCTCTATTCTTCCATAATCCGAATATGTGAGTCACACTTCTGCCATGTGCCCACTATATATGTACAAATGCCCGTGTATAAATGTGGGTGAGTGTTTGGATCGTCTAATTGCCGAATAATTGAACCCACTCCAGAGTAGCACACGTGCTATGCCCAACCTGTCTGTGTGTTAGTATATATGTGTGTGAGCGTGGGTGGGTGACTACTAATTAATCGACTTCCAACTGATTCGAATTTGATGGTGGCTATCAAAAGTTAATTAGGACCATTAAGCGCATACAACTCTAAATTTATTAGCTTACTGAATGAATGTCCCACAACTGATATACAGTTGTTAACAATTAACATTTTTGAACAACTAATGTTGGTCAATTGACATATTTAAAAATTATATTGAATGTAATGGAAATTTACTTTGATATGTTGCCTGTGTGAACAAACAATTATATAACTAATGGAGCAATGGAAAGAAATACAAAATAAACTCAACTCGCTGTGAAATTTAAATTTATTTTCCCTTTAAAATTACTGAAAGCAAAAAGATAAAATGGATAACTATTGGAATACCCTTCGCAAGTTACTATTAAGTCGCTTTATATATAGATTTTTGATATCCGATTTTCCATTATGCATATTTATTAGCGATATTTAAGGCTTTTTTTAAGATTCAATATGAAATATTAAAATATACGAGTGCACGACTCTCGATACCCGTTAATTAATTTTGCATATTTACTAGCTATATTTACGGTTTTTATATCCTTGACCCATTGAAAATGGGATATCAAGGTATAAGGTTTTTATTAATACTCGAATATGAGGTATTATAATGTGCCAGTATCGGACTTTCGATATTCAATATTCCATTTTGCATATTTATTAAAGATATTCTTTTTTTTAATATTTTTTGTCGATATTTAAGAAAAACTCTACATTTATCAATTTCATAAGTCGTTAATTTTTCTAGATATTATTTCGTAGTACAAAAGCTCTTTGTGCGACATTTTCGAAATTGGAAGTGAAATTTGTTTCTTAAGCTAATCTTGTAATGCAAGAGCATTAAGTAATACCTTTAGTTGGTAAAGTTGGTAAAGAGCTCTATGGTTATATAAAAACTATATTATAATAATTTATCTTATAAAATAATTTATATACAAATATTGGTAATATATTGAGAATCTAACTAGCTAGCTAGCTAGCTAATCTCGTAATGCAAGAGCATTAAGTAACACATCTAAGCCTTTAGTTGGTTAAGAGCTCTATGGTTATATAAAAACTATATTATAATACTTTATCTTATAAAATAGTTGCTATCCAATTCGAGCCCAATTTTGCTAATATATTGAGATAGCAAATGGCTATCTATTATAATAAATATCCCCTGGGATTAACACTTCTTACTTAATACTTAAGCTTATATCCCCCACATCATGAGAAAGCATTAGCTCAGGTCTCTTAAAACTTGTCAACATTTATGCAAATTTGTGCGAAAGTTAAAAGGAATTCAAGAACTCTTTGGGTTGATACAGCCTTAAGTGCGTCTATTCTCATGTGATATGTGATGTGGAGCTGCTTTTGATGTTTTCAAGGAGTAACCGCATTAGTGGCTGCTCCACTGAATTTCCTTTATGGGGCTGGCTGCCCAAATCGAAAGAGCGCTGAAAGGCGGACGGGGTGGCTCACCGAAAGAGCTTTGTGTCTGGCATGAGTCGTGGCTGAGGTGGGGGAAGGGCGACGGCAGTGGGTGCTGTGGCCGCTGTGGCTGTTTGCACAGCATTTGAGTTCCAAATCCCAATTCAGAGCCAGCAATCAGTTGCGACTGTCAGGCGGCAAAGGAAGTTCACTTGCTGCACAAGGCAAATGTGATTAATGGTTCTATGCGAGCCACATTATGTGTGCCCTGTCGTGTGGCGCAGTTCGACTTGGGTCGCATTCGCATTCGTTTGCTCACTCGTATTGCTCTTCTTCTTTATTGTCTTTTTCATCTCCTCTCGCTCTAGCTCTCTCTCTCTTTCTTTCTCTCTTTCTTTCAGTCTATCCCTTTCTCCTTTAAGCTACCCATCAAATAGATTTTTATATCAAATTAAGCAACCTGAGAACTGTTTCCTGCTACATTGTATGGCATCGTTATGTATATGAGTTTTATCTACATAAATCCATTTACATTCTTCTTATATACTGACTTCTTTTATATACACAGTTTGCTTTTTAATTTCGATTATGATATATGTAAACTTTATTGAATATAGTGGTGAGTTTATAGAAAAGCAGAATAAATTGTATATATAAGTACATATAAGCATTTTTTTTTTTTTTTTTTTTTTTTTTTTTTTTTTTTTTGCATCAGCAATATATGAGAAAAATCCAAAAATAAATATTATATAATTTTAGTAATAAAATATAAAAGTGAATATGAACAGAATAGATTATAGTTTTAAAGTTTAAGCTCAAAATCGAATTTATTTCAATCAACATGATTGTGTCAGAGCTCTTTTAAATCATGTTCAGCTTTATTTATAATTAGATTTAGAATCATTTTGTGCCATATCTTCTACGAACTCAAAGAAACATTAGTTTCAAGAGCTAGAAAAGATTATAAGTATTATTATTCCTATTAGAAATTCTACTAACAATGCGATTCACTAAAGATATCTCTTATGACTTCAAGTGGTGCTTTGAGCACAGAATTTAAACTAACTTAAAATGATGCTTCAAAATAATTTGAGCACGATGTAAAATATTCACTTAAATCGGAATGCAAAACAATAATCATAAGTATTCCATAGACTCTCGAGAAACGCATTCCCAAATCAGTTTTCAACAAATCATATTAATTCGCATAGTTATGATGAAAAGGAAGTCACAAGCAGTGCCTGCTCAGGAATTTATAAAAGTATTTATTGATTGTAAAGCTCGACTGGCTTCAGTTGAAAGTCCGCACTCCCCGTGCTCTGCTTAGCATGTAAATTGGTTTAACGACATGTTGACAAGTGAGATTGAGAGCGGCGACAAGTGTGGGAACCGAATGCTGATTAGCTGGATAGGCCTTATCGCAGTCAGCTACCCAGTGCTAGGCGATGAGCTTATGGCTGGGCAGGAGACGGAACAGGAGGCATTGCAATGATTGATTGAGTGATTAATGATTGACTGTGCAGCTTGCGTCAATCACTGGCAACGCAATTAAAGCTCGAAATGTGACTTTTATGGGCTTTAAATTGAGGATTCGAACATGATTTGAAAGTTGGCAAATTGGACAAGTGCTCGACTAACGGATCGTCCATTTTGTGGACGACATGTGTGAGGGCCAATTAAGCGTGTCTCCATGTGTGTGTGTGTGTGTGTGTGTGTGTGTATCTCATTTGGATGCCATTGGGAGAAACGCTTGTCCATTTATCAACTGTCTCAACTGTTTGCTGTCATATTATGCTCAAATCGGCGACCCAGACTCAGACTCAGACTCAGACTCAGCTACAGATACATTTACAAGTCACATGTATAGAGATTCGACTGAGACCCCAATTGGGAGCGAGAAGAGTGTTTAACCAAAATTTACACTGCGGCTGTTTAAAATAATTACACGAACAGCTTAAATGGCCAGCGGTGGAGCGGAGCGGAGCGGAGTGGAGGGAGGGAGGCGAGAGGGAACCGCGACTGGATGGGGACATGGCACAGGTACCCATTATCCATGACAGATTATCTCTGATTGATTTCATTTTAGCCCCTGCACAGGCCATAATGAAGGCTGCGGCTGCACATATGGACCAACAACTTGGCTCGGGGCCAAAATGCTTCGTTTTTGGACCTCTTCGACATCGACTACGACGATACGATTGCCTTTGCCGCCAATTGGTTAAATGTTAAATGCGCGCGCGTTTTGAAAGATGGGTTCGTAATTGCCTCACATTAGCCGAAATTTAGGAAAACTGTTAAAATTATGTTTAATGATGGCCGCAGTTTACCTTCTTTTTCTTTTTTTTTTGCCTGCGAACGCAACGAACTACCAAAAATTTCACAGGCTTTGAATAAAAAAAAAATCTGCTTTGTGGCTAAGGTATTTCCATGGACCTTTGAATATATTTTTGTGACTCAGTAATGAAATGAAATACATACATATACTAAATATGTATTAACATTTTCATTTTATTTATTAAGGAGAGCAAGAGTTTGGAAATGAATGTTTCAAATATCGAATACATTAAAAGAATATCTTATGTATGTATACTTTTAAATGTTTACAATTCCACATACTTCAAGTGCATCAATTATACATAAACCTTTGTAGTCTGCTATGGAAATTAAAGAACTTCTTCCTAATGTACAACATTTCCGCTGTTTTCCCCTGACTTATCCACAAATAACATCATTTTGTCTTCTAATAATACCCTAATATTTATTAATACACCTAAGAAGTTTCTTATTCATATTATGAAAATAAAATCTGCCTTGGCTCTCAGAGTTTAAAAACCTATTTGATTTGATGAAACTTTCTTTCAAATTTTCACACCAAATGTAACCTCAGTCGAGATTGACGCTTGGGGAGAATCTGAGTGCCCCACGCCTCTTGCGCTTATCCATCAAAGAAAGTTAGGTAAGGTATTTAAGCTAACCCTTTAATTTAGTGAAACTTTTGAAGACCGCCGATGCCGACCGCTCGTCTGTCTCACTGTCTTTCTTTCTCTCTTTGTTTCTCTCTTTCTCTCTCTGCGCCAATGTTGATGCCAATCGGCCCAAAGCTCTGCTCAAATTTCCAATTACGTCTATGTCAATCATAATTAGTCGATTTTTCATTGAAGGGCCTCTAAAACTGAACCTAAACGTAACATAAACGGTAACAACAACAACAACAAGAGCCGCATTGGAATGCCCACAGAATCAACTTTCTCACACATGTGCGTGGCTCGGGAGCTCCACTTGCCATCCACAAAAAAAAAAAAAAAAAAAACAAGAAAAACAAAAAAACAAAAAAAAAATAAAAACAACAAGTTTTCTTACCAGTTTTACAACAAACCTCGAAAATTCATAAATATTATTAATATTAACACGAATGATAGATACACTTACAAAGAAAAGGAAAGGAAAATATATATTTATAGAAAGATATATAAGAATAATTGGAATAAAAATTATATAAATTAGTATAAATAGTAAGAAATAATAGATAACTAATATATGGAGAAATTATATATATGCTTACAAGAAATTATAAAACAATAAATGGTAAAGGATAAAAGCCAGATCATAAATATTTCTTAATACCAAACATAGGTTTAATAATATGAAATTATAATCGATTCTCTGAAGAAACAAATTCCATAACTGTGTTGAGGACTATTGTATTAATTAATGATCATTATAGATAACATATTAAGTTTCTGTTTCTTTATTTTTTTGGCAACTTTAAACGCAAGTAAAATTTGTAATAGTCATAGAACCAAAAAAAAAATGTAAATGTTAAAATATGGATGGAGAAATTATATTTTCAACGAGGTATATATCAAAACGGTATATTTAACATAACTAAGAAATTTATACATAAGCCAAAAAAAAAAAAACACAAAATTCAGCGATACTTGAATATTTTATGTAGACAAAAAATATATATATAATAATACTAAAATAAATAAAAACCATAAACTAATGGACTATTTTAGTTTGTGTTGATTTTCATTATTATAGAAGAGTTTATGTCAATTTATAATGTAATATTAGAACATTTCGAATTATTCTAATATTCAAGTAGTACTCGTATCATGATACCCTAACTCACTGAAAGAGTATATTGCACAGCGCTTGTAACGAGCCGCAGCCGAAGCTAAAGCCACAGCCAACCCAGGCAATGCAAGAGAGAGATGGAACATGTCGGGCCATGTGGAAAAGGAACAGATGGATATGGAGATGGAGATGGAGACGGAGATGGCCAAGAGCGACGCACAGTTTGTTGTAACATGTAATTTGGGATGGCATCGGATACGGCGCGGCCCGCACCCAGCATCGAGCATCCAGCATCCAGCATCGAGCAGCGAGCAGCGAGTAGCGGGCATATAGCTTGCTGGCGGTCTGTTATGAATGTGACTAATTAAATTTAAAGATATCCAAGAGATTATCAATCTTTGAAGCGCATCGCCATCGCCAACGCCGGCTGAGTCTGCTACAGACCGGGTCCGGCATGGGCAAGGGGCGGGGCAAGAGTATCGATACGCTTCGACACAACATTTCACAAGACGCAAAACAAAGCCAACAAGAACGTTGCCAACAACAACAACGACAACAACTGCAACAACAACAACAACAACCATCAGCACCAAGAGCACATTTGTTTCGTGATCATGATTGAAATAATGATTAATGAAGCCAGCGCCAAAATTCAATTCGAATATACTATGTATAGCCCGGGAGGAACTCGAAACTGGGAACTAAAAAACTGTGACTGCGACTGCGACTGCGACTGCGACTGTGAGTGGGCCTCTGGATTTGGACGGACAGCCAGACCGACTGGCCGCCGACTGAGTTCCATGCGTGAAATCGAACAACAACGGAGAGCAGTTAGAGCACAGAGACCAAATCGAGTTGCATATGGGCTCCATGCTGTCCACACACACATGGGTGTGCGACTGTGTGTGTGTGTGTGTGTCCTGAACCTACCATCAATTATAGCTTTTCGTAGCCAACAACAAGTCGAAGAGGCTCTCGCATCACATCTGGGACCTAGACACCTACCTTTTGGGCGCAGCAGAACGAGACCGTTTCCATTTTGGCCAAATGGCTTTGTTAACAGCTTTGTGCAGTGGCTCTGGCTAATAAATGCCTTTTTAATTGACTGCAAGTGTGCAAGGTGACACCTCTCTCACTCTCTCGCTCACGCACTCTGTATTCCTGGCATCGAGTCCAGGTTCCAAGTTCAGTTTTCTGTTACAGCCCCCACTCGACTCGACTATCGGTTGCATAAGCCGTTGCTTTGCTTTGAGCTTCCCTGCAATTATCATTAGGCAACGCAATTGATCAATTAAGTTGGTGCTCGCTGCTGTCATAATGATGCGATTCGAGTTGTAGATGTTGCAGTTCACAATTCGCCTAATGAATCGAAAATCTAATAGCACTTGCGCGCTTTGACAAGTCACGAACTTGAGCATTTGCCATGATTCGCAAGTTTTTCATTTGAGTTTTGCACCTGATGATTCATTGTCTAAGCCAACTAAATGGATTCGAGACTAGACAGACACACAAATTAACTCGGGGGTTTTGTTATTCCTTTTTGTCTTCTTGTTGTTTTTGTTGTTTCTAGTTGTACGACTCTTAACTATCACCTGTTGACTTGAGCAAAAATACCTTATATAACCGGAGCAAAGCTATCAACTAATGAGAATTCACAAAGTGTCAAGCTCGTCTATCTATCATTAAATATAGAAAGCATAGCATAATGGATATCGGATACCGGATATCGGATGTCGTGCATATGCTCCCTACTACTAGACATTTGTAATTCTAATTTTACTCTGGAATATGATATTTTATGTTCTTTTCATTCGTACTTCCATATCAAATTTCTTAGACTTTATTATTAATTTCGAAAACTTTGTTAATAATAAGTACTAGAGAGTGGGCTTAGTTATTAATATGTAAATATGTAAATATATGGATTGATCTCGTTGGAGTTCAAACCATCCGGTTATTGATAGTTATTATTTAAAGATTTGCTTATTGTTTAGTATAAGACCGATGCAAATTAAAAAAATAAATAAATGAATAAAATAAAAAATAAAAATAATAAGTATATGAAGTTTAGAGATATTTCAGAGAACCGTCTGAATATTTGATCTGAAGTAAATAAATAAATAAATTATTAATTTTCATATGAATTGTAAATCATTGTTTATTCGGTATTTAAGTAGTCAGCATTATATTATTATTATTTTTATTAATATAACATAGTTATTAAGAAATATTGTAGAAATGTTCAAATGCTTTAGTATTTAATATTATATTAAAATGTTAAGCTACATGTTGATTTTTTTTTTTTTTTAATGTCTAAAATGCTATTGCACTTATATAGCTCTACATATAAGAGCTTATAGCTTTTTAGAAATATTTCAAATATTACATATTTAATATTTTAAAATATTTTTGTTGTTTAAAAACTATTTTTTTTATGCTAGTTATTTTTTGATTTACGAACAACTGAATCAAGTTAATATTAAATTCGTCTTTACATTTTATTTGTAAGTAAAATTCAATATATATTTGAATAGATTGAAAATATCATTCCTATATTAACAAAATGTATATCAACTATATTGAATCTATCAATCCATAGTCTATGATACTTTTCAGTTCACTAAAACATCTGGATCGCTTTAACAGCTCAACTAAAAGGCAAAGCGTAAGGCGAATGCGAGACAATCAAATCCCATCAAAGTGAACTCAACTGTAAATGAAACTCTTCAATGCTACAGCTCAATTATAGAAAATTGTTACAATTACCAAAAAAAATAGATAAAGCAGAGGCCTAATACCAAATCGAATTGCGACTCTTTCTGTCAATTGAGCTCACGTTGGGAGGTGTTGGCTTGTCTGCATGTATATTATATATACATACATGCCTTTACATATGGGAGCGAAGATAACTAATGATCAGTTCGAGGGAATCAAAGTAAACGAAGAAACGTGAGAGAGCGAGAGCAGCATTTCTTTCACTTTTCAAGAAATCCACAGGAAGAGCAAAAACTTTTCAATACGAAACTGTCAGATAAATCGGTCTCAAAAATGCATGCCATGTATTTTTGTTTTTCTTCTCTTATTTTGTCGGCTGACTGGCTGACTGGCCTGGCCTGGTTGACTGGACCGGCCCGTTGTCTTCTCGTCTGGCGCATAATTAATGATCTGCTCCATATTCACGCATTGGTGTAGGTCTACGTCTACGTCTCAGTCCCTGTCCCTGTCTCTGTCCCTGTCTCTGACTGCGTTTGTCCGGCCGTTGCAGTGCCTATGCGCCTGCATCTCTGCGTATCCGTGGGCTGGCTGAGCCCGAGTTTAGATTTGGGATTTACAATTTCTTGTGTTCCGGCAACTGTCACTTTTCTATCTCTGGGCCACGTGATGTGCGTGCGAGACGCTGAAGAAAGACTTTCCTGGACAGACGCTGAGCACTGCGATAAGCGCGCTGCCAGCGATATGTGAGCTGCAGCGCGCAGCGTAGTGGGGGGAGTAGTTGCATCTGCTTAGCCAGCGTAAACACCATAACTCATGCTCGCCTGGGCTGCCACCGCTGAACCACCTTAAGCCACCAAGTTGACAGACAGCAAGTTGACAGGCCACGTTTTGCCCCTCGATTACCCTCTCTCTCAATCTCTCTCTCTCTCTACTCACTCTCTCTCTTGCTCTCTCTCCTTAGCATAATTCCATTTCTTATCGACCGCCCGCGCTGTCGCCTGCGTGTGGCCGAGATGCTGTTTGGGGTTTTGAGTGCTTGCTGGAGTGGGAGTGGGTGGGCCAGGAGAGGCCGTGGGGCTCTGGGAGCTGCACGCGCACTCAGCTAATCAACGCGGCCTCAAAATGTAAACAGGCGCATCCTACAGCAAATATTGTCGCCATTTTCTGTCTGCCACGCGGCTCAACCCCCATGCCAGTTCATCCACTTTTATCCCTCGTCTGCTCTGCCCTCACTTCCTCTCTCTCCCTCTCCTTCTCCCAGCGTATCTGTCGCTCTGTCTGTCAAACTCTTGCAAAAAGATACTTTTCTTCTTATTTTATTTTATTTTTTTCTTTATCTGCATTTTTGTTTTTATTTTTATGCTGCTTTTCGCTTTCTTTGGAAAGTGTGAGTGCGAGCATGTTTTCGTTTTCCCCACATTTTCGCTCGGGGTTTTTCTTTCTTTCTTTTTTTGACACATAAAAGGACACGCACCGCGTCACATCATGAAAGGATTGATTAATGATTCGTTGATTTTCGCCCTTATTCTCTTTAGTTACACTTGGGCACATAATCCGCCTCGTCTCCAGCGCCTCTATTCCATTTCTGCGCCAGCAGGCACCGCACATCACCACACACACACACACACACACGCACACTCGCACACACACAGCCGACCTAGTCGAGTTTTACGTAAAATAAGTTTTCAAGAGAAAACAATGCCTCGCCGAGTTTCCATGCCAATCCATTGTCAGCAGCCAGTTTGACCAAATTGACTGCCATTTTGCATGCGCACCTCCGCATGCCATTAGCTAATTTCTTGAGTTATATTATGAAATGGTGTAGTATGATATAAGAAGGAAATATACATACGTAATATGTAAAGTATATATTTTTTAGAATATCTTAACAATATGAATCAATCTGCCAATCTGAATATTATTATAATATGCGGCAAAGCAATATTGGGTTTGTGATTTGATTTGCATATCTACACTCAGCTATTCATATCGCCCAGCCTACTTAGATAGTATAATAAAGTATAATATAGGCACATATTTAAATTGGGTTTGCAAGATTCATTGATGATTTTTCATTCAGATTTGCTCGGCTGGTCTTTTGTTAGGTCTTTTTCATGTAGTATTCACAATTTAGGCTCTATGAATTATTTTTAGGCTAATTCTTACATAAACTTAAATATGTTAATTTTGTATTTATATTTTCATAAAAAATCACTAAAAATCAATCTACGATAAATGAATTTAAAATCTAAAATTCTCTCTATTTTAAATTAAATAAAGTTTCTAGTAGATGTACATAAATATATTATGCCAATTCAAAGATTACTTTTATTTTATTTTATTAAAATAATATTTAAAAGAATTATGAAAGGCATATTTAAAAATGTTTCCTGTTTCTTAGATGTTCTCATTTAGAATGCCAAACATGAATTTAAAGTTTAAACTTTTTGAAATGATTGTATAATATTCAAAGTCATATACGAATTTTGTTAATATTTTATTTATATGGGACATTTTATTTTTAATCAATTTACGGCATACAAACGTGTTGTGTTTTACATTTTTTAAATTTAAGAGAACAGGACACATTATTCCTTTCTACGTAAACATAAGATTTTATACAAAATAAATCATACATATGTAAAATATATATATGAATTTTTAATGAAATCGAAAGTCTTTTGACTCATATATCAAATGATTTTCGGCTTATAGATTTACTTAAGGAATCAAATTATATACATTCTATGAATTTCAAGTTTTACGTGTTTTCAATTAGACACATCCTTTCTATATCGAGCCATAGTATAAATACTAATTAGCTTTTCTCTTACAGCCCCTTGAGTAATTATAGGAAATTGCATTAAACAGCAGTGGCTCTCGCCCTCTCCCGCTCCAAATGCACTTTGACTTATCAAATGGAATCCATTAAACGAAAACAAATGCTAGCTGGCGAGTACAGCTCATGAATAAAGGAACAGCGGGAAAGTAATTATCATTGGCCATTTCACACGAGGCATTCACACTCCCCAGCTGCCCCAATGACAATGACAGTGACAATTAAGAGCAGGACGAGAAAGTGTGGGTGCGACACGCATTGGGAGTCCATGCCACGCACCTTGACAAAGTGTTGATGGATCAAAGTAATTAAACAGGGCCTCAGCAGTAGACTAATTCCAGCTCGAGTTGAGTTTTGACCAATGTCCATTCGTTATTAGCGCTTAAGCAGTTGTTGAGAGCACGCAAACCCAGGGGGCTGACCACTCGGAGCAGAGTCTGAGCTGTAGTTGAAGTTGGGACAGAGGGGTCAGGGGATGGGACGTGACATGTGTTGGCACTGAATAGGACTGGACTGGCTCAAATCACATTCACATTTTCGCATGCCAGTAGACAGCGCTGACCACTTGGGGTAAAACCAACATCAACTCCCAACTCCTCGCGACACTCGAAGCCTCATTCCCACACACACAGTCACACACTCACACTCACACTCACACTCCGGGAGACAGTCAGGGGTGGAACCTGGTGTTTAAAGTGTCGAGTTTTGCGTCTTAAAACTAGAAAAATGATTCCGCTCTAGCAGCTCTACCTACCCGGTTTTAAAATGCGTTTAAGTCCGTGAAACGTAGGTTGGCCCAAAACGGACAACAACAACAACAACAGCAGCAGCAGCAACAGCTCGAAATGAGTCGAAAACATTTAAAAGGCGAACTGCGTAAGAAACCTTCATCAAATTTGACTGACAGGTTTTCAAGATGTTCGCACTGCCAACCAACTGTTTCTCTCCCAACTCCATTTCTTTTGGGCTGCTGCCAGTCAAAATGGCCAACGTCACTGCCAAGTCTCTTTGTTGGCTAAGAAACAGTTTTACTTTAAAGTTATTTTGTAGAAAGTTGAGCAAATATTTAATAAACGAAAGATTAACTAATTATATGCCTTGCCATAATTTAGCACAAATTATTAGCCAACATTTTGAGAGTGAATTTGGCAAGAAAATTATGGCCAATATTACTGTAGTTACATGGATAGAATATTTAAAAAATATATTTACACTTGTATTTATATATTGCATATCATTGTTCGGGTATTAATATATTTGTAATATTTTATTTTCAAAAAATTAAATTTGTTTACTGTTTCTCTACTTAAATGCGTTTTTATGTTTTATTTCAAATTATTCATATTAAATATTTCACTTGACATAAACTAAAAATACTGCTGCTGGCGCCATCTATTGGGCAGTAGTTGGCTAGATATCTTATTATCCACAATATTTAGTACAGACACGAACCAGTCGCACTTTTTTGCTGTGCTACTTGCCTCGCTATCTTGGTCTCTTTCTTTAATGTCAATAACAGAAATAGAGCGCTTATCGATAACTTTAAGCATGCTGCAGTTAACAGAGCTATGTTAAAGCAAATTTCGTACTCAACAATTCGAAAAAATGTTATTTCAAATTATTAATTTATAGCATCTGCCATATCGAACTTAAAATTCATTGAATCGGCAAATTGAGTTACATAAGATTTGATTTTATAAATTACCTAATTTAAAATATATATCAGATCAATTTGGTCGCAATGCAAAAACGAAGAATAGGTCAACAGAGAAGTTTTCTGATGAAACAATGAGGAAGTGCTATATAATTGCTAATTGTGTTAAATCTTGTTAATTTCTTAATTAGCAATAATTAATAAACACATGACAATATACAATAAAATGATTTAAATGGAAGCTATAAAAAGTGGAAGCTCATGAAGGAGGAAATAAGAAATTAGCGATGCCATAATAATTAAATTACCCTAAATTGTATTTTATAACAGCTAAGTGATGCACAAATATTGCGAAATTAATAAATCAACACTAAAAAATATAAAAAGTATTTACTTCAAAAATTATATAATATGGATTCAAAATATTTGATTAACGTAAACGTTAATGTTCAGTAATATATATTAATATAAATATAATTTTATATAATATAAAAACCTAGTTTACATTTTGAAGTTGTTGTCATGTGAACACTTTAACAAATTACTTAATTTCCCTTTATCATTTTACACTTTATCAAAGGTTTATAGCAGACGTGGCAAGTAGATTATTTTATCAAAAAATTATTATCAACTAATTGCGAGCAATTTGTGTGTCATGCAAACGGAGGCCCATCATTTACAATAATACGATTTCATTTGCTATCTAAATAACTTAAGAAGCCCTGAAATTGGCTCCGTTGAGCAGTCAGAAATAACTTCTGCATGCAATGCAGAGTCGCCATAGGCAGAGCAGATGGTACCGGCCTCTCTCGGCAAATGCAAAGTGTATTATGAATGTAAAAATCTGCATTTGGGCAATTCAAGTCGATTCGCTGGCAGGTTGACTGTCGTCGTAGGCAGTGCAGACGGTACCAATCGGCCACCGGATGTGCTTTCGGGCGGCATATGCAAATAGCATTCAGTGCACGGCCATTTGCACAAGCTCAGCAAAATTGCAAACGGGCCACAAAATCGGCAGACGATTGACCCAAATGCCGAGCCGGAGCTCCCTCAACGCGAATCGTGTTGGCAATTTGTATGCAAACTCTCATATGTAAATTTTAGCTGCACGGCGCATAAATTGAAGTGGGCAAAAAAGAATAATTTCAAATGTCTTCTCGATGCAACAATAAACTCATTTGTTTAAGTGTAGCAAATATAAAATATCTGTGCAAATATATAGAATACTTTTTGCTAAGCTCAAACATATGAAAAATATGAAGGCAAACTTTTGGTTGTTTATAACTAATCAATAATAGCGAAGCCTAAACATTCAAAGAGGAGCACATTTCATGGCGACTTCAGAAGGTTACCAGTCTTATCTATAGTTGACTTTGCTATGGACTTGTGATGGCTTGTCATCATCTATAACTATTTCAGAATTATTAGCTGAAGTTATCGAAAGTGAGTCAACACGAATTAAGCCAGCGTTAATTTCCTTGAGTGTTAACTGATATATGTATTTTGATATTATTGATTAAAGTTGACAGATTGAAAAAATATAGACTATGTTATATATCTCAATTAGAGAGAATTTTAATAACAGAAACCTATTGAAAATTGAAGATAAGTGTAAGTGTATTTTTATTTTTGTTTATAAGTATAACAAAGCATTTTTTCTCTTTATAATTTAATAGCTTGACTTTTCAATTTCGATTATTTATTTAATCAGAGTTTTAAGCTTTAACATAAAACTTCAAAACATACAATTTATTAACAATTTTATTCAAAAATAAAATAAAATTTGTAACTTTTTATGACACTGGTAATATATATTATAATTTAAAATTATATTTAGCTACTTATAAAAAATGCTTGCATATATTTCCAAATTATTTACAATAATCTTATTTTATTTATCAATATAAAATATTACTTATAAATTTCTAAAATTACATTTGTATTATTTATAATATATTATATTGTTATAGCTTAACAAAATTTTTTATGTATAATATATAAAAAATTAATCATTTTGTAAAATATTAAATTCAAATATTTTAAATATAAATATTATAACTATTAACAGAAATAGGTATATTATTCTCTATAACAAGAACTAAAATATTCACCTTAGCGTCACGCCTTTATCTCTTTGATAAAATTCCTACGACATTTAAGAATAAGAAACCTGAGTGATTCATATGATTAAATGCATAAGATAGCAATCTCAAATATTTATAAATAAATGAATATTATTTCATAGATTTATTTTTATTGTGTATGAACGTACACATGTTTGGGAATTAAACTGAGTTTGGTTACTTTTATAGCTCGTATTTAGCTGAGATTTCCCTCTTATCTGTAGATTTGTGCGTCGAGTCAACACACGTCAGCAAATCACGGTTGTTATCTCTGGATTCTACAAAGAGTAATTTACGGTGTGTGGTAGTAGCAGATGGAATCTTTCCATATGAAAGACATTGGACTTTAGCTTAGAATTAAACACTTTTGTTAACACTTTATAGAGCACCGAACACTCACGATTCACCTTCGATTCGCTGGACAATGAGCCACATAAACCTCTCTAGAACCGAATTTGTCCTTAAAGCTATGGTACAACAAATTCGGATCTACAGGGTAGACGTGGAACAGAGTGGAACTTAGACATGTATATATATATTTATATACATATTTATGTATGTGTAAATATTGAGGTTGTTGAAAAGTTGTGAAACCTGTAAAAGTGAATTGTAATTTGCAGGAACAATTTGAATAAAGTTACGGCTATAATTTCTGTGTCGTGCCACACGTGATGCGAAATTATGAAATGACCCATAAAAATGATTACAATGCGCGCACACACAATCACACAGTGTGCGTGTGTGTGTGTGCGAGTAATTATATTGAAGCACATGGAAAGCTCCCCGGCACGAACGAAGCGGCGTGCGAGTCCTTGAAGCAGCCCAGCCAACTCCTGCGTTGTCTTCAGCAGCACAGCGAAGCAGCAACTGAAGACGACTCGTTGAACGCGACGGCCAGGTGAGGGCGCTCGATTGGGTGGCCCGGCCCCAAAATCTATTTGTTTTAATGCTTGATAAGATAGGCGCTGTCTTCCAATATGTCTTGCGCATGTTCTTAGCGCTTTGTGTATCTAATTGATGGCGCACGGATTAGAGCACTTTCTTCATATCGATATCGAGTCGGGGACATCGAAGACTTTGCTCTCCTAGCTGTTGGTGTTGTTGTTGTTGTTGTTGTCGCCTGCGATAAGAGGGAAGCACATTAAATGAATGATAGATAGATTTTAAATATGTATTTATATGTGTTGTTTGTTATTGAGGCTAGGAATCAATCAGGTAGTTTACGAGCTCCGCCAATTCTAGCTCCGATTCCAATTTCGATTCCCATTCCAATGGCTGCACTCAGCCAAATTTGTTTGCACGGTTAAGACGCCAGCGTCGATTAGGCAGGCGACGACAGAGTTGGCGCCATGTTGCAAAGCCTTTTGCTAAGCCCCCCAACGACAGTTGCCAGTCGGCTGCTGTCCCCTTCCCCCTCATCAGTGATGATTCAGCACAAGCATTCGCAATACTGCTGAATAATGGAAGAGTCAGAAGCAGAAGCAGCAGCAGCAGCAGCAGCAGCAGCGGGCGGGCAGAACGCGTCTGAAATATGGAACAAATCATTGCCATTGTGCAAGGTCGTTGGGCATTGTAATTCAAAAGATCCTATCTATAGACATATGAGTGAGTGTGTGTGTGTGTATTTCTCTCTGTGCATGGGTGCGTGTGTGTGTAACAGTGTCCTGCAAGCAAAGCATTTTCGAAACAATTAATTAATGACTTTTTAGCGTTATTCATTAGCACTAATCGGCTAGGACTAAACTTAACTAAGCCGCCCCTAAGCTGCTAGAAAAAGGGGGCGCGTGCCTGGGCGCAAAGTCAAGCTGGCTAGAGTCAAAAACCTTTCGGCCGTAGGCAACTGAGATCCCGGATTAAATCTAGTAATGGCAACAAATCTTGCGTAAACAAAGGCAGGCAGGCAGTCAAACCAACTCCTATCCTTCACACACACACACACTCACACACTCGTGCTGACTCGCGCTCTCGCTCTCGCTCTCTCGCTCTCTGTTGCTCTCGCACACACACGCACACATTCATTGACTGCGCTGCTTCTTTGTCTTTTTTGGTGGTTGCGTTTGTCCTTTTTGCAGCCTCAATGGCTGCGAGCGCTCTTGCTCTCACTCTCGCTCCGTCTCTGTCTCCCTCTGCCTCGCTCGCTGGCTTTCTGTGCACACTCTCCGTCTCTCCAAACGGTATACACACAATCCACAAATGCGAGAGAGGGCCACAGTAGAACAGGGTGAGCAGCAGTAGCAGTAGGCTGAGGCTGAGGCAGAGGCAGCAGCAGAGGCTGAGGCAGCGGCAGCGGCAGCTGGGTGTTTTTACATGAGCTGCCATTGCCGTTCGCCCTGCTCCGGTGGTTGTTATCGAGGATAAACGAGCACGATTCGTGCCGCTAGCCACTGGCTGCTGGCTGCTTGGCTGCGTGGCGAGCGCTGCTCTAAATACTAATAATTAACTAACCTTGGGAAATTAACGCATCTCCGCCAAATTGAAGTTTTGCGAAAAATGCATTACATCATCGACCCAGCCCAGGCGTACAAATCGTACAAATCGAATAAATCCACAGACCGCATTGCCATTTAATATGCTAATTGATTTCACGTGGAACGCTGAGCGCGCTGTTAGCACCAATCCGATCTGGCTAATACCGACAGCTGCGATGGCCCAGCGAACATTTTGTGCAAACTGTCAGCGCACTAATGAAACAGATGACAAAAGCAAAAATTAGATACTTGGAGAATTCCATTTGAGTAAATATTTCATGCGAAATTATCTAAGAAATTGCAATTAAATTGTTGCGCAGCTTTTTTTTCATATTATACATATAAATTGTTTGAATATGTATTTATAAAACAAATTCCAAAACAAAAATTAGAATTTTAATTCCAAAAATTAATATATAAAATTAATTTTTCCTAAATTCTAATTCTAACTCTAAAAATGCTTTCGTTTCATTTAAATTTTATAATATTAATCTATAAATTGAGTTCAATTTAATAATTGATGGCTGATAAAAAGAAATATTTCTCATACATTATTGTCCAACTGCTCAGCGGACTGTTTAGATAGACTGTAGATATCATTAAAAAAAATTCAGTTTCAATATAGCGGCATACGCTTATCTTAAGATAAACATGATGAATAGTAGCGAAATAAATTTGAAGACCCCTTCATTTGAAGGTTCCGAAGGCGGAAGGAGTGCTGGCCGAGTGCGTCGATAATTTCGGTTTCGTTTTATCAGTTAGTCGACAAATGCACGAGCTTTATAGCAAATACATATATTAATGAAGCCGTTATGAATCAGGTAAACATTATGCAGAGTGTGCGAATGTGTGTGTGTGTGTGTGCGGCTCATTGCATTTACAGTAAAGCCGAACGGAAGTGCACGAAAGGTAAGTCGCGAAAAAGTGCGCTTCCCCTCCCCCTGCCCAACCAACGGCGGGCCGAGTGGAAAGGAAACGGGGCGATGACTGGCGAATTAAGAGAAGACAGCTTCGCACATAAATCAAAACTGACAACGGGCGACGAGAGAGAGGGCCACACTGTCGGCTGAGCTGCGGCCATAGAATGATTCCCAAAGTGCTCCCAGAGTGTTAACTAATGCACATTTTCAATGGGCTTTGTCACACTGTACTTGGCAGCGAGCGTTTGTGCGGCGTATTTGCCAGAGTTATTTGTTTGCATCTCGGCGATTGGATATGAAAACCAGCGAGAGGAGAGAGCTTGAGGCCAAGGTTGTTGCTATCAGTTGTTGTTGTTGTTGTTGCTGCTGCTGCTGTTGTTATTTTCATATTATACGAATTTCGGTTTCGGTTTCACAGCGCGAAATATTTGACTGCTCGCCGTTGTTATTGTTGTTGTTGTCGGCGATGTTCGGGAGAAGTTTACGAAAATGGGTGCAGGTAGAAGATAAGAGGAGAAATAAAAGAATTTCAAAACGGTTCGCCTCACCTTTAGCCGTACTTGCTCTATCTGTGTATTTGTTGTATCTGTGTGTTTGTTTTTGTTGTTGTTCTTTTAGTCAACCTGCAAGTTGCGGCATTTTGTATCTGTATCTGTATTTGTGTCTGCTTATGTGCAGTGTATCTGTATCTGTATCTGTATTCTACTCATACCGGTTGCCGTTGCTGCTGTTGCTGATGATGTTGTTGGCGGTGCCTTCGCCAAAGTTCCTGTTTGTTGTTTACAATATAACGCGCCTTCCTTTCTATATATATATATATATATATATATATATATATATATATATATATATATATATATATATATATATATATATATATATATATATATATATGTATTATCTTCAGGTTCTTAATGAAAATTAGTTCTCACAATGGTTAAGCCCTAGCGACAGGGGCAGAAAATCCCCATAAACAAGCTCTCTCTCTCTCACTTCCCCCCTCTCTAACGAGCAGCTGCAGCTCTGACAGAAAAACACACGAAATTTGCATGAATTTCGAATAAATATGCCAGTGCAGTCTGCCAGGAATTCGAACCAAAAGTGCATTCAGTTCCCACTGCTCGAAAAGGGGCTACGAAATTTACCCCCTTAACTAGGGCTGCGCCCGGTTGCCCAGTGCAGCACTTTCGCACACCCTGTAACTGTATTTTACACAGACCGAGCCATCTGCCAGCCAATTATATACGATTCCTGTTAATCGCCAGCGATCTAATCTTGATCACATATTTGTTTAGCTCTGTATCTATTAGCAAATATAATAAATAATAAAATGTTTGTATTATTCCTCCTGAGATTAGATACAAAATCAACGATATTTGTGCTCTTAAGAGTATCTGCCAGTCGGCCAACTAACTAACTTAGTAACTGCTTGAACCAACTTTGATCTAAAGTGAGAAACGTTTGGTCAGTATAGAACGTTAGAAGGTATAGTACTATATAAGCAATCCACAAATTGAGAGAAATTAAATTGCTATCCGTATATACCTATATACACACATACCTATATATTTTCTATATATGTATGCATATATATTTGTATATATATTTTTTTTAAACACACCTGACAAAACGCCAAAAACTTGTTTTAATCTTTTGATTTCTCTGATCGTTTTAATGTGTTAATTACCATAAAATATACGAATAATTTCTGCTTTTTGGGCCAAACGAGGCAAATGATTATTATGAGCAATACATTTAAGTTTTTTGCATTCAATTGTTAGCCAGCTTTTGTTCTCTGTTAAATGTTAAATCAACTCTCAGTAATGTCTCAAATTCTTGCATGGCTTAGGCTCATAAAAAAGGCGCATGTTTCACTACATATGGTTTTTTTTTTTTTTTTTTTGTCGTATAAAGAATTTGGGTCACATCCATAGGAATCGCATGCATTTTGTGTGGAATGTAAATATTTGAATAGCCCACAACGATAAAAAATATAACATGCTCATAACTTGGTATGTGAGTCTACATGAACATATAGATATATATATATATATATATATATTATATATGCATATAATAAATATGTATAAATAGTTTATATAGACGACTTATTCAGGTCAGCAAACAGAGTCAGTTTATGGCAGTAGAGGGAGTCAAGTCCAAGTTTGTCATAAAAAGAAGCGCCAGCTCCAACAAGATTTCAATAATTAGATGAGCGAATGCATAAAATAAACATAAAAGCGATTGGCCCATTGGCCAAGTTAATCGTTCAGTCGGCGGGGCTTTTATAGATAATGTATATATCTGTAGATCTATTTGTGCAATTCAATTTGCATAAAGCAAAGCAGCTGGAGAAATCATAGTAAAAAGTCCTTGATGAGACGTTGCCAGTAATTTGATAATTTTCCACACATTAAGCTGGCTGCATAAACGTCTCGTAATTGGTGTAGATGCACACACACACACACACACATGCACATGCACACTCTCTTCCAAATGTGGGCGCAGACAGAGTCGCAGTCAAAGTCCTGGCAGCTGCAGCGAATGCGTTGCCCCGAGTCCTGTGACCTTAGCCAAATTTGGGTTTCAGGCGACGCGCCATATTGCGCGACACATACACACACACGCACACCTTACACACACACACACACACACATAGAGAGACATTAAATGCAGCAGGGTTGCAATTTTCGGGTTGGGTCAGCGTCAGCTCTGCAGCTTCGCTTTACAGCGTCCAAGCTTCTGGCTGAGTGTTGGCAGTTCTCGTTTTTTTTTTTTTTTTTTTTTTTTTTGGCAATTGCCACTGATATTTCGGTATACTACTTAACCCATGCATTAAATGGCGGGACAAGTGTTTTATAGCACGCATAGAACGCACAACTTGGACTTTGGCTGGGGGTTGATTGCTGCTCAAGTTGTTGTTGTTGTTGTTGCTTGCGTTGTTGTTGTTCTTGCTGCTGCTGCGACTGTGGCTGATAGCGCGACAACGAAGCTTGGTGGGGGCTGGGGCACTGCTGTTTCTGCGCAAATGAAAAGTGGTTGAAAGGCGCTGGCGTTGGCTGCTTTGCACATTTCCGGGCGCGCACAACACTCACACACACACACACACATACGCACACTCAGGCAGAGAGGCAACGAGTCAAAATGAGGACAGACGCAGTCACTGGGTGGTCTGCGGAAGCAGGAGTAGGGCCGGGGCCAGGCCCCAAATTCTGGCACATGCGTACAAGCAAATGGCCAGCATCGCTTTGGCGGCTGTCCTTCGTTTTTCCACAGCTATTTTCTTTTGGTTTTTCAGTTGCAGTCGAGCAATTTAATAAAGTGCGCACTAGGAACTCACCTGCGGCCATTAGCCAGTTTACCTGGTTCGATCAACTATGGGACCAGCTGACAGGCCCGTCTTGAAGGCCACAAACGTCGTTCGTCGTTTTCAATGTTAACACTTTGCACATTGTTGAAGTTTGGGGCTTTTGCCCGCCTGCACGCATCCTGGGCAGCCGTTGGGCTGCAGGATGTGCTGGCAGCGACGTCGACGGCGACGCGGTGGCGTTGGCGGTAACGGTGACAGCGACAGCGACAGCGACTATGTCGTTGGCAATGGCCGCGCTCTCGTTTTAAACGAACTGCTGCGCTCGGCGTCAAATTTCAAACTAAAGTCAGTTGTCCCGGCATGGCCGCAGCTAAAACCCAGTGAGAATGCGACCCTCCAAGCCAGAGTTACCCAGCAGGAAATCGCCGGTCAATGTGGTGTGAAGAGTCACTCAAGCAGTGAAACGGGCGAAAGAAGAAGAAGCTATAACTAGGTAGATGACTGAATAGTTATTTAATGTATGTATGCATGTATGGAATGAAAATGAATATAAGGCTTCTATTGAATAGCTGAAAATTAATATAAATCTGAACTGAAACAAATTTTAATGGGGAAAAAACATTTATTAAACCGTTCTTAAATTATTTAATTTATTTAACTTAAAACCACAATTTTTAAAATGTCAACTATTAAAATTGCAAATATGCATATATACATTATATATTTATATAGTAGAGATATACGAATGTAAAATTGAATAGCTCTGCATACGAAGCTTAGCCGAAAATGTGTTACTTTTTCTGTATATAATTTCATGCTCGAATTTCCTACTGGGTCTCGTGATATTCAGCAACAGCAGCAGCAGCAGCAACAACAACAACAGCCGCAGCAGCAGGCAAACGGTGCTTTTTGTTAAAGTTGATAACAGCCATGTTGCTTTGGTTGTGTGTGTGCAAGCGAGCTGATTTTTGTGTATTGGTGTGAGTGCGCGCATATGTATGTGTGTGAGTAACACAACCACCTAGCACCTAGTACAAAAGAGCGAGTGCGAGTAAGAGAGCGCGACTAGGAATACACTCAAAAAAAAATCGTACTTTTTTAAATGTGCTATTCCAGCAAATTTATTAAAACTTTCAATTTAAAATTGATGATGTATTATTTAAAAATAAACAAAAATTATTTAGATGTTATGTGTCATTGTATAAACATTTTGATCAAATTTAAAGAAGAGAAATGCTTGTTAAAAATTCTAAATTAAGTTCCTTAAAATTGTTGCCTTATTCTGTGTAGTGCATTAAGATTCATTCATTTTCTAGGACATGCCTTCTGATACATGCACATATATACACTTGGCATGCACATATATACATGTGTAGTCGTATGTGTGCGTATGTGTGCCTGGGAGAGCGACACAGCACAGCATTGGCTGCGTGTAGACTTTGTGGATCGTGTTTCCAAAGCTACATACATACACACATACATTTTCATGTGCGTGCTCAGCAAGGACTCTCGGGCAAAGAGTAGAGCGGAGCAATTTTCGAGGCTGAGCTAACTGGAGTCAATGAAACTTCTTTGTTGCACGCTCCGCGCCTTTCAAAATGAAATCAAAGTGGGATATTTAAAGCCTCATTAATCAGACGCAAGCTATCCACCAGAAGAAACCCCCAGCTTCGAGGCGATGCCGAGGTGTCGAGTGGCCCACAGCTCGGGGCTCACAACTTGAGTGCGTTAATGCGCTCATTAAGTTCAAATTTGTTTCATTGATAATTACACGATGCTCGAATCAGAACTTTTATTTTCGAAAAAAAAGAAAAACAATATAATATTTTTATTTAATAAATCTATCTAAATACTATGTGTTTATAAAGTATATAAGTAGAGCTTGGGCCTCAACGTATTATTTTTCTAGCCAAGAAACTATGGATTGCTTTATTCGTTCTATTGTCGTATATATTAAAACTCTCATTGTTCATCATTTGGCTACTTCGCACAACTCATTTGGTACAAAGTAGAAATATAAATACCAAACTTGATGTCTTTAGTAAATTTCGTATCCTCTGTATTATCATTTCCTATGCCTAATGCATTCCTAAAATGCAATAACCACACACTACGATTAGAATCCTTTTTTGCTTGTTCACATAACCGATATGTATGGTAGTATATAAGCTACATATATTGAAAATAATTTCAATTATTATTATTATTGATTTTTTTTTTTTTTTTTTTTCAACTTTCTTGTATATTAATGTTTACATAGTTTATTTTATAATTCATATAACACAAATATTTGAAAATAATATTTGATTCATAAAAAATTATATTTTAAGATCGAAAAAATCTGAGAAATTGTTAGCCTTCAGCAAAGATATCTGCGAAGTTACAAAAAACCATTTGCAGCTCTAAGTAAAATAAAAGGAATAGAAGAAATAAAAAAAAAACTAGCATCAGGCAAAGAAAATTGTTGTTCTATTGTTTAGTAAGTTTCATAATTTATGACCCATATTTCCTGCAGTTTATTGATATTTGTCAATTCTACCTGAATTTAAAATTTGTGCAGTAGCCAAAGGTCCACAGGCAGGGACAACCTTGATAGATGCCATAGAGTTGTACAGTCGGAGAAATGCAACTGGTCGATTTCTCCTTGACGCGACGTCATGGAACAGTTTTGAAAATATATTTGACTCTGGTTTCTAATTATATCAATATTTGCATTTATTTAGTTGATTAACACGAATGTTTCTCGCACAATAACTAGTTCGGTTTGTATTTATTGTTGCAGCGCTTCAGCTGAGGCAATTTGATGATTTGTCGTAATGAATGCTAATTAAACGCATTCGTTTTCTAGTTCATTTGGTAGCCAAACAGCATCTGAATCTCTTGCCCCTCCTCGGCCATCTAACTCTAGTGGCTGTCTATGTATCCGTTCAACTTGAATGTTTCTCGGATGGCCAGGGCAGCAAAGTGTGTCAAAATTCTTAGGCGTATCCATGAAACAAAACCTTCCTCACATAGACGGTCGAGCTGTGTGGCTGGCTATGTGCTCTAGCTTAGCAAACAGACAGAGAGATACCCACTCACATACACACACGTACACATATACACGGTGCTACATAGCTGGGTATATAGCAAACATAGATACAGATAGTAGATATGCAGGGCCGGCCACAGATAGAGATAGCAATGTTCGAGCATGTTTCACACAATTTGGGTATATCCACGGCTCGAAACGTAAATGGAAAAGCAAATAAAAGGTGCTAATTTCATGAGGGTTCAATTAGACGTTTGGCTGCTGTACGATTTCTTTTTGAACTGTTATTTCTTTTTGTAGGTCGAGACTCTAGTTTAAATTAAAAAACACTTCACAGCTTAACATAATCGACTAATTTTTTAAACAGTACATTCCTGCAGGTCATTTTTAAGCGTTATATAAATATAAAAAAATAAAATTATTAAATAAATTAAAAAACAAACAAAAATTAGCTCGCCCGAGCAGGGACTTGAACCCTGGACCCTTGGATTAAAAGTCCAATGCTCTACCGACTGAGCTACCCGGGCAGTTGCTTTGACAGTGCCAAAAAGCCTTTACACTCTTGCTATCGAAAAAGCTCATTCTAATGCTTGAAAGCTTTAAATAACCGGAAAAAGCTATACTGCTGTATCAGAGCGTAATTTTCTAAACAAGTTAAATATTCAAATTTATATTTTTTTAGCTATGCTTTATGATAATAATAATTCATTGATATTAAAAAAAAATATATTTTGAGATCGGCAAAAAGATTGTGGTCCAACAATTGGCAAGGCTGGTAATGGCAGACCACTCCGGTACGCTATCCCACTACTGCCTACCACGGGAACTCTTGGCTGCTGGTTTTCACCCCTGGCCCGGTTCATCCCTCCTTAGCCAACCTGAATGCCGTGGACTCCTCCTCGGCACCCATATTGATGGCAAGCTTAGTGCGGACGTTCCGTCAACATGGCTGGTCCACTACACAGTGATCCCCAGCCTCAGGCCATCCCACAATCAGACCTCACAGAAGCGTGATTACAGAAGATGCCAACCTTCCAGTCGAAAGTTTCGTTTCTAGAAAGGCATTTTATGTCACGTTGCTCACTGAACTGAACTGCACTGCTTTACCAAACAACTGCTTTCATCAAAAACTACTTTCTAACTGAGGCTATTTCGTTAGGAGTTCGATTGTTTGCATGGGTTGAATAATAATGAGATTTGTGATTCAGCTTAAAAATAATAATATATCTCAAACATACAAAAAAGGGTATATAATCTCCAGCGACACGTGCTACACTGCTTGGCTAACCTGCTTTTCAAAAAAGTGTATATTCAGTATTGAACTGCTTTAAACACAATGTACGGATTAAATAGTTACCTCTTAACATTAGAAGTATATTGTTAATCATTTGTATTTCCTATAAAAATAATAGTAAAATATTTGTTATTACTTTTGCTAATTATTAAAAAAAAAAAAGGAAAAAATATAAGATCGCCCGAGCAGGGACTTGAACCCTGGACCCTTGGATTAAAAGTCCAATGCTCTACCGACTGAGCTACCCGGGCATTCAATCGGGCGTTGCCGAAATCCACTCAAAGCTGTTGGATCCTGGAATGCCTACAGGAATATTAAAATAAATTCAGAAAATAAATTTAACTAATAATAATAGAAAAACAAAACAAACAAACAAATGTTTGATGAATCTAAATAGTGTTTTTGAAGATTAGAATAAATCAAATATAGAATGAACTTTTACCTAAAGTTTAATTTTTTTAAATTAATTATTGATCTTATGAATTTAACATAATGTTTTATAGTTAATATTTAAACAAATAATTTTAAGAATCATCTTCAGTTGTAGCGAGTTGGGATACTTGAGAACGAGTGTTTCTTCAAAATTCCATTCTACATGGAGTATACAAATTAAATTAGATAGTATACAAACCGGGTAGTATAAAGACTATATTGATATAAAGAACATAAATTGAGTTAAATACCGTTTATATATGGACTTAAGCATGCTCTTTGTAGGGACGACTGTAAGAAATAATGGCACGCCTTGAGCACTAGGTATGAGGTCTAGAAACATTGCAACGTTTTGAATAATAATTGCCTCAGTTGTAGTTACAATTTGAGCGGTTATAATTTCCATGAACCACAAACCGCCTGTTATAGCGAATAATCTGATTGACTGCGCGAAACTGAAATGAAAATGGGAAATAATACATCTATATATATATATATAATATTATTATTATTATTATTATTTTTTTTTTTTTTGCTTTGTTTCTAGACATACTTAGCGCGACTTTTCACATTTCTCTTACTCTCGGAAGTGCGCCAATTGCGTTCTTTTGCTTATTTTCCACATATATTATTCTAGCCGTCGCTACGAAAAGCCCAATATTAATTAGATTGGCAACCAATATAGGAGAAATAAAGTAGATAGTTCTTGATACATCAATCACTAAAAAAACTTCAATTAAGACATTTAATATATTTATGAATAAATAGTTTTACTTTTAATCTAACAATTATATACTCCCACTTCTAGTTTTAAATGGTTAGGAACATCTTTAGGCAAGTATCGATCAGCCCCCACGAAAACAGTAAGTTATATAGCAGCTATGCTCCAAACGATGATACTATATTTCATGAATATGGATTCCTCCCCAATTCCAAGATTCTTAAAGTTCTTCCATAGTGTCAAGTTGATCATGATGAGCCAAAGGAAGGTGGCCATAACAAAAAATAGTGTACGTAGGCTAATATTTAAGGTAATATCAATGTGTCAATATGCAAAGCTAATGAAATTTGTGACATTACCAAGTGCAATTCACGATTTAAAGGTGAAGTCATCGGGGATTTTGAGAACCGATTCGATAAACGCCAAGAAAACCAGGCAGAACACGGAAAGAGCTCTTAATGCTTGGTCTGCCGAAACTACAGTCAAATAAAATTGTATATATGTATATAATATACATATATAATTTATTTTTCACATGCTTTTGATATGCTATCACTTCCATTCGATATCTTACATGTTAACCCTTTATACGGCCTTGTTGCATATCTGCAACATACCGTTTAAATTGAGTTATTTCGCAATGGGTATCAAGAAAGTGGTATGGCAAATTTTTTTGTAAGTCAGAAATATGTGTTTTTTTTTATTTTTGTAGCTGGTTGCACTTTTCCACATGTCTTGCCATACAAATATTAAAATTTCCCTCCAATTTAGTGAATTGTGTATATGGTGTCCAAATCAATTTTATATTTGCAAATTTTTCTAATAACAAAAATTTTTTATTTGTGAACAACAACTTTTTAAATAAGGTAACTATATTAATAATGCGTTTGTAATCAAGTTTTTGGGTTTGTTGTTGTGTATTGTGAGTAACTCATGAATATCGGTATGTTGCAGATATGCAACAAAGTACTATTAGGACTTCTTTTTTGCACTCTCAATTTTGTTGCATTTATGCAACATACCATTTATTGTGCATATGTTTTATATGTCACTATATACTTCTTTTGTTGTTTTGTGTCATTATGTGTTGCTATCAATTTATTTTGGATTGTCTTATGTGTTTTATGTTCTTCTTTGAGGCCGACCTACACATATTTATATTTTTGTAGACAGTATTTGTTACTTAGGAAAAATGTCCGCAAGGGGATTGACACCTTCCCAAATCGCAAGATTTTTTAATAGTTTGGAGAGCGAGGACGAATTCGATTTTTCTGCCAATGAAGAAAGTGATTTCGAGCCAGACAAAGAAGAATTGGATGGTACGGATGAGGACATTGATGAGCAAGATGAACGTGCTGACGTTGATGTAACCATTGCTTCAAATAGCACTAGTTCGCCCAAGAACAACCAAAAAAGATTTTGCTATGGAGACAACGCAACTTATTATCGAATGAGTGTCAACTGCGGCTGCTCGCGAGTACTGCCTTGCCTCCTGAAGTAATGGAGCTTTCGGAGCCCATACAATTCTTTTCATATCTATTTCCAAACCACCTTTTTGAGCATATTTCAATTGAAACCAATTTGTACATTCACCTAACGAACCAGATCTAGGTGCGGCATCAAACTGTGTTGTTAGAATGGTCAGAGAAGTGCCCAGGCATCAGAACTTTCGAATTTATTTAGACAATTTTTTCAATTCATTGCCCCTTTTGAAATACTTAGCGGATGAAGGAATTTTAGCTTTGGGTACTATTCGAAGAAACATAATTCCAAATAACAAAACAATTGATAATATTATTTGAAGAAGCATCCAAGGGGTACGTCTGTAGAATATGTAGCTGATTTTGACGGAGTTGACATATCAGTAACCTCATGGTTGGATAATAAAGTCGTATCATTGGCATCCAACTATGCTGGAATACTACCAGAGGACAAAGCACGTCGATTCAACAAAGCCAAAAAGGAATACGTCGAGATTGACCGACCCTTTGCAGTAGCACAATACAATAGCTATATGGGAGGTGTTGATCTGATCGACAGCACTATTGGAAGATATAAAATTTTACTAAGAAGTAGACGCTGGCAGGTTCGTATTTTTGACCATCTACTCGATTGACAGTGAGTAATGCTTGGCTTTTTTACAAACGCGTTCATAAGGCGAATGCATCAAGCCCTAAACTCTTAGGATCTTCCGAGTTTCGGATAAATATTGCAGAGGTGCTAACAAAAATTGATACCAACCAATAATGGGAAATAGAAGGTCTATGCTCGAGAACGAATTGCAGCAAAAAAAACAAAGAGGTCCTACGCAACGCGTGCCAAATCGAATGGTACGGCAGGATGAATTTGTGGGGGAAAAACGAATAAGGTGCAAGTACCCAAAGTGTACGGGATTCTCGCAAGTAATGTGTGGGAAATGTGAAGTGGCCTTATGTTTCAACAAGAGAAACAATTGTTTTAAAAATTTCCACTTAAATTAAAGTTTAATAAATATATTATTAAGATAAATAGTCGTATAGTCATTAAATAAATATAATAAATGTTAAATAGTTTAAGAATATCCAAATTAAATATTACGTTCTTCTAAATACCCAGAGAACTATCAGTAATTTTTTTTCCCCTTAAGCACATCTGTTGCATATCTGCAAAAAATCCTTTTTCCTTTATAAAATCGTACTGAATCAAAATTTTGAAAAACGAAAAAAAAGTGTATTTTTATACTCATTCACGAAAGTGAATCAGTATATTGGTTTTGTGCAATGTCCGTCTTGCTGTCCGTCCGTCTGTCCGTCTGTCCGTCTGTCCGTATGAACGCAATCTATTTCGGCGCTATTGAAGCTAGAGACTTGAAATTTGGAACACATACTCGTGTATATCTCCGATTTATAAAGTGTTAAAATTTTCCCGATCCGCCTACTAGGGGCGTGGCAAATCGGAAAATGCATTTTCCGATATACCAGAAATCATGTTTGTTGAAGAGCTAGAAAGCTGAAACTTGGTATGTAGGTCCGCGTTGACCACCCAAGATCACGAGCTATGGCGGATATATCTACGCCCTTTGGGGGCGTGGCAAATCGGATAAAACTGTATCTCCTAAAGTTGTAAACCTAGAATGCTGAAATTTTGCACGTCAGCTAATGGTATGATTCTATAAAGTCTGAAGATAAATTATAAGTCTACGCCCGTTGGGGGCGTGGCAAATCGGACCTGAAGATATAGTGATTTTTTAAATTCTCCTATATTTTGGACACTATTGATGGCAGAGACCTCAAATTTTGTATATATACTCGGACTGATCACCCAAGACCAAAAAGTTTTGTCGGATATATGTCCGCCCACAGGGGGCGTGGCAAACCGCAAAAGTTTATATCTCCTAAAGTATAATAGCTAGAAGCTTCAAATTTGGATAGTTGAGTTACTGGTAGCCTCCTCTATCGATTCCCTAAAAATAATTTTTACGCCTCTTTAGGGGCGTGGCATATCGAAAAATACCCTGTAATTTTCACATTTTTTTAGGGTAAGCATTCAAATTTTGCAGTTAGGGTAACGTTATCTCTTTCTAAAAACTGACCAAAAATGAGGTGTCTACGCCCAGTTGGGGCGTGGCAAATCGGAAAAACCTGTATATTCTACAGTATTAGAACGAAACTTAACTACTAAATTGTTGATGGGATGTGAATGAGTATTCCGCAGTCGGTAACGCCCGACTGCAACGTTCTTACTTGTTTATTTTCAGTTTTCTATCTAATAAAACAAACCGCATCAAAATCGGACGTGGTGCCATATAAAGGGTTAATATATTTACTCGTTCGGGTAAGGGCAGAACTTTGGCCCCGATGCTGTATTCCCTATTCTTGTAGTCTTTCTTGAACGGGAACAAGCAATATTGCTGTTTTGTGAAACTCATGTTATTTCCGGGGAAGTATAGCACATCATTCTATAAAAAGAGAGTATCACAATATATTCAGTCAATAATTTTCATATTTTCTTCGTGAACGAATATAATTTATAAATACTCCCAGCAAACCTCAAATAAAATCTACCAATTTTCGTATCACTCTCGCTGAATGCTCCACACGGGTTTTTATAGGCTACTTGCACAACATAATCTTTGAGTATATCCTTCTGCACCACCTGACCGTTGAGAAGAGTTATATTCAAAAGTCGAAAAACAAATGTGTTTTTGGGGGATCACAACAAAAAATTAGGCGCGGTTTTATATGACAGACACAGCCTCGGATATAGTCATCAACTTCCTTTATTCCATCAAGGAATATTTTATCTTTGAATATTACAGTTTTTTCTTTTGGAATTATAATGTCTCTATATTGAAAGGATCAGTTTGCGAGTTGAACGCTATTGGTTAGATCGGCGGAGTCAAAGTAATCACAGCCTGGAATATTGCCTGCTATCTCAGCTATAATGAGGCTGAGTGTAAATATAACACAAAAGAACTTTTTCATTTCGCCGTTGTATTATATAAAATAACCAAACTTTGAATCGATTTTTTAAATGCTGCAACTGTTCTACACGAGATCAAAATATAAACTGAGAGTTTAATTGTACGATTATGGAAAATAGAAATAAGAATTTATAATATGTAAAACCACGAAGTTTTAAGTGAGTAATATCTGGCTATGGGTTAAAAATAGTTCGTTATACATATATGTACATAAAAAACAATTATAAGTGCCCGACTACAACATTCCGTGAGTCCTTCGTGAAACTATTCTCCCATACGTACGCACGTATAAGCATGCGGCTGCAGATCAATAAATTTGATAAGAACATTAATATAGTATATGTCTTTGCTAAAACACAAGTCTTCAGTATTTGAAAAACGCTTTTGCTAAATTTATATAAAATGATGATTCTAAATTAAAGATGGAAATCAGGGTATAATGGTTTTGTTAAAATATAAAATACAGGCAGAAGGAGGTGTGGCAGACCCCACAAAGTATATATATTCTTGTTCAGGGCGACGAGCTGAGTTGATTTAGCCCTGTTCGTCTGTCTGTCCGTCCGTGTCCGTGTCGATTTAAGAAGATATAAAAGCTAGAGACTTTTTTTAGTTTTTTAGGTTTTTTTTTTTTTTATACTCATTCACGAAAGTGAATCAGTATATTCGTTTTGTGCAATGTCCGTCTTGCTGTCCGTCCGTCTGTCCGTCTGTCCGTATGAACGGAATCTATTTCGGCGCTATTGAAGCTAGAGACTTGAAATTTGGAACACATACTCGTGTATATCTCCGATTTATAAAGTGTTAAAATTTTCCCGATCCGCGTGGCAAATCGGAAAATGCATTTTCCGATATACCAGAAATCATGTTTGTTGAAGAGCTAGAAAGCTGAAACTTGGTATGTAGGTCCGCGTTGACCACCCAAGATCACGAGCTATGGCGGATATATCTACGCCCTTTGGGGGCGTGGCAAATCGGATAAAACTGTATCTCCTAAAGTTGTAAACCTAGAATGCTGAAATTTTGCACGTCAGCTAATGGTATGATTCTATAAAGTCTGAAGATAGATTATAAGTCTACGCCCGTTGGGGGCGTGGCAAATCGGACCTGAAGATATAGTGATTTTTTAAATTCTCCTATATTTTGGACACTATTGATGGCAGAGACCTCAAATTTTGTATATATACTCGGACTGATCACCCAAGACCAAAAAGTTTTGTCGGATATATGTCCGCCCACAGGGGGCGTGGCAAACCGCAAAAGTTTATATCTCCTAAAGTATAATAGCTAGAAGCTTCAAATTTGGATAGTTGAGTTACTGGTAGCCTCCTCTATCGATTCCCTAAAAATAATTTTTACGCCTCTTTAGGGGCGTGGCATATCGAAAAATACCCTGTAATTTTCACATTTTTTTAGGGTAAGCATTCAAACTTTGCAGTTAGGGTAACGTTATCTCTTTCTAAAAACTGACCAAAAATGAGGTGTCTACGCCCAGTTGGGGCGTGGCAAATCGGAAAAACCCTTATATTCTACAGTATTAGATCGAAACTTAACTACTAAATTGTTGATGGGATGTGAATGAGTATTCCGCGGTCGGTAACGCCCGACTGCAACGTTCTTACTTGTTTTTTTTTTTTTTTTTTTTAATTTTTAAAGTTTATCTTCAAAAAATCGATAACTCTTCCCGTTATTTTTTTATCCTTTAAAATAATATCCAAAATAAGCTATTTAATATTATCTCCAATATCTTTAAAGCTAGCTAGAGTCGCAAAATTTTATATATCTCCTTCTGCCTGTTACATACATTTAACGAAATTAATTTCCCAAATTTCCCATTTTCAAAGGGTACTGGGTACAGGGTATAACATATGTACATATGTATATACGACAAAGCAATAGGCAGCTATATACAATATATATATATATATATATATATATATATATATATATATATATATATATATATATATATATATATATATATATATATATATATATATATATATATATATATGTATATATATATATATATATATATATATATATATATATATATATATATATATATATATATATATATATATATATATATAATATATATATGTATATATAAAATATATTTACTCAGAAATCATTTCAGAAACTGGTGAGTTTTATAATATTGAGATAGAGAGAGAGAAGGAGAGGTCTTCCTTATCTGTAGGATTATCATGTAATCTATACGTAAGCAATAGTTATTTGTCGAGATGAGCTATTTAGTTGTCTACGCTCCGTCAATGTGTCAAAATCGCAACATAGGCTCTTAAGATGATTGGACCCATAGCTATTGGACTTCTCATAATATTTCTGTGGACATTTACAGTTCCTGTAATGGACAAGTGTTTTATATACGCGATGCCAATTGAATTGGCTAGCATTATATGCGGCCGTTCTAAATCTACGAAAAGTATTAGTGAAAGTATACAACTTAAATGGGTTGTTCTATCATAACCTTTGATACTATAAATGAAATTGTGTACAAATAAATAATAGAGCCGAAATGTGTACGCGTACAAATATATATGTTATAATGTTAATCGAATAGTTTTTTCTACAGTAGATAACGAAAGATTCCAACGCTCTAAGTATAGCCATAAAAAGATTGAATGGTCCAATATATTCCGTAGCAAAAAGATTGTGGTCCAACAATTGGCAAGGCTGGTAATGGCAGACCACTCCGGTACGCTATCCCACTACTGCCTACCACGGGAACTCTTGGCTGCTGGTTTTCACCCCTGGCCCGGTTCATCCCTCCTTAGCCAACCTGAATGCCGTGGACTCCTCCTCGGCACCCATATTGATGGCAAGCTTAGTGCGGACGTTCCGTCAACATGGCTGGCCCACTACACAGTGATCCCCAGCCTCAGGCCATCCCACAATCAGACCTCACAGAAGCGTGATTACAGAAGATGCCAACCTTCCAGTCGAAAGTTTCGTTTCTAGAAAGGCATTTTATGTCACGTTGCTCACTGAACTGAACTGCACTGCTTTACCAAACAACTGCTTTCATCAAAAACTACTTTCTAACTGAGGCTATTTTGTTAAGAGTTCGATGGTTTGCGTGGGTTGAATAATAATGAGATTTGTGATTCAGCTTAAAAATAATAATATATCTTAAATGTACAAAAACGGATATATAATTTCCAGTGACATGTGGCTGTATTGTTTGAATAGCACTGTTTTAAAACATGTGTATACCAGTACTGAACTGCTTTAAACGCAAAAATTAAAAGTTTCCCTCTTAACACTGAACGTGAGTAGTTGCTTTGGTTTGCTTATTAAATTAATGGAAAATAATATATATATTTATAATAAAAATATTTTTTAAAAATTAAATAAAATATAATTTTATATTAATTTAAAAAAATCTAAGTAAAATAAGATCGCCCGAGCAGGGACTTGAACCCTGGACCCTTGGATTAAAAGTCCAATGCTCTACCGACTGAGCTACCCGGGCATTGGTGGTGTTGTTGCAAAGATCCAATTATAGTTTCTTTTCATGAAATCGTCGCAGGAATATTAAATATACATATATAATTATCTTATTTATAAATCGAATGTTTCATGATTCATATATGGTTAATAGTTAAATAAATAGTTTTAAGAATCCGCATTTGTTGTAGAGATGTAGGAAAGTTGAGTAGGTTTCATTCTTGTGAACTCCATTCTAGATTGATTATACAAAATTGAATGGATTAGTATAAGGAATATGTGCAAATGACAATAAATACTGATTATAGATAGCTTTAATCATCTTTTTCCTTTCGACTGTTATAACAAATATAAAGACGCCTTGAGAGCTCGGTACGAGGTCTAAATAAGTCGAAGCAATACCAAACAATTATAGTTTTTTACTTACTTAGCATGATTTTCCACAGTTTTCCTACTATTGGAAATGTTCCCATTGTGTTGATTATACTTGTTTTCTAAATATATTATTCTTGCAGTTGCAACGAAAAGTCCTTTATTTATTAGAATGGCAACCAATGTGAGAGAATTGAAATAGATCATTAGGCTCATATCAGTAGCTAAAAAAAAGTTGCAGTTAAGATAGCTGATATATTTTAAATGTTAATATTTTTTCACCAAACAAACATATTTGATCACTTCAGGTTTTACATGTCTAGGAACATCTTCAGATAAGTATCGATCAGCCACGATGAAAACAGTAAGTAATATAGCATCAATGCTCCAAACGATGATACTATATTTCATGAAACTGGGTCTCTTTGTAATTCTGGGATGTTTATAGCTGTTCCATAGTGTCAAGTTGATCATGATGAGTCAAAGGAAGGTGGCCATAACGAAAAAATAGTGCACGTAAGCTAGTATTTAAGGGACATCAATGAATCTATATCCGAAGTAAGCGAAATTTGTGAAATTACTAAATGCAAGGCAAGATTTATGAGTGAAGTCATAGGGGACATTTATAATCGATTCAACAAACGCCAAGAAAATCTTTATGGTTGAGCAGCTGAGGTAACAAATGAAACATCGGTTGTACATCGTCTTATATTTCTTGACATATAGAAGTACCGCAATAGTCAGGACCATGCAGAACACAGAAAGGGACCTCGACGCTTGGGTTGGCGAAACTAAAATTAAATAAAATTTGAAGTCCAGATCATATTCTTTTTTATAGACTTTCAGTTCAAATCGATATCTTACGCTTTGATCTGTATATTGTTTCGGGTTGAGGAATTAACTTGACAGCGAGTTTATAGTTGGCCGCATTGTTATCTTTCTACGGAAACAGGCAGTACTGCCTCTTATCGAAGCTATTGTTGTCTCCATGGACGTATAGCATATCATTCTATAAACACGTAAGAATGTTACGAGAAAACGAATGAAGTTTTTGGAGTTTACAACTGTAAATCTCTAGAAGATAAATTTTTACCCGAGTTGCCATTCCTCGGATGGGCGAATATATATTCTTGGATTGTCAACCAAGTTAGTTGTCGAATATATGTATACTCTACATTTCAATTATTTATCACTTTAAATAATAGAAACCGACATTGAAATTTCCGATTTTCAAATCCCCCACTGAACGTAGGAGAAACATTTTGGCAGATGAGGGTAGCCATCTCTAGCCTCGAGTCTATATACTAAATATTTGGCTCCTATAGCGATAAAGCGACGGACGGACAGGAAGGCAGACATTGCTAAAAACTAATTAGCTTTGTGATTTCGTGAATTATAAATACTATAATTTAAATAGGAATCCATCTTAAGCAGACCTTGAATAAAGACCATTGGTTTTCCGCATCACTCTCTTTGAATTCTTCACATGGGTAATCATAGACTGGCTGAACTACATAGTCTTTGAGGATATACTTCCGCACCACTTGACCGTTGACATTTGACTACCGTGACCGGTGGTCCCAAAGGTGTTTGGTGGTCACAACAAAAGATTAGGCATGGTTTTATATGGCAGGCACAACCACGGATATAGTCATCAACTTCTTTTATTCCATCAAGTAATATTTTATCGTAGAATATTCCAGTATTTTCTTTTGGAATTATAATGTCTCTATATTGAAAGGATCCGTTTGCGAGTTGAACGCTATTCGTTAGATCGACGGTGTCAAAGTAATCACAGCCTGGAATATCGCCTGCTATCTCGGCTATAATAAGGCTGAGTGTAAATATAACACAAAAGAACTTTTTTATTTCGCCGTTGTATTATATAAAATAAAATAAAGCTTTGAAATCGACTTTTTATATGCAGGAACTGTTCTCTTCAAGATCGAAATATAAAATAGAATTTATATTGAATATAATCACGAAGGCTTTGAGTGAGTAATACTTGGGTACGGGATAAGAATAGTTACCGACATAAATATTGAAAAAAAAAAAAAAAAACAATAATTATAATTCCAATCCCTCATCAGATGAAGGTATATACGAAGCTATATCATAATTATGATATGATTTTCGATTTTAAAAAAATATGTCAAGAGGCGAGGTAAAAATGCACTAACCTTAGCTTAGCAAAAAGTACAGCATAAATAATTACATTACATTTACGTATAGGTTTACTTTTTCTTTTGTTTTTCATCGTTGTTATTTTATTGTTTTTGTTGAATGTGAGGTTAAAATTTGTAATATAGTGTCATTTTTTATTTATATATGTATATTAGATGTACGCTCCACAACTCTACAAATTAAGAGGTATTATCTGCGAATGATCTGAATGTACCAAAAGTAAGAGTGTACCAGAGTTAACAAAAAAACTGCTTTCTGTGTTTCTGTGTTGATGTTAGCTGCTTGCTTGTGCCCTGCCATATAACAATTTACTTTGCAAATGAGTAAATCACTGCTTGAATTATGGTATTGCTCCACATCGATGCACAGCTTGGTTAGAATCTGCTTTCAAAACACACTGCTTGGCATATTGCTATACAATCTATATATATAAAAGAAAGTTGTGTAAAAGTGAAGACTGCTTATAACTTGATTTGGGCTGAACCAATTTTCATGGTTTTTGATTTGTTGGATTTGTCTCCGCAACGAGTTTAGTATAGGGTCTTAAAAATACTGAAAAAATTTGCCGAATACTTGAAAAACGCGGTTTTTTCCCCAAATGTTCAAATTTTTTTTATACCCAGTAGGCTTGGTAACAGTGACAGTTTTGACAATAGTGTAGAAGTAAATAAACAAATGTAGTCAGTCAGTCTACGGTCTCCTGACCTCGAGCAGACCTGACTATTCAAAAAAAAAAAAAAAAAAAAAAAAAAAAAAAAAAAAAAAAAAAAAAAAAATTTTCAAATCAAAAGGAAAAATATTTCAAATCAAAAATCTGCAAAAAATCAAAAGATTAAAACCTGACTGTTCAAAAAATAAATAAAAAATTAAAAATTCGAAATTAAAAAAAAAAAGGTAATTATTAAAAAGTGTATTTTTGGCTTTTTATATTTTCGGACTTTTAAACTTTATAAATATTTCAAATCAAAAATCTACAAAAATTAAAAAAAAAATCAAAAGATTAAAACCTAACAATCAAAAATAAATAAAAAATTCAAAATTCAAAATTCGAAATTAAAAAAAAAAAAATTAATTATTAAAAATTGTATTTTTGGACTTTTACAAAAGCTAAATATCTCGAAAGTTCAGGTATTTGTTTGTCTCAAACATAAATTTGTGTAAATTATTTATATTTATATTTCTCGATTGTTTTATATGGTTTTGTGCGAGGGCAGTATTACTATTAATAAAAATGCCGCGTCCTAGAAGATCTAATCTTTCCCGGCGGACCCATAATGCAATTAGGCAACGGAATAGCGTGAGTCAATTATCTGACGAAGAGCGAGAAATCGCCCGAGAAAGGCTCCGCGTTAGTACCCAGGGAAGAAGGGCCTTAATTCGTGCTTCTCAAAGAGAGGCAGCCCGTGAAATGGCAATAAGAAATGGTTCAAGGATTGATTTGAATCGAGCAGCGTTTCGATATGATTGCACCATTGATTACAGCTTGAATCGTTTAGTTTGCATTGGTCCAATGGACGTTGTTTGCTAGCATTGTGGCGCATTGAAGTTTGCTGGTGAAACGCCCGGTTTGTGCTGCCTTAGTGGTAAAGTGACATTGCCATTAGCGGTCACCATAGCCATTGCGTTCCCTGCTTTATGGCGAAACACTAGAATCACGACATTTTCTAGCGAACACTCAAAAATACAATGCCTGTTTCCAAATGACATAATTTGGGGCGGAAAATATTGGAGACGGATATTTAAGGTAATTTACGTTAAAAATTTTATTTTCTATGACTGCCAAAAAAAAATTTTGAATAATGTAGTTTGTTAGATTTCTGTAAATAGTGTTTGTAAATATAACTATAACTATGGCTTTGAATTTAAAGATTCAAGGCCAGATTTGCCATCGCATTGGATCATTGCAACCTATTGAAGATGCACAGCAAAAATTCTTGCAAATATACTTCATGGGGAATATGGAAGAACAACTTGACCGGCGTCAAGAAATGAACACAGCTATGAAAAGAGCAATTCTCCATGATTTGCATGCTTAGAAATTTAAACCAACCAAAACTGTGCAATGGAACGCGTTTGGTGATAAGAAAACTGATGAGCAATGTGATTCACGCGTCGATACTCAAAGGAAAATTTAAAGATGAGGAAGTTCTTATTCCTAGGATTCCGATGAGCTCAACAGATATGCCCTTTGAATTTAAACGAATTCAATTCCCGCTTCGTCTTGCCTTCGCCATGACGATCAACAAGTCACAGGGCCAATCTTTGACTATTTGTGGCCTCAATCTAGAAAATGCGTGTTTTTCTCATGGTCAATTGTACGTGGCATGCTCACGTGTTGGCAAACGATCCGCATTATTTGTTCTTGCACCCGACCAAAAAACGAAGAATGTCGTTTACAACAAGGTGCTTGAATGAAAATCCGATTAATAAATTTATCAGTGTATCCCAGCCTGAACAACATAGCTTTCAACAATTTTTTACCTAGAAATAATTTAGAGGGCAATGCAACGTTTGCCGGGCCAGCTAGTAATATTTAAGATAAACAGCCTAACAAAAATAAAAGTCATTTAGGTGTAGGTAAAAAAAATATATATATATTATGTAATTTAAAAAAAAAAAAAAAAATATATATATATATATATATTAGTCCTGTTCGAATATGGAATGCAATAGTCTATTCATTACAAATACAGTTCCCTATGGTCTAGAATAAAGTAGACGGAGATATCAAGAGTGTTTAAATCTATTCAAATAAAAGACGTAAGTTTTGTACATTTTAAAATAGTTTTATTTTTATGTCATATTCGTACATGTTTACATATGTTGTCGTTTGTTTTGATTTATTTATAGTTGTATGCATTTGTGGTTTTACAGCTTATAAACATTGCATTCGCAATAGAACCCATATCATTACATAAGTACGGATCTCATTAAAAACTATTTATGTTATTTATTTTTTACATGGAATGCAGTTAAACTCTTTGCGCCCCCCCTAGCCCCGTACTACAAACATTGTATTGCATTTTGATTGGAAAATCATAAAATATTTATATATGATATATATATTTAAAAAAAAAAAGAAAAACAAACAAACAAAAAACAAGTATATAATTTGTGCTAAGTATTTTTGCTTTTTTTTCTTACTTTTGTTTGCTTTTGTGTTTTAATGCGCGGGCTTTATTATTATTATTATTATTATTAGATTTTTTTTCTTGTTATAGTTTTTATTTTTACTAAAATTTGTCATGCTAATTCAATATAATTTAGGCTTATGGTCTAGGTTCACATAGACTACCGATAGGTTCTAGAATGCACTAACCTTAGCTTAGCAAAAAGTACAGCATAAATAATTACATTACATTTACGTATAAGTTTACTTTTTCTTCTGTTTTTCATCGTTGTTATTTTATTGTTTTTAAAATTGATTTGTATTATTATTTTAGGTTTTAACAATTTGCGCATTGCTTAATTTAGGTTTCAAGTTGTAATGCACACTTAAGCTAGGAGACAATATGTTAAGGACTTGTTATAGTTCTTTTGATTTACAGACATAAGACTGATACGATAATCGAATAAAAGATAACATTGAGAGAGCGTCTGGTTGGGGCTTTGCTATAGAAATTGTGCTAAGTATTTGAAATTGAGCCACATTTTGCCAGCTAGCCAAATTCCCTGTTTCATCTCCGAATTTGTTCTCCAAATTGTGAAATGATTTTCGATTTAAGAAATAAACAAAACGAGCAAAGCAAAACTTACATCTTGTTTCTAAGTAGCTCTCGAGCCAAACAATTTATATATTTAAAAATGAAACACAAACATAATAAGGCGCCGATTGAGAGTGAGACGCTCTGCTATATACAAACTGAACGAAGCCTTATAGAGGACACAGATATACATACATACATATATATATGTATGTACATAGATGCCATGTGCTGGTAGCTTTTAAGTACATGAATTAGAATTAGAATTAGGCATTAAACGAAAACTAATTTTAGTAGAAATCACTTTGAAATTATTGCAAATATTACGTTTGTTTCAAATTGGTTTTTGTTTAACCTATTTATGTTTTAGTTAGTTTGTTCGTCTGTGCGGACTTAGAGCTATAATTTAAGCTAGACTTATGACTAATTGCTTTTCGAATACTGCTTAGAGAAAGAAGTTTATCATACTGGACGTCTCGTGGCAGCAGCTATCGAAAGTTAACTCCAGATCCTTGCCCCAGCTCCGAGCCCAAGGCTCAAGCTGTGTGTGTGTGAGCGTGTGTGTGTGTTTGTGAGTCGGTGTGTGTGTGTGTGTGTCTGTGTGTGCAGGCAGGTCTAGAGAGAACTAGACGAGTGCGCACAGTTCCACCTCCAGTATCATAAACCCAAATGAGCCGCGCTCCAGCTACGGCTCATTTCTCAGCTTAACACGAATCAGTTGCAAACAAGAAGCATCGTCTTTGATGTTGGTCGATCGACAGCGGCGGCGGATTGCGGATTGCGGATGCAGATTGCGGATGCGGATGCGAATGCGAGGCAGTGGCAAATGGCAAATGGCGCAGGCACCGGCTCAGCAGCAGAACAAATTACAGCCAACAATGTCCGCTTTGTACTCCAGCTCCAGACCCAAATCTGAATCGGGCTCACAGTCCGAGTCCAGCAGCGGATCAAGTGATTGCGACTGTGTCTGCTGTGACTGCTGTGACTGCTCTGACTGCTGCTGCTGCTGCTGCTGCTGCCTGATGATAACCTGAGATCAGAACTCTTGAGGATATTTAATGCAGTCGGCATTGGTATTGCTGGCATTGGCCACCGCCGCGGCGGAGCTGAACAGCGAGTTGGGACCGTTGCCGGTGCCAATGGTGCTGCCAGGTCCGCCGTTGGCATTGGCGCCGACGCTGACGCTGCCCAGCACCGATGCCGATGCGGTCGGATCCTGAGGGCCCTGGGACTGATAGCCGCCGGCCACGCTGGCCGCTGCCGCCGCCTGATATGGTTCCTGATACAACTGATTGAGTCTCTAACCAGTACCCGAAAAGTGCCACGCGTCCTATGCGCTCAGATGCGCAAACTGTGACGGATGGATATCGAACTGGTGATAGGGATGGCCGTAGGGGCCCATGTGGTATGGCACAATGTTCATCGATGCCATTTTGTGCTCCTTCTTCCACTTCATGCGCCGATTCTGGAACCAGATCTTGATCTGTCGCTCCGTCAGGCATAGCGCGTGCGCGATCTCAATGCGTCGCCGGCGCGTCAGGTAGCGATTGAAGTGGAATTCCTTCTCAAGTTCCAGTGTCTGATAGCGGGTGTATGAGGTCCGTTGTCGTTTCGTCTCGCCATTGGCATTCACAGTACCTGCAATATCGAAAAGAACAATCCTGCGTGAGTAAATGGTGAAATGGGGTTTTTTTTTAGAGCTTTTACGCTAATTGAAAAAAGTCTTTAATATCTGATGAAATCAAAGTTAATTTAATATAAATCTATATTGTTGGCATAATGCGTATTGATTATCTAAAATTTATTATTTTACTTATTATATTCATAAGTAAAATGTGATATTCGGAGAGCTTAATAGAAATAGTCTTTAATATCGCTTACATTTAATTACAGTTAATAGAAATTTATATTGTTGTATGCAGTATTAAAATTTATATAAATTTTTTAGAACAAATTTTTATTATTTACTGTAAAAAATATTTGCAATATCATATATTATTATGCATAAACATTTTTCTTGCACATATTGAAAATAAATAATGGTTATCATCGTCATCATCGTGATCGTACGCGCTATCGATAGAAATATAGTTATCAGTAATATCAGTAACATCAATTCTATCATTATCATTATCATTATAATTTGTAAATAATTGATTTCCCATAATGATTCGCTGACTTAATAATTTATTGAACATTTTGAAGAATTATGTTCTTTAACGAAAATGATATGCACATGCCATTTTGATTGCTTCCAAATTTCTTAGCAATTTATCGATATAGATATTCTTTAAGTGCGGATTTTATCATTATCATCATTATCATCGTTATCATGAGCATTGGCATTAGGAGTATAATTATCAGTGCTATCAGTATTAATCATCATACATTTAATCAATGTAAATCAATCAATCGGACTTAATAATTTATTGAACATTTAGAACAATAATTTTCTTAAACGAAAATGATATGCATATGGCATTTTTATTACTTCCCAATTTTGTAGCAATTCATCGATATGGATATAATTTAGGACAAGTTGCTCTCGTTTACTCGATGTCGTTCGTCGATGTCTTATTTCACAGCTTTACACTTCGCTCCGATGGGGTGTTTCTGGTGAATCGTGAAACATTGAAGTGGACAAGGCACCGCTGAGGCAGTTAATTTGCTGGTTTTCCAGTTTTGTTTTCTTGATTTTCTGCAACGTTGCGCATTTCATAAATGTGACGTGTCAAGCGGCAATTTAGGTTTCACTGCCAAAAAGATTTTTCATTTTATTGTTGTTAGTCGAAAAATCAACAATAACAGAGCAGCAGAGTAGCAGAGCAGCCGAGCGGAGGGGCAGGCGCGAAGCACGACAAGTATCACTCTAGACTATATAGGCTATATGGACTCCTAGACCTCTAGACCTTAGACAGCTGTCGCTGCTTGCCAATCGAGGGTTGGGAACGCTGCTCGATTTCACTGTCTTCCACCCACTGCTGATGGCCATAGATAATGACAATTTCCGAGTTTCATTCCGATCCTCCTACCTCGCCAGCGACTATTGTCATCTTTGGGCCTGCCCGAGGGGGCGTTCGTAACGCGTCGTTCATAATGAGGGGGCGGACTGTGGCAAAGTAGACTTTTAAAAGCCATTTACCGTGGCGTGTTATTATGGCCAACTCAATTGGCCCGCCCGGTATTCAACAACAATAAACAGCAAGCCAAAAAAAAAAAGAAAGGAAAAACTTAGAGAATGAAACAAACACACACACGCACACACACAGAGAAATGTGTGGCAGTCAGTCAATGTGATAGACAGGCCAAGTGAGGAGCGTTTCTGTCAGCAGCACTTTGGGAAAGCCGACAAATGTTCGCTTCTGGACCCCTCGCACGCCCCAATGAGCCTATATGGGTCATGGCCCATTGCTGAACGGCAATTGGATCTACAAACTTGCTGTCGCATTTCGTTCATTTGCATTGCTCGACTGCAAATGCTCGACGCGCTGATGCCGGACTTTCATATTAGTTCAACAGCTTTGCTCAAGGTCTACGTAAATATCTATAGCACCTAAATTGAGTGAAGGAAGTTTGGGAAGCTTTTCTATGAAAATGTGATTGCATAAATGATTTAAATGGGAATATTGATATATTCATAATATGAATAAATATTACTGAAATATACTTTAAATTTATAAATTATAAATAATTATATTTATTTTAAATACATTTTTTTCATGCCTTCTTTCTCTGTCTCCCTTTTATTTATTTATTTCGTTAAAATATTAAAGTAGCCTTGCTCATGATTCAGTTCAATTTAAATTTTAAGTAAACAAAAACTTTTGCTCGCATTTGCCACTCAATATGCCCTTCTCTCTCCCTCTCTTTCACACACAGTCTCTGCCTTACTACTGCTGTCTCTGTCTGTTGAGGATGCGCGCAACCAAACTTTTTTTAGTTTTTAGTTTGTATTGGTTTAGCTCTCCACGTGACGTTGTCGTACGATGTCGGTTCACATCAATCAGAGGGAAATCTAAATGGAATTTCTGATTAAAGTTGAAATTAATTACCGCTCATTTAATTAAAGTGAATTTGAGTGTGGCAAATGCCGAAACGGCGGTTGCCAAAACACACACACACACACACACACACACACGTATGCTGAGACACCCACACTTATGGCAGACCTGAAGAGCACTTTTAGCCTCTTGGTCACGCCGTAACGGGTTAAAACTAATGACCACGTAAACAGTTGGGCAGACAGTAACCAGACAACGACATCAACTTCATCACTCATTCGGATCAGCAACAAAGAGAGCGAGAGCGAGAGTGAGAGAGAGTGAGAGAGAGTGCGACACTTTGGTGGCAAATGGAATTGCAGAAACTCTTAGCGCAAGTCCTGACCCAGTTTGCCTCAGTTAGCAGGGCTGTCAGTCAGATTATCAACTATCAAATTTGATTCACAAGCTAATATCTCTCGCAAGCCATTAGAACCGAGTCCGAGCTGTCGGTTTCAACTTTGCAGACGGCTTCATGCAACATTCAGTGGCGTTTGATGTATGAAGTGCAGACGCAGCTTCAGACACTAGGCACTTAGCTCTCATACACTACTGACCTTGCCCAGCTCTCTTGCCCCGAGCCGAGCATTGTGAGCGGAAAATCAATATGAATCGCTCGCCGCGCGCACTTGGCGGACATTTCTCTCTGCTCCTGCAAAGTCGGACCGAGGCAGGGCCATTTACAATTGTCAAACGCTGCTGTCATATGGTGTTGCAATTTGTTTACACATGCAACAAACACTCACAGCTGCAGACGCTGCCTCTGCGCAACTGAGAGAATGCGTGCCAAAGTATCGGGGGGATTGCAGAATGCAGAGTGTAGAATGCAGAATCGTATAGCATTTTACCACTGCTTCAGGGACTTTGATCAAGTATTTCACACTAGAAATAATAAAGAACAAAGTTTCAGCTATATAAAATTATAAAAAAATTCAGAGAAAATGTCTTATATTACTTTTTTGTAAATTTATATTATCATATTATGAGTATTGTTATTATTATTAATACTATTATTAATATTTTTTTTCGTTTGTTGTCATTTATACATCATAATGAAAGCTTTTTAGAGTGTAAACAGTTTTTTAGCAATCACTTTAGATTTATTATTATTTTATTTATTTACTATTATTATTATTTTTTTCAGTTTCTAGACTTAGATATATATTTACTTTCGTTATCTTAAAGAAGATTCCATATAGAACAGACTGAAATTTCTGGCTGTAGGGCTATGAACAATTTCCGATTTATGTCTTTAATCTTAGTCTTGGATATTTTAAGATTTTTTATGACGTGCTACTATTTTAGAGCATTCTGTGGCCCATGTTGTGCTTAAGATGTCTCTTATTTCCAGCTAAAAGATCAGCATGTGGCTAAGCCAATTGAAACCGAACTGATTCAAATTCTTGGCAACCCGTTTAGTGAACCACTAAATGTCAACAAGACTCGGCAGGGATTGGAGACACATATGGATATGGGTATTGGTATGGGCATGGGAATGGGAATGGGAACGGGAACAGGAACGGGAACGGGAACGGGTGTGTCACTGGGACTAACTACATGGCTACATAAGTAGCGCATCGCTGTCGCTTGTCGTCATGGCCAGGCGCAAAGCCCCATCAGTTGACAGCAGTTTGGCTGAGGCACTGCCGCGGTCGCTAGTCACTTCCACTGGCGGCATCTGTGGCACCTGGCATGTCATATCACTTATCGTCGAAGTAGGGGAGCAGGGCCTGTGCCTGGGCATGGGCATGGGCATGTCGACTCTTGACAGCGCCAATGAGCGAACATTCGAAGCGTTTTACAACTTTGTGCCCATTTCGCTGGCCGTCTAGGCGGATCGTGAAATACTATATAGATATATTGGATTTTGCATACACACACACAGACGCACATGCATACGTTTATATTTATATTTGACTTTTTGTTTGGTCTTTTGTTTTGATCTTTTGCATTTAATTTTCATGTAAGATGACGTCAAAGTCAAACGCTGACAGCCGCTTAACATATCAGTTGAAATTTTTTGAAATTTGGTGCATGCAAAAATGTGCAACAGAATTTATTAAGTGCCACAGCGAAAGAAGATGAAGAAGACGAAGAAGGCGAATGAGATGAAGAAGAAGACAGCAACTCTGCAATTCAAATTGCCATTGTCTGTGGCACGTTTTGCATACCTGAGCGAGTCAGCGGGCGAGGGTGTTGGGGAGAGAGGCTAGGGGACAGTTGATCATGTTGTGATTGACACAGAATTAGCATACGCATGCAGGTTCAAAGTTAAGCTCAAAACCCTTGGCCTAGGTCAGCAAATGCCAGGCGAATCTCCACTGGAGGCTGTTGCTCGAGCCAACAGTTCAAAGTTTAATCGTTTTTTTTTTCTTGTTGTTCCTCGATTCTCCTCGCCGGCTGCTGTCGCTGGCTCATAGCAATAAATACAACGCTTGCGGCTTGTCACAAACACTTGTAACGCTCATTTGTCAGCGGCCGGCGTCAGTCCCGCTCCAAAGGCAGTTGAAGTTGCGGGAAAAACAGGCGAACATCGTCAGCGTAATCAGCCGCGCAACGTGTGCGGCACGTTGATCAGCTCGGAGTCCAGCTCGGAGTCCAGTCACCGTCTTGCAGCTTGCATCTGGGATGCGATCTTATCGCTCAACAGCAACAACAACAGCGACAATATTGTAAGCGTGTTTGTTGCTCTGAAATGCGACAACAATAACAACAACAACAAGAATAACATCAGCGATGCATCAGAATTTTTGCGCTCGAGATCGCGGCTAAAACTTCATAAATCAACGCACTTCCGATTACGCAAGCGGCCAATGCCACAGCTCGCTGCAACTTGTTGCTGCCTGCTGCAGCAGCTACTTAGCAACCGGCTAATGAGTCGTTTACCAAAAACCATTATCAGTGTCAAAATGCAGCCAAATGATCATCAGTCATAAGCAAGTGCCGCGTCGGCTATTAGCCGCATGCGCTGCGGGGCAACAAAAATGCTGTTCCAAGTGTTAGAAATGCTGTCATATCGAAATATCATATATTCTTTTTCGATTATCTATTCAATTCGGAAATGTGTTTAGTTGTATTTAAATTGAATCAATTGTATAGGTTATTTGGTGTTTCCAAAGCAAACCAAAAAAATGTATACTGTACAATCTTATAAAATTAAATGAAACAAAATAAAGGAATATAAAAAATAAATAATTAAAAAATAAAATAAATAAGACAAGATAAATTAAAATAAATATAACAAAAAATAAAATAAAATACAAAATTTTAAATAAAATACAAAAAAAATAATAATAATAAAATAAATAAATATTAAAATAAGAATAATCATAATAAAAAAAAATTAAAGAAATAAGATTAAATAAAAAGGTGGAAAAAATAAATTTTTATTTTTTGTTTTATTGGTTTTTTGAACAAAGTTGTTTTAAATAATGTAATAATTTATATATGATATGAATATAAATGCACTTAGCATTTTTTACATATCTGAAAACATGTTTTTTATGCAAAGGAAAAAAACTTTGTATTATTTATGCAGTTTAAAACATTTACAAAAATTGTTGATATAAATAAATATATAAATAAATCAGACAACAAAGTGCGAGATGGCGCAGAAGAAGAGCGAGAGAGAGAGAGAGAGAGAGAGAGAGAGAGAGAGAGAGACAGTAAAGGAACTTCAACTGGAACTGGATTCGGGAGAGAGAAACGTGCGTGGCAGGCGGGGTCATATTGGCTATGCTCGAGCTATGCTGAAAGAGATAAATCTTGAGGCGGCGGCTGCTGCGGCGGCGGCGGCTGCGATCGAGGGGCGCGTCAAAGGGGCCGCTGGGGTCGACATGTGCAGCGGGTTAATTTCTTTCGGAAAAGGAAAATTAATCAAATATATAGCGGCTATAATAGAGCGTTTGTGTGTGTGTCTGCCTCACATTCCTTTAGTGATAAATGATGAGCGGGCAGTTTTGTGCAATGCGACAAATGATGTGACATTTGTGATAATGAAAGTGTTGCAGCAGCACGGGCTACAAATAGATACGCCTGAATGATGAATGGATAGGAAGAGAGCGAGCGAGAGAGAGAGAGAGAGAGAGGTGAGAGATATCTTGCATGTGTGCGCGAGTGTGTTAACAGGTGTTTTGGTTGAAGGACTCCTTGTTCACACACCATTAAAGCGCTATTAAATCGTAGTTACAACTGCAATTGTCAGCCAACAGCCAACAGACATCAGCCGAGAGCCAACAGCAACAACTGTATCTGTAGCGTATCTTATTGCCGGACTCATCATTAATCACGGCCCAAATAAAGAGAGCTGCAGCCGTCAGACGGTGGTCAGCATCATAAAAAATGTTCAATATATTAAAAAGCAAGAAACGGTAGCAATTGCCACAACACTAGCGACCCGCCCTTCCCCCTTGCTCCAGCTGGGCTTCATCTGCATCATCGGCCATTGGCACCCACGAAAATGGTTTGAGCCGCATGTTCTTATAGACTTGTTTTTTTTTTATTATTATTATTTTGTTGTTGTTGTTGTATTATTCACTAGCCACGTTTTTGTGTGCGAATTGTGCGTGCCTTTGGCTCTGTTGTTCCTGTGCTGTTCATCGGCGTCTTTTGGCATTTTCTCTCAGCTCGCGTGGCTGCCTTTGGTTTCGTGAAAAATGGAAATTATGTCAAGAAGTAAATTGATTATTTCGCTTTAAAGCATTTCTCAATTTATATTCCGTGTTCGTTGTCAACACGAACACATTCAGTTCGTCAGCACCACCAACAACAACAACATCAACAACAATAGTTGCCTGCCTTTTGCATGGCAGTTGTTTCCATTTTTTGTACATTTTATTTTTTTGTTTTTTGTTTTTTTGGTTTTCCAAAAGCCATTCAACTGAAATGACATCATGTGCTCCGAACTTCTCGCCCAGCTCAAACAGCTGATGCCGCGCCAAATTAAGCGCGCTCTGAACCCTCACAGCTCCCCAAACAATTGGAAGCATATGGTTTCCGGTGCCAAGCGCCTTGGTCCACTTGCCAGCAGGAGCAGGAGCAGCAGGAGTAGCATTCGCCATTCAGTAAGCAGGTTTCATATTTCAAGTGTGTGAAAAAAGCAGCTGAACAAAATGTGGCCGAAATCTTTAGCCAGTGGTCAGATGTGCAGTGAAATTTGTATACATATTAGTATTTATTGAAATGCTTAAAAAAGCGCTTTGATATATGTATTACATTTGTTAGCGTCAAGAGCGAATTTATTCGAAATTTTATAGTTCACAAAAAGCGAGGATTCTGCAGAACTGAACAGGTTGTCACTATAATTGTTTATCTGATTAACTTAAGAGCGATCAACGTGTTGGGAATTGTAAGGAACTAAGAACTGGCTAAAATATATAAAAATATATATGTATCAAATTATATACATTAATTTAAATGTATACGATGAAATATGAATTAATTCAATATTCACAAATTAAGTATTCAAAGTAAGTAAAATATTTTTTTTTTAATTCTACCATTCAAAAAAAAAAAAAAAAAAAAAAAAAAAAAAAAAAAAACATAAATGTATATTAATATATATTTATTTATTTATATTTTTATTTTTTTATTTTGTCTTTTTTTTTTATCCAAATTTAAGGAATATATTTATTTTATTTTATAAAATAAAATAACAAAATAAAAAAAAAATAATAATAATAATTATAATAATAATAATAATAATAATAATGAATAATTAACTGTAATACCTACATTTATATCACATTATTTTGTGTATTTAATATTGTATTTTTAAAAACTCACAAACCTTAAATTCTATTGCTCTTTTATAGTCGTAATTAAATTGAACGCCCTCAAATCCCACTCAACAGGTTGTTTGGCACTTGGAACTTAAGTGCTTTTTGGTAGGATTAAGTCCCCACAGCTACAGCCGCAGCTCAGCTGCCCCAGAGACACGTGTCTGTGCTTGACTCACACCCCCGGGGCGATAGAAAGCCACCCTCAGAGGACTGGCAACTCGAAAGCAATAATTGTTTTACGATTCGAAACAGTTGCCTCACCTTTTTGGGTTGGTCCTGGCCCAATCGTAAGGCCGCGCAGCATAATGAGCCGGGTAACAAATTGTGGCACTGCCTGCGCATTGTGTTGAAAATATAATAAATGAATTATCTGCTTAATTAATGAGCTTTTAATTTTTAATGGCGCGTCGCAGGCAGCGCCAACAGGCAACTGCCAACTGCCAACTGGCAACTGGCAACTGCAAACAGACGAATGCCACAGAAAGTTTGTTTAACTCTTGTACTCGTTATTCTTTGGGATCCCAAAACAAGAAACTCGGCTCAACATGGCCAGAGTTGGACAGAGAGCTGCTCTGCTGTGTTATCAAGCGATGCGTATCTTTTAGATACAATTTTAATGTGGCTTCTTGCAAATTATTTATGCGCGCATTTTCGCGCAGATAATTATCGTTTATCTTTGATTTAAGGAGAGGACCTCTCAGAAGCAACATTGCTGATTGTTTCGGCAGATGCTGTCTCACTCTAGCTGAAACAGTACAAGTGTGCGAATGTGTGTGTGTGTGTGTGTGTGCTTGTGTGTATGTGTGCATGTTCGCATTCAAAATGACTACCTCAGTTAATTATGGGGCTCCCGAGTAGGGAGCGAGCGTCGCGCATGCGCACATAAATTAGCTGGCGTGCCAACAAAACCGGTTCCTCTCCCTCTTTCTCTCTATCTCTCTCTCTTTCTCTCTTTAGCCTATGGGCCATGTAAAGAGCGTCTAAAGAGCCGTCTGGCCCACCGTCGAGTACCTGTGCACCCATTTTTAATGAGTGTCCTGTCGTCTGCAGTTGAATGAACGCCGCCGCCTGCGTCTTCGTCGTTGTCTGGGCTTCTGGACTTATTTTCGCCATGTCCATGATTAAGTGCGAGGTCTTTGACTGGCGCTGAAGAGCACAAAAAACGAAGAGCAGCAAAAGACGACGACGAAGAAGAAGAAGACGCCGTAGAAGAAGAAGTCAACTGGCTGAGCAGCCAGAAGCCAGCAGCAGGCAGCGTGTAATCAATCAAAGGCACGAAACAGAATTTTAAAAAGAATTCATTGACTTTCCATTAATAATTTCCTTTGTAAATTGCATCCTGTGGCAATTGTTGTAATTGTGATGAATTCTTTATTAATGCACATACACACAAACACACGCACATACACACACATATATATATTCACTCGCAGTTAACTGCTGGTCTTTTTCCAGCTACTGTCCAGTCAACGTCAACGGCAATGGCGTTAGCTTCAATTATGTCTCTTGCAGATAGCTTCGATTGGCTCCCTCCGCCCCTTCTCTTCTCTTCATTGCATTGTCTGAGCTCGGAGGCTGCTCAATTGGCGCTTGAGCGATGCTCTTTAATTTACCAGCATTTATGATTTTGATGATGCATTTAAATGAAATTATCTCTACTGCGAATCAGAATATATTGCTTAATAAGTGTATTAGATGGTTCTTCGAGCCAATAAATGCAATCAATCTTCATCAATAATTGTATTTTCTTGACAAATTACGCGGATAAGAAATTATATTGATGGCACCTGCTTATGTGAATTCTATGAACACCTATTGAAGTGAGAATAAATGTTGCAACGGAAGCTAAATTAAATAGCTTTACATCAATTTAATCATTTAATATACTGCAATTACAATTACAATTATAATTTATATGAAAATATACTACTTTCCTGTGCTGTCATCTATCATTATACATATAATAATAATATAAATATTATTACTTAAAAACGAAATGTTTTACTAAAATATTAAAGAAAATATATTATTTATATTTTTAAAAATATAAAAAAGAGAACTGACAAATTTTTCTCTGTTAAATTTTGATAGCAGAGCAAGGTTTCGATCCTCGGACCTCTGGGTTATGGGCCCAGCACGCTTCCACTGCGCCACTCTGCTCATGTTCGGCGGCGTGACAAAAGCTAAATAATACAGCACTTTGGCAGAGCGAGCAGTGCAAACAGGTAATCTGGTTATGGAAGATTGAAATGTTACCTTATTTTATTTAGCATAACTTTATTTTTATTTTTTTACTTTATTTTTTTAAATTATTTATTTTGTTCAACTTGTGTTCGGTGTTTTTACCGGTTTTATTGTTACTTAAGGTGCTGTGCGCTAAGCCATTCGCATTTAAATGTAGACATTTAAATAGAAACAGATACAAATATAGATACAACTGGGTACAAGTGGAGAATTGTTTTGGGTGCCATCAGCAACAACAGCAAAATTAACTTGAAATTTAAGTTAAAAACGTTTGCAGCGACGTTTTTAAAAAACAAAAGTATTCAACATGGCTGCCAGCAAAACCAACAACAACAACAACAGCAGCAACAACAACAGCAACAACAGTAACAAAAACAGCAACGAGTGTAGAAAGAAAACAACAACAGAAACAAATCGAGGGACTGCGGAGCTGCGGCGCTGATGAAGATGAAGATGGTGAAGTCAGGCGCGGAACAAGTTTTAAACTTGCTACAAAGGTGTCTTAAAAAATCTTTTAATTTCGACGCAGCGTTTTGGTTGCCGAGCTGCAAATTTGCTGTACTCAGCCAAAAGGCACGGGGTGCTGTGCGGTGGGTTGTGTGTGGTAAGGGGTAAAGGGGTGCTCGATGCTGGCTGCCGCGACTGCATCCGCCCGCCTTTTAATGAAGCGCGAAGTGCAGCGAATGCGAAAGAGGGCAAAATTGAAAGTAAAGTAAGCCAAATGCATCCCACTGTACGGACAACAACAACAACAACAACAATAAGAAGAAGGAGCACAAGTTCCAGTTTTTCAGTTCCAGTTTCAGTTAGCTCCAGTGCTGTTCCCTGTTCTGGCCCAAGGGCAGGCTGCGAACAAATTGCAATTGTTGCCATTGCATTGGCGCTGTCATTTGTGGCCAGACCCAAACACACATACACGCCCAAATACACACATATACATTTACACATACTCAAACAAATACATCTAGGCACAGCTCGCTTGTTGTTTCTGTTGCGGCTTAGTTTTTATTTGTGGTTCGGCCTCGTGGCAGCATGTCTTCATTGCAGCTTTTAGCTTTTGACCCCCTGAACTCTAACTCGTTTAACACACCATAAAGAGCAACAACAACAACAACAACAACAATCCTTTCATTTCATATGCAAGCACAATCAAGCAAAGACTGCGGAAAATTATGGCCAGGAAAAGCAAAGTGGAAATGCCAGACATTTAAATCGAATTGGCTTGAGGTGGCAGCGGCCCTCCTTACGTGTGTGTGTATCTGTGTGTGTTTGTGTGTCTGTGTGTGTGGTTTTAATCTGCAAAATGTAAGCCACTGCTGCACGTACAACCAGCCAGATACAAATGCCGGCAAAAGTATCTACCAGATACATGTTGCCACACTTAAGCGGGGGCAGCACACACACAGGCACACACACTCTCACTTAGACGACTGGAGGCCACGCGTGTAACTCAATTTTCAATGGTGGACAAGCAGCTCGACAAAGTGCGAGGGCTAGGTATGGAATGGGTGGGCAGGCAGCTCACGTACAGCGGAGGGGGAAATGGGAACGAGCCGTGGGTTTGTCTACTCAGTCAAATAGTTTGCCGCCTGCATTAATAATTCACAATTTCATCTGGAATTGTATGCGATTTGTGATGCTTTTCGCTTAGCTGTTGCCTCACTTGGCATTGGCCAAGTCAACCCAAGCCAAACCAAGCCAAGCCAAGACGACGCCCCAAGACCGTTCCACAGCGTCGCGCTCTGCCTCGTGGCCACGCTGCCGCCTGTTGCTGTTTTTGTTCCTTTCTTTTTCGGTTTTTCTTTTTAATCTTTACTTTTTTGCACCTTATTTTTTTTGGTGAAGTCAACTATCGTACAGTGGAGAGTGTGCGATAAATATATCAATAAATATACGTGATTATATATTATATACAAAAAACACGAAGTATAAACATAAAATTCAACAAATTTTTCTAAAATATTTAATTTCTAAAAATATTTATTATTTCTTTCTGCTGATTTCATAAACTTTTCAGAAATATAACATTGAAAAAATATTTCTACTTGTATATTGTAAATATCTATAAAAATATTAATATTTTCACTGAAATCATTTGTCAGCTTTCTGCTTTACGGTTTATTTTATAGAATTTTACTTTTCTGCTCATTTCATAGGCTTTTAAGAAATACAAAATTAAAAAAATATTTGTATTTATATATGGTTAATATTTTTGTATATATATGATAAGTTTATAACTTTAAGATATATAAAAATATTTTTATTATATATCGTACATAATTTTATAAATCAAATATATAAAAAATATGTATATTAACATTAAAAGCTTTTGTGCACCTTTTACTTTACGATTATCCAATTTTACTTTTATGCTCATTGCAATGACTTTTCAGCCCACTGTGCGCTTGGCGTTTATCTCCGTTGCGTCATTTCGCTTTAGTTAATGCGGCCGTAGATTAATATTCTATGCGTATCGCGGCGTTATCGAGCAGGTAGTCGCTCCACTCACGGGGAAATCGGGAGCTGGGCAACAGGGCAGCTGGGCAGCCGGGCAATGGCAATTTGCAGATGTGCGCCAATTTACGCCTGAATTTGATAAATTCGCATGCGGTGCCGGCGTGACATTCAGTTGAATTTATGGCTCGCACTTTTTCACCATTCAAATCGCAATTACTTTGCGTTATTCGCAATTTAATTTGCTCGACTGCAATCGCAGTATTCGTAAGATACAAATCGTGGCATAGTTGCACCGCTTGAGCTGTTTGCTCTCTAAACAATGGCGCGATAAACAACAAAAACGAAGCAGAAAAAAAAACTCTCTCTGAGTTCTCAAAGGGGGTGCACTCATTAGAGAATATCATAGACTAATGAACTAATGAACTAGTCGTGTATACAATTTTTGCGTATTTGTATAAAGAAGCGCCCATCTAGATCTGAGCATCGGTAGCTGTATCTGAATCTATATCAGTATCTCTGTCTGTATCTCTGCATCTGTGCCGCTGAGCAAGTGCGCTGCATTTGCATCTATCAGCGCTGCCGCATCATCAGTCATTAGTGGCGCCATTGTTGTTGTTGTTGTTGCTGTTATTGTTATTGTCTTTGTTTCTTTATGCCTCACTTTCTTCCTTTTCATTGTTGGCCTCGCGCGTTTTTATGCGCTTTTATTAACTTTGGCCAAAATGCGGCTGCAGCCACTTGAAGACCTCATCAGCCAAGATTTTTTTTGCTGCTGCCTCATATAAACAAATTCGGCTCGAGTAATCATTCATCTTTTCTGTATAAAAGCTCTAGAAAGTTTATAGAATGAGTTTGGAATGGAATGGAACTGTTAAAGTGTGCTGTTGATTTGGACAATTTGATGAGTGATGTGTATTCAAAGTGCAGGCGAATCAATATGGGTAATACCGCTGACAAACAATAAAGCGGAAAGAGTGTGTATTTAAAAATACATTCAAGTCTGCTGAATCCAGAGAGCATATCATCAAAACATGTTTTAGAATTTGTACAATTTTTAAATACATATATATTTGAGTATTTATCGTTTCATGCATGCCCCTAATGCGCTGCATTCGCAGCAAATGAATTTGAATTCAAGCAAAGTGCTGAGTTTCACATCCGACATAATTCACTTCATGCTCTGCGAGCCGCAGGAATGAATGAGCCCAGAATTCATTAAGAACAATCAGATGTGACTCAAAATATATCAAATACTTATATATATATATCTTATATATATATATATATATTTATCTCTGCATTGTCTGCTGCCAAAATTTTCACGCTTTGTTAGAATTAGTTGAGATGACATTTTAACGAAGAGACGCTGTCTTGCTCTTTGTTAGACATCATAAGACTTTTCGTATATTCATAAAAGTCAGCATATAGGAAAGTTTCTCGACTAAATATATGTATATATTTAGCACAGCTTAAGCACCACAATGGCCCTGCAACACCTTGTGCCGGGAAATTAATTTATATTCCACAACATTTTCAGCACCTTGCGCTGCATTTATGCATTGCCCTGCTGTGCCCTGCTGTGGCTTAGAAAGCAGTTGGATCGGCGGGCAATATAATAACAATCATTATGATTAAACGTAGCTATTTGAAAAGTCGTGTCCAAAGTTAATGAAAATGTAATTGAGCAGCGAATGCAACTGGGTCTGCTTCTTCGGCTCGCCACTTGGCACTGTTCGCTGTCTCTAGGGGTTCGCTCTCTGGGCTCTGGACTCTGGGCTTGGGTCTGTGGGCTCTGTGGGCTCTGGTCTGTGGTGTTGCTGCATGCAATGATCGTGCTCAGGAGCCGCCACATAGACGAGCAGCGTTCGGGCAAACGGAACGAGGGGGCGACGACGCACAAACAGCAGGAGTATAAACAGCAGCAGACACCCAGATCCCGAGCCAGAGCCAGAGCCAGAGTCAGAGCGAGAGCCAGACCCAGAACAGACACTGAAGTTGCTTTTGTTGCCGTTGCCGTTGCCGTTGCCTTGCAGCCATCGTTGCCATATCTTGTACATATCTGACATTCAACTCATTTGCGAACTATTAATTTTGTATAACATCCTGCATCTCAATGTGGCCTTCGGGTTGAACGGCACAAACAAGTTAAACGAAAAACTTCAAATGGCTTTTCGACTTGGCCATTGCAATTTCGCTTAACATTTCGAATATAATAACTGAAATACCGTAAGGTGTTTACAATAGAATAATAGATCAAACTGAAAGCGATATTTGTGGTTCTATGAGCGTGAGCCACTACGAGTCTGTTAGAAATGAATATCATACTCTATGTTATATACATTTCGCTTAACATTTCGAATATAATAACTGAAATACCGTAAGGTGTTTACAATAGAATAATAGATCCAACTGAAAGTGATATTTATGGTTCTATGAACGTGAACCACTGCGAGTCTGCTAGAAATGAATATCATACTCTATGTTATATACATTATACTCTGAAAGGGTTTACTATTTTAAATACACATTCTATATATGCTGCAGTATGTATATCTTGACTTCCATAGATCTTGGGTAGACTTAGAGTCATGTCAAATGAGTTGAGTTTCACACAATTGAAAAGTAATTGATAAATAAATAAAATTTATTTTTTAATCAGTAATGACAAATATAACTTTAACCACAAAGGTATCTATTTATATAATATATTTATATAAATGAAAATAGTTTTAGAATTTGATATGTAAATCAGTTTAGGTAAGGACTTACAATCCACTCAAGTTTTAGTAAGTTGATTCACGTCGTAACAATCTAAATGTAATCTACATCTTTGTATATGTAATTAATCGACAAGGTAGATCGATTTAGCTTCTCGCCCTTTATAACCTTTTCCATGTATTAAAACAATGTAACAACAATGAAAGGGGAATATATTAAAATATATTCCATTTAATAACAATGTTTTATTAATTGCCCGTAAATACGATTATATAAAAACCTTCAAACAATTTCATTTTATCTTTACTTTGTAAATTTGTATTGTTTAAAATTGTGAAAATGTTTTCAATCTTTCACAAATTGGATAAAGTTTTGATTTTCTTTTCATTTATTTGCGGTGCTGCAGCTTGCGTTGGCAGACCCTCGCGCTGGGTTAGCCCAGATGCTTGCCTTCATTTTTGTTTTTGGCTATCGAAATTCGTCTGAATAAAGCCCCACTAATTAGGGTGCAGCCCGCGGACCGCCAGCATTTGGTGACGCGCTTCACAAATTTATTAAATTGACAATTTGTGGTAGCAATCGCGAGGGGGGATGGGGGCGAGCGGGGTGCAGCCTGTTGCAACTAATAAGCATTTGACATTTCTGTGTGCGGGCAGGTATGCCTGCATTTGCATCTCATAGATGCGTTTAGCTCTCGATTCGTGGGCGAACGATGAAGCGCAAAGACCTTTGATGATCTGCTGCTACGAAATCGCTTGGAACGTCGCCAGCTTTGGTCTTGTCAATTAGACAACAACTTCACAAGCTGCCAAGCGATATGTACGATATGATATATAAATCTGTATCTTTGTTTGCCTATATCTATTGCTTTGGCTGCGCATCTTCGGCTATTACGCGGCGCCATTATGAGCTCATTGCAGTCAAGCCATTTTTAACTAGATGCAAAATGCAAAGTGGAACTTGGTGTACTCAGCCTCTGCCTCTCTCTCTCTCTCTCTCTCTCTCTCTGTCTATCTCTGGCTCTGTCTCTCTTGTTGTATAATAAAGGTGTTTCGTAGAATTCCCTCGTTCTCGCCTGACGATCTCTCCGCGTGCAGCGCCTAATTGAGGCGCGACTCGAAGATGGCGTTTAACTTTATTTTAATATGAATATAAAAAAGGCTTGACGTGATTATATGCCATCAACGTTGTTGTAGTTGTTGTAGTTGTAGCTCTTGTTTCAGTTGTTACTGTTGTTGTTGTTGCACCTTCAACATGCACACAAATTTGCATAATTGTTAACATGCTGTTGTTGTAATTGTCGTTGCTGTTGTTGTTCACTGCTGCTGCCGCTGCTTCTGCTGCTGCTGCTGCTGTTGGATTTTAATCAGCGCCTCAACATGCAGTAGCTGAGCTGCTCTACAGTATGTGTTCTGCTTGGCACCTGGGTCCATTGTAGTAGCATTTCTCTAATACCAGTTCAGTTTTCATTTCTCCCCCTCCCTCTGCCATTGCCCCTGCTAATTCTTCTCCAAGTGGGCTCAATTGGGGGGTTTAATGTAACCACTCAAATTGCAATATGTGCAGGCCAGCGCATTGGCATTTAATTAAGACATTTACCATCGAAAATTAAGTTGTACACGAGAGAGAGAGAGAAACAACAGAAACAACTATAGCGCGATAAGAAACATAAAAAACAACCGATTTTTAATTGTTAGCCAGAGCATGGGTGGGGCTGATGTGAGCAAAGGTTATTGACTTTGCTCGTTAAAATATAATAATATACCTAAATATATAGAGCACCCATTGAGAGCGATTATATGGCTTATGAGCTTGTTTATTAAAACTTGAAGTAAAATTAGATATTTGATGAAAAAAAAATAAATAAATAAATAAACTTTATTCTGTCTCTGTTAGGAGAAACAAGAAACAATCTTAAAATCACTTCAAAACAATTTTAAATTTAACATAAAAAGTTATGTCAACATAGTCCAATATATCAATTCAGAGCAAAATTCTTTGCTGCCTTGGCTTATATTTTATATAATTAATTATATAATTAATTCTTGATTAAAGTACAAGACTTGTTATTTAAATGGGTATTTAAAATAAAATTAAATTAACGAAAGAAGCTTGAGGTATTTATATTTTCTACCTGCGTGTCGCCCCAGAAGATGCAAATAAAAGTAAATCAAAATTGTTTATGCAATTAATATCAATTAAATATGAAGCTAGACAATTCTCCTTCAGCACTCGCAATTATTCTTCTATTTATGATAATTGCTGGTGTATAAAAATAAACAATTTGCTTTAGTTAATTTACAATTTCACTTGTGTTTTTGTTCCTCACTTGAGCATAAATAAACATAACTCGCTCTACACACTCACATAAACGCCATCCATTCGAAGAGCAAACATGGCTTTAATTCTGCGGCAGAGGGTTGGACTAATTACCAGTGGCAACGTGTCTATTCATGAATACTCGCACGAACACTCACACATACTCATACACACTCATACTTATTCATGCATGCATCGTGAATATAGACGAGTGCGCTTCACAGCAGATGGATAGAATGCAATTAAACCTCATCGATGCATAAAAACAGATACATAAATTAGCTGCATATATACATATGTATGTATATGTGCGTGTATATGTATATGTCTGCTCAAGATCGTATGCAAATTTCTTTGAGTAGATGCTAAAATTGGCAGCCCGTGTCTGCATTTCGCTGGCTTCATTCATGCTCTTCAATTACCAGATACGAGTAATACGCATCTTGGCCAATTTGCTTAGCTGTGCTGCACTATAATTACTTTTTGCACTTGTTCTCCAGTTATCATTGTTGTTGTTGTTGTTGTTGTTGTTGTTGTTGTGTCGACATTGGCTGCCATGAGTTACAGATACATAAATAATAATAACAATATGCCCCATTGATTGGACTTGGAATCGGCATGAAACGAGTTTTTATACAAATGGAAAATCGCAAAAACGTTTTTCCTGCTTAATCAATATGTATACACAATTGTTGTTGTTGTTGTTGTTGTTTGAATGCAAATGCATAGCAGGGGCCAGAGCTCCTTTCAACTACTCTTTAATTGGCTGACATGTTGTGATTTGGTCTTGTCAAGTTTTCAGCTGCCAACTGGCAATTATTGTTGCCAATTTGTATATTGAGCCATTATTGATACATAAGACTGAATAACTTGGCCAATGCGAGGACTACATAACTAGAGTATCCCACTTCAGGCTAGGCTAGAATAGGCTAGAATTCTATAATCCGCTATATACTAAATCTATATTTAGATAATACAGGTTTCTAGCTGCACATCAACTGCAATTAGCCAGGCCTGCCAACTGGCTGCAATCAGCTATGAACCGCGCTGGCTAAAGAGCGCAATGAAGCGTTTGATCGATGACAGCTCCTTCACGGATATTAATAAAAGTTTATAGGAATTATAGAAACTTGCCAATTGATTTTAAGCAAAGCGAACTACAAGTCGAGGCTAGCTCTCCCCACCTCTCTCTCTCTCTCTCTCTCTCTCCCCCTCTCTCCCCCTCTCCTCCCTCACTCTTTCAGGCCGTGTCTGCCTTCAACTGCAGTCGAATATTTGATTTATGTTAAGCATAAAGGTTAAAGATATTCGCTAATTGATTAATAAGCAGAGCCATAGAGCTCGACTATATATCTAATATTACTGGCCGGATTTTTGAACTGCAGTCAATAAATTTTGATGATGCCTGATGCAATTCGAGCGGGGGGGGAGGTTAGTTGGCTTCGGGTGCTAAAGAAAAATCGGTGTGCGCTGTGCGCGTCATTGACATGATGAGAAATCGCTCAACAATTTTTCGTCTCACAATTTTCGTATTGTGGTGTATCTATAGAATATAGAATATAGAGTGCACAGTATCTGGCAGCAGGCCGTGCGAGACGTAACAATTTTTCATGAAATTTGGAGAATTTAAATATAAACGGAGCGAGAGGTGCGAGATTCACAGCAGCAGTAGCTCGACCAGCTAGATCTCCATCCTCTGTATCTATAGCCAGCGCCTCTATTTCCAACTGTAGCTGTATCTGCATCTGTATTTGTATCTGTATTAGAATTAGGTATTCGGTATTATGAGTTATTGTGGGAGTTTGTCGGCATTAGCCGCGGGTGCCGGCTGCCTCTGTCCGGGGCTGTCCGGGGCGGGGGCGACACACGTTTGTTTACAATTTCACGCGCTGCGATTTTCGCGGTCGACTTTTCACGCAGCGCCGCAAGAAAGATGAAAAAGTGTTGCTGTGTGCTGTGTGAGGGAAAATCTTTTGTTATTGTTTATGTATTTTGACAGGCTGCCCCGCGCGCTCTCAGTTTGCCAGACAATTTGGTGCTGGAGATACTCTGAATGCCCTCAGTGCTCTTACTATTCCACTCTCTCTCTCTCTCCCTTTCTCTGTCTATCTCTTCGTATCTGTCTGTAATTCTCACACAGATACTCGCACTCGTTCATTTCAATTAACAATTGAGTTAGGTAACTGTGTAATGGGCCAAGTTTGCTCTACGATCTGTTCGCATTCAGCAAGCAAATATTTAATTGCAGTTAAAGTCAAGGCAAGTGCGATTTGATATAGGGGTAATTTACCAGCGGAAATTATATATTGACATTCAGGCTTAGATCGAATGTTAAATAGTCTAAATCATATATGGTTGCATTATTTAAGAATCGGGGCTTCGATTGATTTTTTTTATAGTTTACATTTTAAAATATTTTCAGATACCAAGTTTGCAGTCTACAAAAATAGTTTCACAATGGATATGAAAGATATATTAATACATAGATGACATATGGCAGTATATGACATACATGTATATATATGTCACATTGTACAATATATGATAAATAACATTAATAAAAGCTTAAAAATCAGTTTTATATATTTGTAAGATTTCTAATTCATTTTATTAGTTCTAACAGCTAGCAGAAAATCAGCTAGCAGAAAATCAGATATAGATTTTTTCTTAAATACATATATAATGGGCTAAGTTTATATTTAAATATGGAAATATAAATCCCTGATAGGAATGTAAAACGGAAGTTTTTTCTATATCAAATTATAAGTAGATAGAATGATAGATAGATATCCTTTAAAAGTACGTAAAAGCATAAATTTACACATATATCAATTGATAATAATTAATATTAACAATATAATAATGTATCAATGAATATAACACTGCTTCAATTTATGTATTATTATAATCAAAAAAAAAAAAAAAAATAAATAATAATAATAATTTCAATATAATATATTTAGCACTTACTCTGCCCGAGATGTACTCGCTTCATCCATGGATAGATCTGTGGTGGATTCTTCTTGCCGTTGCCGCTGTTCTGGCTGCTGCCCGCCTCGTTGCCGCTGTCGCTCTCCGAGTCGGAGTCGCCGCCCGGACTGTGCATGGGCACGTTGACGTTGACGGGGCCACCACCGCCTCCTCCGCCACCGCCGCCGCCGCCACTGCCGCCGCTGTGGTTGTTGTTGAGACTGACGGCGGCGGCGGCGGCGGCCAAACTGCCGCCGAGGACGCCTTTGTTGAGGGAACGGGCTACGCTCTCCACCACGGAGCTGGGCGACAGCTTGGGCGAGATGTCGCGCGTGGAGAGATCCTGCGGGCTGGCCAGCGATTGGTTGTTGTTGTTGCTGTTGGCGCTGCTGTTGTTGTTGTTGTTGTTGCCAACGGGCGTCGACGGATCGTTGGCATACTTACAGCTGATGCTCGCCTGCTGCTGCTGCTGCTGTTGTTGCGGGAGTTGTTGCTGCTGCGGCAACTGCTGCTGCTGCTGCTGCTGTTGCTGTTGCTGTGCCACAGCGGCAGCCGTCGCATGAGCGTGCTGCTGCTGCTGTTGCTGTTGCTGCTGCTGCAGCAGCAAGCGCTGCGGCTGCAGCTGTGTGTAGTCCACCATGTCGGGATTGGACTGTCCGCCGCCCGGCGCACCGCCGCCGCCGCCCAGCCCATAGGCCGCCTGGTTTGCATAGTGCGCCTGCGGTGTGTTTGGATACAAGTTGGGCGTGTACGCGGCCGCCGCTGGAAAGTAATCGTTGCTGCCCGGCGTCGCGGCGCCGGAGTTGCCCTGTCCGTTCGCTCCGCCCGCGCCGCTGTTGCCGCCGCTGCCATTGGCGCCCGGATGGCTCTGCTGCGGATTCATCTGCTGCGGATAGCAGGAGGCCAGCGAGTTGACAAACTGGTACGAGGACATGGCAAAGCAGTCGGGATCCATTTTGTGGCCGGCACAACGCTACGATTCGTATCTGAAATGAAATGCAAGCGGTTAATCCAACAGTACCACGTCGCACCAACAGCCGGCCAGATGCCCGCCACAGATTGCACAGAAAAGGCTTAAGGTCTAGTCTACCAAATCCCCGCCCACTGCAGATCCCCATGCGCGATCAGTTATGCAGCTGGCAGAGCTTCTGTGCTCACCCAGCCTAGCCACATATTAGCATTATTTGCAGACGAAAGTACGCTTAAAATTAGGCATAATCTTGAGAAATAATCTGGTTTTGAATTAAGCAGCAAACTGCGCACATATAGGCGCCTGGCAAGCCCAGGACAGACTCGAAACGTCTAAGGCGTAAGCTGCTCTGCCTGCAGAGCCATGGATCGAATCTGCCCGCTCTATCCTCGACACACATCGCTGTATACCCTTGACACTTCCAAACCTCAGATTGCTGAGAATTGCAATCGGAAGGTAATGCGAGTGTAGGCTAATAAATTAAAATAATATTACAATTTTTAATATTTATTTTAATTATTTATTTATTTTTTTAAATATATTAAATTGTTGTGGTAATGTATTTAATAAATATATACTAAATATTTAATTAATAGACATTGAATAAAGTATAAATTATAATTTAAATCTTTATTTCTTATATATTTATTTTATTAATTATTTTTTATATATATTTATGCGACTGTTATTTTCTCAGCTTACTCAAAAGTTTAATTTTGTTTTTTTTTTTTTTATGCTGGTAATTTCAATGTAGTTACATCTACCCCACTGAGCATCATTATTACAATTATTTTTGAAGCGGCTAAGAGCCAAATTTCGCGTGGCCAAGAGCACGGCCCGTTCGCCTGTTTGTGGGGCAGCGGCGGGACGCAGCTGTTTGGATTTCAGTGGAGCTGATGGGCAGGCGCGGATATGCCTAAGCATTGGCATTACGTGCATGCAATTTTGGTGTGGCACAGCACGGTGCGGCACCGGCTGGAATGCCAGCACCGCCCACTCTCGTTGAATGGACACTTGCTGCACTTGTGGCCGGGCCTGGACGGCCTGGACACCATCGCTGATACAGCGGACGCGGCTGCGGCAGCGGCAGCGCGTTTGTTTGAATGGTGGAAAACTTGTGTTGCGGAGATAGCAACAAAAGCTGCCACGATTGCAGAGTTTGTTTGGGCTCAAATGCGGCAAAAAAAAAAAAAAAAAAAAAAAGAGAAAAGAGAAAAAAGCCCCAAAGCCGAAAAGTGTAAAACGCAATGCCCGAGAAGACTTGGCCAAGCAACCAGGAAGCCAGCGAACATGGCCGTAAAAAAAAGGAGACGACCATTGCCCAAAAACAATGCAACGACCTCTGCAACGAGCACAGCAAGTATGTGTGCATTCTCTCCCTCTCTTTCTCTCTCTCTTTCTCTCTCTCTCTCTTTCGATGCAGTTTCTTCTTCTTGTCGATACTCTCTGCTTGTTTGTGCTGCTTCTTCTTCGTATGAAACCAATAATTTTGATTCAGTGGGCAATTTAACCCTTTAGCATGTTGTCCAAATGAAAGGAGTTGAAGCTTTAAATTAAATCGCCGTACGGGCCTCAACTTGAGCTCTGGCCCTGGCCCTATGCCTCCTGCCGGCCCAGCTCAGTCGGGCTCCTCAACCAAAGCACAAAAAAAAAAACCCGTCCACAGCCGAGCAGCCAGTGCTCGACAGAGATTTATTTGATGAGCAACATTTCAGTAAAATAAGAAGAAGAAAAAACAAAAGCTTTGTAAGGCCCTGGGTATTTGGTGATTATGGAGTTTATAGCACTTGTAACGGCATTTCGCTTAAGTTTTCGATTTTGAATTAGCCCAGAGGCAACGACACACAAACAGTTTGATTATCCAAATTATATGCTTAGATAAACAACTGCAATGACCTGACGACTTGCAGACATTGGCAAATTATTTGACCCCAAAGTATGAGGCTAAATTATCAAATCAAAATGTGCTTGATGTGGCCAAGAACTCTGATTACCAATAACGAATGTTGTTAACTGATTTTTGAATTCACTTACATAACGTTTAGATAAATGCTAATCGAAATGGAGAAAACAAACAGAGAGAAGGGGTTGAGGTGAAATTAGAATTAGAATGTAAATAATAAGATAATGAAGATTGAGTCTTTAACAGATATTTAATCTTGAAATAAATACTATTTGGAATCGGCAAAGCAATATTTGGAACTTTCAGAATAATTTATATTTGTCGAGTAAATTAATGAAAAGCACACAAATAAAATTTTTTCTATAATTCTGACTAGATTTGTCAACTATGAGCAATATATATTATTATACTTATATTATTATCTTCGATCTTTGATCTGAACTCTTCAATTTTTAATAGAACACCCATCTTGAAGCTACATTTTAAGTAAAGCTCAAACTCAATCTCGCTCAAATACATGTACTAAATATAAATTCAATTCTTATCTCAGTTAACTACAGTAACTAAACTCAATTATTATCTCAATTATTATCTCGCTGTTCGATAGGAGAGTTTCCATCTTCGAGCCTCAATGAATTGAACGGGTGTTGGTCGCACTACCGGCGCCTGTTGTTTATTTTCTTCGATCACTTAACGGCAAATTAAAAATTCGGAAATAATAAAAGCTATAAATTATACGAGTTTGGAAATTATTTACCAACGAGTCGAGTCGACAAGCGGTTCAATTGGTGTTAATTAAATCCATGAATAATGAAAACTCAAACCGTATTTGCGGGCTGGCCATCTACACATATATACAATATTTATATGTATATACATTTATGTATATATTTATTTTTATATAGAGAGTGGATACAATTATTGTTGTCTTAGATTGGCGCTGGTCGCTTGGCTGATTGTCGCCTCGTATGAAGGCCATAAATTATGCCAGCGACATTTTTGAGACGAGGGAGCGAACAAGACTGAGCGAGTTTCCTTTGTCTCGGCGTCTGCGCGGCCTTTAGGCATTTTCTTTCCACTGCATTGCATTGCCTGCCTTTGTCTAAACAGTTTTGATATGCCCACGAAACGGGAGTGAAATGCTCGCATGAAACTCTTAAACCGCAGAACGAATTTCCTTTTACCGAAAACGTTGAGTCGTCGTCTTGGGCACAGGTAAATGCACGAAGAAGCGGCTGAAGGTACATAAGGTAAATAAACAGCAATTGAGTTGCACATGCGCAGCTCTTGGAGGGATTTCCCCCCTCGCTCTCTTCCAGGACAAGCCCGATGTCACCATAAATCAATTTGTGGTCGATGCGACAGCTGAAAAGGGTTTCTTGACTTGGCAACTTTTCATAAAAAACTCAAACACAATGGCAGAAGTCTTAGGTAAATGATCCTATAACTAGGGTTGCTCCCCATAATTAAGATGATTAACTTTTGCATAATCGATATTTAATAGGGAGAAACACAAGGCAGAGAGGCATGAAAAGATGCTGCCTTAAAGTCCCTTTTGTAATAAAAATTAAATTCTATAATATAGTGTTAAATATATTGAAGGAAATTAAACATTGTATAGGAGTATAGGAGTATATTAGCAGTATGTCGATATTTTATCAACTTATCTAAAAATTGCTTTCAATAATCATAGATAATAAGACTGAAGAATGATTCAGATCATCTTCATTTTATATGATATATGATATATATATATATATAAATATATATTTCTGTGGAGCTCTTTATTTTTGCCAAATACACACTCCGAATTGAGCTAATAATCAATAATAAGCCTTTTAGTAAGCAAGTTATCTTCAAGTTATCTCAGATCTCTGCATTTGTTATAAATGATCTGAAAAAATCTTATCTAAAAACCCTAAGCTATGGCTGTCAAACACGTTTTCTTTCTCTCCGAGTCTCAAGTCTATACGAGTTATTGGTCTGTCATCCATTTCTAAGCACTGGGCTGTTCATCATCTTCAACTGGCGCAGTCATATGCCAGCCATCTCTTAATTATGAAATGAAAACAAAACCCTAAGCAGTTACATATACATGTTTCTTTTACAAATGTCGTCGTGGACTTCGTCGTCGTCGTCGTCGTCGTCGTCGTCACCATTACAGATTTTGAGCGCGGCTGGTTTGTTTGTTTGTAGCCGAGGTACTGGGGTCTCTGGTCATAAATCATAATTTTTAATATTTGTTGTCAACATGGGCGTAGCTCGTGTGTATGTAAACATGAAAGGGACCCACGAGACGAGACGAGACCAGACGAGACGAGGTCGCACTCGCACAATTCTAAAAGGTATTTGCGCACGCGCAGTCACACTCATTGGCTCTGTTTCCCTCTCGCTCTCTCCCTCTCTCTCTCTCTCTCTCTGCGTTTTTTTTTTCATTTTCATTCTCTAGAGCAACAATGGGCCAAAAAGGAACGACAAACGCACACGCATGCAAGTGGGCCCATTAAAAACTCATAAAAATTTGTAAGCACCTCATAAAAGTAGTCATAAATATTATTATTTGCTCTTCTCTCTCTCGCACATCTGTCTCTCTCTCTCTTTCTTTCGCTCGCTGCTGTTGCTACAGTTTGTCGTCTGAACCCTCGTCTGTGTTTTGTTTGCGGTTGTTTGTGGCTCTCATAATTTTTATGAGTTTTTGATTTGTTTCTCCAGTCTTCGATCCTCACTGCAAGCGGCCATTGTTGACCTTTTGACACGTACTCAAAAACAGTTGTCGCCTCGCTCAGATTTTGCGGTTGCGCCTTTTGTGTCCCTACAATCTGTGTTTTACACATCGCTTACGATCGGATATGTCACAGCTATATCTATAACAATGTCCTCTAAATGAGACCAAGGACAATGCGCATTGTGCTAAATAATTTGGTTAGCTTCTGGCTGACCTCAATTTTTTTTTATGACTTTTCAGTACTCAAGGTAATTGTGAGACAAGTAAAAAGAATTTAATTACGGTATTAGAAAATTGGTTAAAGAAGAGCTTCAACAACCAATATTATATTTAAAATATTGCTTGCATTTAATTTAAAAATTATAGGAAGAGTTAATTTATGTTGTGTTTTAAAGTTTGCTTTTTGTTAAGATTATAACTTGGATTAATCAAAGGCTTATATAATATACCTGGTTTATATTAAAATATAAATATATCGTTTATATAAAATATATATGTATATATATATCTTATATACATGAGCTTTATGAAGAAGTAAACAGCTTCTAACACTCTGATTTAAATTTATTAATGATATAAAACTTTGAATTTAAAAGCTCATTAAGAGCTGAGCTGGTAATTAAATCTCAATGTAGAAAGCTCGCTTGAAATAATTATTGTTTATATGTTGCTGCAATTAATATTTGTGAATAATTAAAATATTTTTATAAATAGTTCTGAAGTCATTAAACAGCTTAAAAAGCACATGAAAGCTCGTCCCATGCAAAACTACAAAATAAATGAAAATAAATTATAAATAAAATGTTAAGTTTCGATTTTTTTGTTCATTTGATTGCATTTATAAGAAACCACATTTCATATTCGCTTTGCGAGAATGCGAAAAAAAAAATATATATAAATCACACATTTGTTATCAACGTGCATGGCATAGAAGTCGGCACTGGCAAACAGGATGAAAAGTTGGCGTCTCCTTTGGAGTCGAGTCGAGAATGAATGTGTCCCGGCACTTATTGTACCTACACATCCAAATACAAAGTTGAGCAAATGGCTGCCCGTCGCTCCAATAGATCAACGACTCCCCAACAACAACAACAACAACAACAACTATTCATTGTGTTATGGCTGTTGTCGCGGCAAAGTTTGCGTGTTGCCTACATTTATTTCATATTTTTTTGTTCGTTTATTTTTCGGTATTTTGATTTATAAATACAAATCAGTTAGGCTGGAATATCATCATGACATTTTGGCCCGCCGCCGCTGGGTCAGCCGCACATACCGTGATGAATGTGAGCTCCAGGCGCAGCCGAAATGCGAATGTTGATGGCATAAATTCAAGCGCTGACAACCCAAACAAGAGCTGCAAACAAATCCAGACTGCGACTCGGACTCGGACTCGGACTCGGACTCGGACTCAACTAGGCGGCCAATTAACTCAACGGGCAGCAGCGGCAACTGTTGTGTCCACATTATGCAATAGCCCATTGAGCGCACTTTGATCTGAGTGGACCGCTCGCTGGCTGAGACGGGCGGGACGCAAATGCAAATGCAACTGCAAATGAAAGTGACCTACATCAAGTGGCGGCAATACGATTTAACCATGTGCCTCAGAGTGCTCAGGGGTGGCATCTACGGCATATAGGGATCTAAGGCAGAAGTGCGCATGCAGCGAAATTGGTCTAGGCGCACCATGGGCGCCCAGTGGACCCTGCTCAATGGCTCTACACTCTCGTTCCATATCAATGCGTATGCAGAGAATGAACGAGGCGAAGAAGGCGAACATGAAGAAGCCGTTGCTGGGCGCAGCTCGGACTGACATTTTAATCTAATTCGAGTCTCGGTCTGGCCAGCATGAGTTCCCCCGGCCATGTGATGGCAGAGCACGCAATTCCTATGTACAAAAACTGTGCTTTCCCAAAAACTATTTACATTTCGAATACATACACACACATCTATATACCATACTATATACTACTATAGAATGTTATGTACAAATATGTCAGATGTGTATATATATTTTTGTAGGTAGATTGTGGCTGCTTGTTAGGCATTTTTCATTCGCTGTGACATTTCGCCTTTGTGGCTCTTAATTATTTCAAAAACGGCTGCATTCGTTTTAATGAAGTGAAAATTCTTTGCGTTGATATCGCGCACGCAACCCAAAACAACAACAGCAGAAACAACAACAAATATATAACTCAACAAGCCCAATTCGATACAGCCCTAGCACTATGGAATTCTCTTCAATTGAAGGTTTTGCTACTGTATCCCATTTCAATTCGATTTGAGAATTTAATAGTTAAGTGTGACTTAATATAGGAATAAGATGTTTAAAACTCCATTTCCAAATAAGCTATAAACTCGATGTGATAATTATCTATGCAGAGGGAGTACAATATTTAAAATGTCCACACTGAAAACTAAAAGAGTTTTTTATTTTTGCTATAAAAATTGTCTTTATAAAAAATTATATAATTTATGATCAAATGGGCTAACCATTTTTTATGTTATAAACTTTTAACTGGTAGTAACAAGACATTTTATGTTTAATTCAAGTCTGATGGAATAAAATTAATTCAAAGCATTTTGGAAAACAAAGAAATGTTTACGTTCATTAATAATATATTTTATGTGCAGGCAAAAGAAAAATGAATAGTAAATAAATATATAATAACAAATTTTCAATATAAATAACCAAAAAAATAAATACTTTTTGTTCGATATAACTTGGCATAGGTAAAACCCTTAATTGATAGTTTATTGTTGATTATATTATTTTTATTTTTTTTTTAATAATCCAAAATATTTTGTTTTTTTATTTAAAATAAATTATTTAATTTTTTTTTTTTTCATACACGCCTTATTCTTTTGCCAAAAATACGTCATTGCGCTAATGTTCATTTAGAAAAATTAAAGTCTTGAAAAATTGCGTGATTAAATATTTATACGAATATTATGAAAATTACATATTTTAGCTAGTTGATAAAAGCTCCTCAAAAGTATTGCATAAAAATTAAATAATGTTTTTTTTTTTTTTTTCTTAAATTCTATTATTATTTACGGTAAATAGTACAAAAATATTTAAAAATATTAAGGTTGTCCGTTTGAATTTCTCAGACGATAACAGCAACCCTCGAGTTCTCACTAAATAATGAATCGTTTAATCTTAATTGGGTCGGTTACCGATTTGTCTAATAATAAAAATGAAATTGAATTCTTTTTTATAATAATTTAATTTTCATTTGTCCTTATTGCTATGATATATTATTTTAATTTGTTATATAAAATAAGCAAGAAACTATTTTTTTTTATTAAATATAAGTAGGACTGAACATTACTTAAATTATCTATCATAGACGTTAGCAATAAATTTTTTATTATATGAATATGTGAATTGTTAAGAAGATAATGTAGTGTAGATTCTTAGGAATCGTATTGAATTTAAAATTTTAATTTATTCAATAATAGTTCTTGTGCTATATTTTACTGCACTCATTGTTTTGCTTGTCAAACCCTAAAAAAATGTAGATCTAGTTGCTTAGAAAAATGTATTGAAATAATTTTCTGATTAGTTTACCTGTTCCTTAATTTAAAAATTTAAATTAATTTAAATTTTCCCAAATTGCATTCACTCGAATCAAGATTAGCCGACGGCTTTCAGCGTTCAGTGTAAAACAATTTTAAACCATTTAATAGATATTTGCTGCACTTCACGAATTGAGAATTGAGAAAAGCTTTTTAGTTTCTTGTTGTTAGCTGAAGTTAAGTGCGGAAACAGTTCCGCGTTCAATCACTTTCGACCTTTAGCTAATTATCGTCAGTCGATTTGGCCCGCATGTTTAGAGTTTAATCCGTTGGCATCCCGACGTTTGACATGGCTTACTTTTACCTGCACTTTTGTGAGTTTGTGTTGCACTTGACGTTCGGCGGATTCTTAAACCGTAATTAGCCGCAGCGGGCAGGCACTTGATTTGTCACAGTTCTAGTTGGGCTGCGGCGTAGATGCGCCGATTCGCATTCTATGGAAAGCGAGTTTCACACCGAATTTATGGTATCCATCAGCGCGAATGTATTTTAAACGTCATCGATGAAAACACTGGCACTGCAAGCAATTGGATGCCCATCCATCTTTCGTTATTATCGCTCAAAGTCAGCGCGTCGTTCAATGTATCTGTATCTATAGCTGTAGCTGTAGCCCGCCTTTGTTATTGTATTTATTTGAGAGCCGTCGAGAAGCGCACGATTCGCGGACGTATTGACGGATTGTTTAGCCACGGTCAAACGTTTTTCGGAATCGGCTTTTGGTTCTGTTTCTGTTTCAGTTTTTGTTTCTGTTTCGATAAATGTATCCGCGAATACGTGCTCGAAGCGCCAATGTCTCACTTTGACTGCTCGGGCATAATTCAAATATCTGAGCATCAATAAAAAACTCATGCAACGCGCAGCGCCAGCGCCGCCAATTGTAGCTGCGAGTACGAGCAAGTAGAAGCACACTCACACTACTACTCACACACACATACACATAGTTACCGCTTTGCCATGGCAGTGGCGAACACACAGTCAGTCGAGTGCATTCATTAAACACTCGCGGAATAAATGGGAAAAAAAAATAAATTCGAACAGTTCATGCGTGCTAGAGCAGTCAGACAGCATTAAATGTGGTTTCTGCTATCTCTTTCACGCGCATTGCCGTTGCTGTGCTGTTGTTACCTTTGCGGACGCAGCAATGTGAAGCCGCAAGCGAGAGTGAGTGCGTGTATGTGTGCGTCGTGTATTGCTATGAGTTCGAAAGAGAGCCAGTTCGAATTCACATGCGCTCTTCGAATGCGAACACATTCTATTTCGAATTGCTGCTCCGACTGTTCTTATTGATCACACAGACAGTGTACGTGTGTCTCATGCACACAAAGAGATGGGATCGCTTCAATTTATAAATATTCGAGTTTCGAATTCGGTAATTGTGTGAGTGTGTGTGTGTACGTGTTGTCGAAAAAGTTTGATAACAACCGAGAAAGTTAAAGTTTGTTTTATGAAACTGTTTTAAAGGCGTTGAAGGACAATTCCTTATTCAATTATTATGTGAATAAACTTAAAATTTAATGCGGTCTCGTTATTATTTAATGTTTTTGCCCTATACAAATTATTTTTGATTTGACAATTTATTATGATTCCGTTCTTATTTTTATATTTTGACCTCAATCAATGCAGCAATATGAGTTACGAAACGAACTTAATTATATATTTATTCGTTTGCTTACCTAAGTTAAACTTTTTGAAATCCAATCGGAAACGTTGTTGTTCTTCCGAACTATATTGATATATTAGCACTTTTATGATTGTATATATTGTATTTGCTATTCTTGTGGTACACTCAACAATTTTCATGTATTGAATACATTTAAACACTTGTTTCGATTAGTTTACGCAATTCTCCAATTTCATTGGCATTTTTAAAGCTTTGCAGCCCATTGAAAACTCTTCTTTTACTTGGGAAATGCGAAGAAATTCACAATTGGGATTTATGTTATTGCATTTATCCGCAGGCCTGAATTTCGACAAGTTTTCCGTTAGATAATTTGTGATTCAAACGAAATATTCCTTGAGATTGATTCACTTATGGCGTCGCTGGAGCTGGAGCTGGAGCTGGCCTTCAATCAGCAACCCAGTTGGGCATGCAGTAGTTCACGACACACGACTATTTTGCTTAGTAAATGGAAAGTTTGATTAAGTTTCAATTTAACCGGGTACCGAGCGCGCAGCTGGCGTACTTGAGTGCGCCACGTTCGATTCACGTTTGACAGAGCCTTTCGGCGACTGCCAGAGTGGAGTCCGAGTGCTGGCGAGTGCGCGAGTGTATGGGTATTCGAAAACTGTAAATCATTCGGCGGTCGCTTAGTAAGTGCGAGCGAGCCGCACACAGTGTGCGCATATTCGAAAAGCAGTCGCGCTCGCTCGCACTGTGCTAGGCCACGCCTTTTGCTTTGATTTATGCTTCAGGGGGTGCCGCATGGCCTGGACCAACGGCCTATGGCGGAGCAGCGACGACGGCAACGGCGACGGCGTCAGTGACGGAGACGGCAACGGTGGCAGCGGCGGTTGCTCCACAGCAGCCACAGCTGGCATACAGAAACGGCACAGAAACAGGTAGTTGGACGCTGGACGAGGCAGATGATTGCCTGCCACTCAACGTCAACGTCAACGGCAACGTCAACGTCAGCGTACCCCGCGCTCTCTCTCGCACTGCTGTAACTCTCTTTGAGCCCAGCAGCAGCATCAGCAGCAGCAGCAGGAGCAGCAGGAGCAGCATTGTTTTTTCTTCTTTTTTTGCTCCAGATTAGGCAGAAATCATCCTAGATTAGTGCGTCCCACGTTGGCATCCCTATGCCACCCCCCCGACTCTCCAACCCCGTGCTGGCACTTTATTTGTATTCAATCGTGGCGCTGTTCCGCTAAATCACCGTCACATTATTATTTCGCATTATTATTTTATAAACGTTTCGTTCTGTGCGCCATCATTTCCATTTTTATTGGTTGCGTTCGAAATTTTACAGCGCGCTCTGTAAACGAACAAAAAAGTCACAGAAAAACAAGCGACAAATGACTTTTTTTTCTCTTTTATATACATATATATGTTTTCTTTTTTTTTTTACTTTGTTCCAAGTTTTGGTTTGTTTGCATCTCTTTAAAATGAGCTCGTTTGCACTCGAGTTTTGAATGTGATTTCGAATTGGAATTTAAATTTATTGACCACATTGTCTGGCGACGTCTCGGGGCTCTTATGATTCATGCCCGATCTCGGGTTACGGGCTACGGGCTACGGGCTACGGGCTACGGGCTACAGGTTACGGCTTATGGCTTCACGAGTGTTTGGGCTGGGTCTGGCTGTGGCAGCGCGTTTGGTTAAATGCCTTAATTAAAAATCAATTTTGGACTTGCTACCAAATTCCAAGTAAGCAAAACAAGAAACACACGTGTGTGTATATTTCTTTCTGTGTATATGTATATATGAGTATTTGTTTGTTGTCGTGTGAGATTTGCATTTGAATCCGTTAAGATAAATTGTGGATGTCAAGTGAAAAACCTAATACTGCCATATGAAAGTTTAGGGTTTAAGAATCCATCTGGCATAACTCTAATTATGACCATATTCTATGCGTTGTTAATTAACATATTACTGAAATGGGTGATTTCGTAAATGAATACCGGTTTATATGCAATATATGCTAATATATATATATTTAGAGTTTTTTAATCATAAAGCAATCATAAAAAGATCACGTATGCATATTTTGCAACTAATTTACTTATATATAATTTGAAGGTTTTATAGAACAGTAGCTTAATAATGATAGGACTAGGTCGAATTTTTTGAAAGACTTTGATATTTGTTTTTCAAGTACGCTTGAATTAGATGGTTTGCTGTTGTTGAGTTTCTGTTTGTAGATGAAATAGATAAACACAATTCGAGATGGAATATCAGAACATTTAATCTATTTCATATACAGAAAGTGTTATTTATGTATAAATGAAAGCGATTGCGGAATCTAAGATGAGTTCGGAACAATTAAAAGTTTACTAACAAATATATTAATTATTGTCACATTATATTTCGATCCAGTATGATTGCCTAGAGAATTCTATAGCTATTTCATATATGTATTTACTTTGAAGCAATATGAAAATTACTTTAGAGTCTATGAACCACAATAAATGGGTTTAAGTTTTATATAATTTTCCTGAGAGGATTTAATAATATTAAACAAATTTGTAATCCTTATTCTATAATATCTAACATTTTTTTTATATTTATTTTAAATAAATGTTCTTTAAATTATGCATAGCAATTCTTGTATGCAAATTAAATACAAACAGAAAGGAATTAAACAAAACAAGAAATTCGACAAGAAAATATCATTTTAACAACGAAATCATAAATAATAATAATTTAAAATAGTTAATTAATTAGTCCATTTAATATTTGAAATAAATATAAATATAATAAATATAATAAATATGTTTTATTTAATGTAGTTATTTATTCTAATTGAATTTCTGAATAGAAATTTCCAGAGACTTACCTGTTTATAAGATATGATTGAATCTTAATTCATATGCCAAACAAAATTCGATTAGAAAATATCTTATTGAGAAATAAAAATAAAAAGTTGATTGTGTGTTTGGTGTTTATCAAGTTCGAACTGTGCTGCACAATTGATTGGACTGCGTTCTCGTTGCTGCTGCCTTCACTGGGTCTCCAGATGGCTACCAATTCCATAACATCATGCAACCGTTTCGTTTGCTTGTCTAGTGCTCTGCTCTAGACTGCACGACATGAGGGAACCCATATTATAAAAATAAAAATAAAAATAAAAACAAAAAGAAACAAGATTAAAGAAAAACTCAACTGAACGGGAAGAGAAAAAAAAACTAGGAATCATAAGAGAGACGCCTTCGTGTACTTCTGTAATTGGAGTTGATGTCGGAGCTGCCAGCGGGCAGCAAAAATGCTCAGCCAGAGACGGAGATGGAGATGGAGATGGAGCCCTCTCTGCCTGAGAGGCAGCTCAGCCCAGCAGCATCCAACATGTTGCAGGCGATTTTTCATCATCGTTCGCATGTTGTTAATATTGAAGTTGTTGTTGTTGCTGTTACATACATGCTTTTAATATGAAACAATCAGCAGCGTTTGTAGTTTTGTTTTCGTCTACTGCATGGCAACAAAAATCTAGAGGAATTTTCAAATTAAATGTGGGCATAGAAGTAGTGCCACATGCAACTTGTGCAACTGTGCAACTGTGCAACTGTGCAACATGCTTGCAGTTGCGGAACTGCAGCAGTTTTCAATTAAACGCCATGCCATCGACCCAAGAAAAATGGTCAATACCAATGGCACGGGAACGGGGCTGAGCCAGCTCACGACAATTCGTTAATACCCTGCCATTTGAGTTCTTCACGCAGTGCCCGGCTAAAAACCAGCTTAGTGAATGGTCAGCACTGGGAGGGGGCGGGGCCGCAGGGAAGGGACGGCAGTTGGAGCTGCTACTGGCAGTTGATAAATCTGCGCCATTTAGGACAAACACACACAGCGCAAAAGTTGCAGCTACTTAGAGAGCCAACGATAACTGCAGCAAGACAAATCTGGAGCACATACTCGAAGGAGAAGCTGCTGGAGCTGCTGTTGCTGCTGCATTGAGGAATGCATTTACATCAAAAGGCAATTTAAATTAATTTCCGACCTTTTTGTTTGCCCTCGAAATCGGAGTTGGAGTCGCCGTCGAAGTTGGAGTCCATCCACATTTGATTATGATAAACGCGTCTCAGCTGTCAGGCGATGAGCTACTTAGCCGCCAAGATGGCGGCCAAAAAAAGTGCGAGCTGGGAGTGGGGAGCTGGGAGCGGAGTGCCGAAGTGTGCTGTGTAGTGGGAGCCCATTAGGCTGTCCTTGTTGTTGTTGTTGTTGTTGCTGTTGCAGGGACAACAGCTGCGGCAAAGCGACACGCGAGCTACTGAATTCATCATTAGAGCGACATTCAAAAATGTTCCGGCTGTGACGCCATTTTGATTTGGTTTGCACACATATCCCAATGCCATTATGTGCACACTATCGTACATATACAATATATATATATATACATATATAGTGTATATATAGACAGCGTGTGGCCAGCCAGATAACAAAGCTTTCGATGCGAAAAGCTCTGCTCCATGTATGTGTGTGTGTGTGTGTGTGTGTGTGGGTTCGTATAGATATATGCCTCTCGCTTTGGCTGCTGGCAAGAGGACACACGACTGTTGCGCATGTCCTGGTCCACAAGCTGCGAACTTAATGCGAATGATTAATTTGCCAATGGAGGCGGAAAATGGAAAGTGGCTCCACCTTCCAGCGAACAAAAATAAAGAAGAGAAACAACAACAGATTAAAGTCTTTAAAATCTTCAGTAAAAGCAACAAAATTACTGAAATTAGAATAGACAAATTTAAAATGGCGTCGCGAAGAACAGTCTGAGACAGCCATTTGGCAGCTGCTGCCAGGAGCCGTAACCCTCGAGCATGCAGAGGGGTTCCTTGCTCAGTTTCCCAGCCGCATGACAGCAATCAATCAGATTGCAACAAAAGATACACAGCCGAATTCTATAAATGGTTGACTGGCTGTCTGGTCTGTCGAAGCGACTCGTTTCGCTCTTGAACCAATGCGCCAAGGTCGTGTCCTTCCTGCAGCCAAACACACAGCCGAATACAGGCGCGCACACAGAGGACCAACAGGTCCGCCGGCATTTGGCCATTGTTCTCAATGTGTGCTTGGTTGGTTTTTGGCAAATGTTTGCCATTTCGTGAGCGCTTGCAAAAACTCCTTTCGCTCGGCTCATTTGTGTTCATTATCGTCCTGCGGCGCGCCGCCAAATCCTTTAGCCCACATTATGCGTGTGAACAATGAGGTATTCACTTGTATATGGGTTAACTCTACATGTGCCTCTGTGGGCAGTTCCTAGCTAGCTGGTGCTGCTGCTTGTGCTGGCTCTGCTTCCCGCTGTTGCTAATCAGCGCCGCTTTAATTAGTTCACCTCATCAAGGCCACATTAAAGCGAATGTGCATGCGCATGCGAAACTAGGATTTGAATCAGTATCTGAATCTGCACACATTTGGCTCGAAATGCCTTAGACCCGGTCGTGTGAAACAGGTAAATTGTCAATGATGTCAACTTGAATTTCCGCAGAACTTTAAAGGTTTCATTATTAGTTTAAATATGACCGAATAAATCATTAAGGCATTTAGTACTTATGTTCCTTCATTTATGGCTGACTACATAATTACTATGGATTTTTAAATTAAATTATTAAAAAAAATTAAATTATTAAATTATAAAATCGAATGCTACAGACTTAGAAATTTCGTTTTGTAAGTTAGTTTTTAAAAATATTTTGAAATATTGTTTTAAATAATAATATTTTTGGGAAAAGTGCTATTTGGGTAATTTTTATATATATTTAACAAACAGTTGATAACAAGTTCAAAAGTATATTCAAGCTTATGCCTTTTTATGCCTTTCTAGAAACAGTGATTATGTTAATTGTTAGCTATTCAGAATATTTTAAAGATATAATAAAATAAAACAGGCTATATTTATCAAATTTAAATTATATGTAGCAACTCATGCAATTGAATATTATTATTTGACTTTATTCATATTAATTTTTAAAATATTTATTTCGCTTTTAATTTAATTTTTTCTATTTTAATTTTATTATTTCAAAAATAAAAAAAGATCATGTTCCTTTACTGCATCGAAATGAACATTTCGCAAGCAGTGCATTGCTCATACAATTCAAGCAAGCAGTACAAATTACACTGCATTACCAGCCAGCTGGGCGGAAATGCATGCCCTCTGGTTTGTGTCCTGAGAAATTTGCACTTTCCAGTTGCATTGGCAGCAAATCGGAAAAGCAGCAAAATGCAGTTGGGAAAATTCCAACTGGAAAACTGTTTTGCAATTTTGAATCCTATTTTCGCTACACAAATTCTACTAGATGACGCTGCAGTACCACTTTAAGACGAAGTCCTGGGCAGAATTAAGTAAATTCGCATTTTAAACAAATTTAAGGCTATTCCCAAAAATAACTTAATTTAAGCAAGCTGAATGTGCTCGTTCACAACGAGCTGTCAAACTTAACAGCGACCTTGGCCATTAATCGTCATCGTCTCATTCATGTCAAATTTGTACCATTCAAATGTCAATTGAGAGAGAGAAAGTTTTCGCCGGGCCCAAAAATCAATAATTCGAAACGCGTGAATTTCCATTAACAATTTGTTTGGCGAACTTGAAACGTCGCCCCCAGAACGTGAAGGGCCTTGAACCATTTGCTAAAAAATAAATTAGGAAATTCCGCCACACTTCTCGGCACATATGCAGACCCCCGAAAGCATAGCAGCAGCTGCTTCCGGGTGAGCCCATGGGCGGAGGCAATGGGGTTGGAGATGGCTGGGCCTGGGCTTGGGGTTGGCGCCTTGCCTAATTTGAATATAGTATGCACTCGCATAGGCGTATGAGTGCGTGTGTGTGTGTGTGTGTGTAGGCCGGGCTGATTGTAAATGGAAATTTTGACGTGGACCGGCGACGGACTGGCTGCTGGCTGGGTGAATTTGCCCGACGAACTGACTGGCTGACTGACTGACAGACTGAGAGACTGTCTGACTGACACATATTTGGGCTTGATCAAAATTAATGACCCGGCGCTCACACACACCTAGAGCGTAGCCCAAAGGCGTAAAAATGTGTGCATAATTGACGTAGAAATATTCCAGAAAATGGGTCAAACACATATTAAAAAAATATATATTTGTTTGTATTGAGAGATGTATATGGAAGGAGTGCTAATGAATTTGTAACTTCACATAAATGTAAACAGAAATTACTTGATATTGAATACTGCCGAGCGTCTTAGCTCTGTAAAAGGCTCCATTAAGTTTAATCTATAAAGAGAACATTTTTAGTTTCAAGAAATCTCCTATATAATTTATTTCACTTTGCCTGCCTTTAAGTATCAGCATTAGCATTTCTTTACCCAACTTGTATAAAAATTTCCAACAACTAACCCAAACGAACAAACCTTCAGTTTTTTCTACAATTTGTGTGTGTGTTTTTTTTTCTTTTCGCTAATCACCGAGCGACAAAATGGAAAACATTTGTGCAACAACTTTTATGATTGTTATTAAAAAATTTTGTTTGGGATTCCCCCGTTGCCCCGTAGCCACCCATACTCTTGCGTGGTAAAAGTTTTTCAACTTTCTGATGGCAAGATAAGTGCTCGTTTTTGGCATATTGCGGCCCGCCGTCAAATGTGGCTGCAATTAAAAACTGTTACGCCTCATGCTAATCAGCCCAAGCAGCTACCGAGGTCGATTCCATCACCGATCCCTTCACCCAATGGCAGCCAAGCAGCGTTGAGTACGCTCCAACCGAAGCGCTGCTGGCCCGGCTCAGGCCCTAAGACGGCAGACAGTAGACAGCAGACAGCAACATGGCAAACTGCAAAGAAAGAATTCATTATTTCAGTTTTAATTGCTTTTTTCATACTTTCGAAATTTCAGCGCCAGCCGGATCCCTCATACAGCATGGCCAGGGTCGGCGTTTTTGCATGTTCAGGCCACATCTTTCACAAACAAACAACTCTTTGCAAGAAATTCAATTATGCCTTTTAATAACCGACAGCGCAGCTCAAAATCGTTTGTTCGTCGGCTAAAACGCATATTGCATGCAGTTGTTGAAATTCTAAAAGCAAAAAAAAACCTCAGCTAAATTGCAGCCCGCTCATCGAAATCGTTGCCAGGGCATCCGAAAAGCGTTTCGACTGAATAGTCTAAGCAGGATCTGGTATAACGTGGATGATAATGATAATAATATTTATTTTCTGTTGATATGCCAAACTGTTTACCTAAGCACGAAGAAGAGTGAAAGCGTGAAAGGGTTGGCATAATCAAGAGATGGGGGAGATTTCTAATGAGGTGCATCGAAAGCATTTCAAAGAGAACGGCTTTTGTAATTCTGGGCTAATGGCATTTGTATTGCAGATCAAATTATGTTGAATGTCAGCTCGATATCGAACCAACTAAACTCAATCGTATTACCAAAGAATATTTTCCAAAATACAGTAGAAACCGATTGTAAAGACTCTCAAGGAACTCGGTATACGCTATAACCATATAATTTTGCTCATATAAGTTTGTGTGGGAGCGGAGTCTTCATAATCGGACTCTACTGTACTTAAAACTATTTCATCATTTTATTAAAGTAATAATTGAATTAATTAAAGAATAATTTTATGATAACTAAATTCTCTTTTATAAACTGAGCACTCTATTTTAGTCGAGGTATGTAATTTCTCTAGAATTTCTCAATACATAAGCCAAAGCTTCGATTATAGTACTAATTTACATTGATATTATTTAATTTGTCTGTTCTCTGATCTTATATGTTAAAGTGTAAACAAAGAAAGCTGTGTAATCTGTTAAGACTTTTAAAAAATATAAAGGGACTTATCTATTGCCAAACTTGACTGATTATTAATATTATTATTATATAAAATAAATAAGTAATATATATGTATTTAATATATTTTACCCAACTTTCCATTATTATTATTAAATACATTAAAAGCATGAAGCATGTATCCTTCTGACATATACAGGAAATCGAAAATATATAAAACAAATAAATAAATAAAAAATATATAAAATTAATTAAATAAATAAATAATATATATTTAATATATTTTATCTTCCTTTCCATCATAAATATATTAAAGCTATTCAGAAAATCTTGTATCCTTCTGATATATGTATATAGAGAAAAAGCAAAATAAATCAATTTTAAATATGTTATTTTTAAATCCCACATTAATTAAAAATATCTTATCTGCTGCTTATGAATGTTTGGCTTTTAAGCAAATCTTTGTATATTTATAATAAAAACTTAGTTTGTTTAGTTGGTAATCATTTTAGTAATCGCCATCAATCTGAAACATTTAACTCGCAGAGCCGAATTATTTATTAGTTATGAAAAGTTGTTGGAGTTGAGCGGATAGATTTTTATTTATTTTTATTTTATTTAATTTTTTCTATTTTTTTGTATGTTTGGCAATATTCAAAAAGACCGCCGAATCTAATTGCATGCTCTATGAGAGGATAGAATATTTGATTTAAAAAACAAGTCCAGATACCTTTCCGAGCACAATCAGCTTAATCATAAATTAACAATGAAATTCGTGGCCAACAGCGTCGCCCTCGCCACAGTGGAGTGTGGAGTCCACAGTGAATACTCCCCAGATAAATTAGTCAAAGCGACACACCATAAAGCATTTGTTGAACCCATAAATCCCCACAGACGGTGGCGGTGGCGGTGGCTGTTGTCGTTGTCGTTGTCGATGTCAGCCACTGGACCCGCCGCCGCCGACACTCCGACCCGCCGATCCGCCAGGCCAACAAGCCGTCGAGCCACCGACTTGCCCTGATCCCCACATTAACATATTAATGTTTTGGCTAGTGGTTGGATCGACGCAGTAGTTGGCGGCTTTGGCGCACTGATCTAGCCGCCAACGCGGTCAGCTATAGTCGAAATATATATTTATGTATACATATATGTAGATATAGTTAAATCGTTGACTACGTAGATCGCCGACTTTTGGCGCTGATTTCATCTGGCGCTGTGGATTGAGCCGGGGATTCTGTGGAAGAGCACGTCGCTTCGGTGCTTGTAAAAACTAAAATTTATGCATGCCAATGGAGCATTTAAAGCGACATTTGTCCGCTGCGCTCATAACTCATGTGCGACTCGAGCAGTCAGCGCCATCGCCATCGGCATTGCCTGCGCCTGACCGACTCACACGCTCGGCTGCTCGGACTCTCGATCGGGCGCATTTGCCGGGCCATTAGACCGGGCCGTGATCTGCTGGTGTTGCCAACCATTCGAAAACTGTTGATTTGGGTCACAATTAATTGGCTCTCGAGCGCCATAAATATAGCCTCGAACGTGGTAATCACAACAAAGGGCACAGCCGCAACGGAGCTGAGCAGCTGAGCAGCTGAGCAACTGAGTGGCTGAGCCACTGTGGAACTGGACCTGAGTGTTGCTCTGACCTAGCCACGCACACATGCTAATTATTATAGCGCCGTGGCATTTGTTTAATGCCAGCCTGTTGCCCTAAATAAACTAAGAATGTAGAAATTGCAAGTGATTATTAGGTGACTAAAAGTGAGAGCAACTGATATGATATGTGATTGTGATGTAATAGGCATGCAAAATAAATTTAAATGGTATATTAAAAAATTATAGATATTAAACTATTAAATATTTATAAATTAAGATGTAAAAGCAAAAAAAATTCATTTATAAAAAGTTTAAAAAAATATGAAACAATATTTTTAAAAATATTTATTAATTGTGATTTAAACGCAACACAAAATACATTTATAAAATATTAAAAAATTGATAAATTGTAAAGCATTACAAAATTTAACAAATTTATTCAAATTTACTAAATCTTAATAAAAGTTTCGTAAGCCGCACATATTTATAAATACATAAATAAATAACTCGCAGCCAATATTGAAAAATAATTATTTTCATATGGGTGTCAAAGTATAAATTACTTTTCTTTGCAAAGAATCTTTTTACACCTTTGACTTGTTATATATAATATTTATATATTTTTATACCCTGAACCTATTGAAAATGGGAAATCAGGGTATAATGGTTTTGTGAAAAAGTATGTAACGGGCAGAAGGAGGCGTGGCAGACCCCACAAAGTATATATATTTTTGATCAGCGCGATGAGCTGAGTCGAAATAGCCCTGTCCGTCCGTCCGTCCGTATGAGTGCGTCGATCTCCGAAGCTATAAGAGCTAGAGAGCTGAAATTTGGCATGCATACTCGTGTGTACCATACGCAGTACGACTTTACTTTATTTTTTCGATAAATCGTCCGATAACTTTTTTATCGAGAATAATCGAAAAATTGATATTGTTTTTTTAGCCTAATTTTAACACTTTTAAACCTGGAGTCTTCAAATTTGCGTTGTATATAAAGTTAAAGATTTTGTAATTTACAGATTTTGGATACCATGCCCCCTTCGCCCCCGATTTGCAAAAAACACATTTCAAGTAGAGACTTGTGTTTTGGAATGTACATACATTTGAACATTATGTTTACGTTCTAAAAGTTTCATTAAGATTGTATGTCTACAAAAGAAATTATTCAACAAATAAATTCTCATAATATTGCCCACACTGCAGTTCATGCGCAGCCGCTGCTTACTGCGCAGTTAGCAGAGCGCGTTGTTATACGCGCGTCTGGATGCATGTGTATGTATGTGTGCATAAAAAAAGAGCAGAATGATTAGAAAATCAGCTTAGAGGGTTCAGGGTATCTCCTAGTCGAGCAGTCTCGACTGGAGCCTTCTTACTTGTTGTTTACTGGAATAGGACTCGACTGAGGTTGATTATGTTTTAATGTTAAAAGCTGTTCTTAAATCATTCTTTAGTTCTAAAATGATACACTCTTATTATTTGGCGTTTTTTCAGCAAAGGCTTTGATCATTAAATAATATATTCATATACATACTTGAAATAAATAAAATACGATTCTAAACGTAGAATAGATTTGAATAATCTAAGCCGAGTGTTCTGAATTATTGCATTGTCTTAAATCACATTGAAACTTTACGGCAATGCAGTTCAGACTCTTCCTTCTTCCTTGGCCAGCTGATGCTCAAATAATTCTCTTAGATAAGCCATCTTTATTTTGAATTGCGATTAGGTTGCTTATCATTCAAGCTGACTTTATAATAGCTCAATTTTTTCGTCATGGTGAAAGTTAATTTAAAGCCGTGCCACATCCAAGATCAGCGAGCTCTGCTGCTTGTGTTTATCTTAGACATAAGGATAATGTAATTTAATCCCTTCCAGTTAACGGCCGAGTTGCACACATTTCGTAGCATGCACAGTCATTTGCGAATCGAAGTGGTGGTAGGCGGATGGGCAGTAAACGTGGATTAAGGATACGGCAGCGTCGCAGAAAGGATAATTCGCCAACCGACA